>NC_134458.1:13704381-14058381 GCF_047948215.1 Lycorma delicatula | reverse complement strand
AATTTTCATATAATAAAATATGTATTTTTATTTAAAGAATATTTCAGTTAAAAGTTTCGATTATTACGTATTACAGATAGAAATGTTGCCGTTTTTTATCATAATCATTTAATTATTTATATTATAATTTGTATCTACGAAGAAAAAAAATGTTATCATTTTTATTAGAATTTTTTTATATTTTTATGGCCTAAATTTTGAGATATAATTGGAGCATAAATATAAATAATCTATTTCAATATTGTTTATAATATTTATAGATGATTAGCTAGCTATATTGTATAGAATATTTGTTAAAGCTTTTTTTAGATTATTATAATTTTATCTATTTCAGAAACAATAAAACAATTTCACTAACGTTTATGTTACACTAAAACAACCACATTTTATAGACTTTTCTTTCTCAAATTATTATGTAATATTGTTTATGTGTAACCATACCATTTTGTAGTCGATAATAACATAATAATGAATGAATACAATCAGGCTGTCCGTAACAGTAATGCAGCAGCGTATTGTTCTTCATTTAATCTTCAGCTTCTTGCTTAGTTCGGTGGACTATTTCCTCTGTTACAATCCCCCTTGCTACGATGGCGCATGTGAAGTACTCGCAGTACAAGCGACACCAGTCAGAGTCGCATTCTCTAGATGAGTATTGATGTTCACTATAGAAACAGTCTCAGCGGTAAACAAGATTGAAGGTGTTGCTAGTAGAGCTCGATATCATCTGTACTTCGGTGGACTTCGTACGTTGACGGGCAATAGCGTATTCGGCTTACTGAAGATGTCGAGGGAAATACTTAATTCATCACTTTCTTAAGTAAGCGATACGTGCAAAGCTTGTTATTTATTGAGAATTCAAGTCCAACATTCATGTCTCACGTTTAGTTAATCTCTAACTATACGGTTAACCTGATTGAAAGAAACTAAAGTTCTATGATTTTAAAAAAGCCAACTTTTTTGTTGTTGTATCAGCCGTGTTTTTTATAAACCGCATTGTATAAATTATTATTTGTAAAACTTTACATCTCATAAATATTTATAAATTAAAGTAACCGTATGATAAATATAGAAAATATATATTAACAGTTCTTTTATTTGTACAATATATATACATGTATATATAATATTGCGGTGACACACACACTTAAGAGTCAGAATCATTAAAACCCATTATTACCTCAATATCAATGCATTTGTGAGAATTTCATCTGAGATTTTCATAATTTTTTTTTTAGCTGGCCGTTCAAAAATAAAAATAATTTACTAAAAAATCGTTTTAACTAGTTTTCTACCAAAACATTATTTGTTTTCTAAAGAAATAAATATTTTCTTAGAATTTTGTAAGTTTTAATAATTACGTAATTTAATTTGTTTCAACAATGGATTAATTTTCAAGCTGGTTTTCCACGTTAATATAATTTTTTTCGTCAAATTTTGATGACTTATAAACTAAAATTGTGTAATTTAAAAAAAATTAATGTACCGATTTTGATCTAAGTTTCGTAAATAACGCTATATTAAATTTTACAGGTACGCTTTCTTTTCTTTTTAAATTTCTTATTTGTTCTAATGAAACAAGAGAAGCGGGAATTGGAATATGTGAAATTTGTGTTGCAGTAACAAACTTCTAAACCTTAGGTAGTCGTTTGTCTTATTACTCTACTCATTCGGTACGAACGGAGTAATACCGTACTGCAAGGTAGTCATTCGCTTATCAAATTAATATCTAATAATTTTATTATTCATTTAAACCTCCGGATAATTTACTGGAAGTATTCGTCTATCCTATACACAAATCTAAAATAAAATACAAACTGAAAATAACTAAGCGAGCGAGAGAGCAGATTTCTTCTGCAGGGTGGTCTTGTAGCGCATATTCTCTTATGTAACTAAAGTGTGGAACGGAACGTAAGGAAAGCGGGAGATTTATATATTCATATACTAATCGCAGAGCCTGGACATAAGTCCCTTTCTGCTGGGTTTTTCTGATTATCTGGCGGGTATTTAATTATTTGGAGGTTATATTTTATTTTTTTTAGTTATGGACGGAATTTTTTATTGCGTTCAGTCCTTTAGACCAGACGGAAAACATTACTCAGGCTGTGCTAATTTTACCGATAACCGAACGAGATATCGAAAAAGACAAAAAGAAGTTTTTGGTAAGAAATTTAATTTCAAATACTGCAAGCGGTCTCCGAATTCGATTCGGCCATAGTAAAGTTAAATATCGGCAAGAAATATAATCCGTTTTTTACTGTATGCCTTTAAAACGGTCACCGTCTTGAAACCGTGAAACGTTCGTAACGGCAATAGTTCTGTGTTCTTTGCAGCTATAAAAAATATGTGTTCATGTAAAATTTCAGTTCGATCGGTGGAGCAGTGTTTGCGTGAAAGAGTAACAAATTCACAGAAAACACTAAATTTTTCTACATATATTACAAATTATTATATTTATTAGCTAACAAACTATTACATCGGATTAGGTTTTGCAGAAAGTTGAAAGAAATATTAATAATTCGCAATTTGGGTTCAGTCAGGGATTTGGTGTATGAGAAAAAATTTCTTATTAATTGAAATTATTTCAATGTAATATTTAAGAGATTTTGTTACTCGGTATTATGAGACATTTTTTAACCCGTTTTTTTTTTTAATGTATAAAATATCAAATTTTGTGTGCAGTTAATTGATTTTTTATTTATATTTATTTTTGCTTTAAACTAATGCAAATGCAAATTAAATTAATGCGGTTTTTATCGGTTATTTATTTTCTGCTTTGATAGTTTTTTACTTCACTTATTGTCATTTTACAACCTCTAATGTAAATGACAGCACAGTACATCTGTACTGGTAATTTAAAGTTATATGCAATTTTATTCATATTAGGAATTTTTATGCTTTATTTTGTATTTAATGTTGTGTAGATATTAAAAATAAAATACTCTAATCGTACTCTTATTTTATTAGTGTATTATTTCTTAATTAAATTAAAAGTTAATTTCTTTATTTTTAATGATAGTAGAATTACATTCTTTTGTAAAATGATATTTTAATATATGTAAATAAATGAACGATACAATTTTAAAATATAACCTTTTGTGATTATTGATCGAACATAATTTTATAATAAAATATTTTTACAAAGTTCTTGTTTGAAGATTTTCAGCGGCTAGTTATGCTGTTCTCGCACCACGTCCGCTAATTTTACTGCTGACGTAGCATAACTAGGCACGCGCATATACGAGTAATGCGGTCAAAAAATGTGTATTTTTTTAATTGTGTCCACTAATTTGGTGTATCGTTGATGTGTGTTTTTTGTGTTTTTTATATTTCATAATGTTCAAGTGTATTAAGATGCAGTCCTTTTTTGTGCACGGGTGAATTATTAAGGTAGTTGATAACATCCCCGGTAATTTATGATTTTATTAACACCCTGTTCGCAAAGAAGCCTGAAAACCTTTTTTAAATAAATCGGAAAAAAATATTATTTTAAATGTTGATTAGTTTTATCGTTTCAAAAGTTACTATTTAAAACAAATAATGTTATCGTTGACTATCACGGACAAGAACATTGCAAAAGTAATGATAGATTTATTGAATTTCATAATTTAAATAGCTCGGTTAATAAGGATCAGTTTCTTAGTTATCGATTAAATAGTGATACTATTACTCGTTTCATTTACTAAGTAGATTAGTTTAGTAATTCATTTATTTAACAATCCGAGAGGGAAAGAATTTTTAAACAACGTACCGCTATGCCTAGGAATACTGAAGCTTATCAAGGTTTTATTGGAGATGCTTTGACAGTATCTATCCGTAGCATTCTATTTTTCTTCTTTATTTCACCTTCTAAATTTTGTGTCCTGAGATCAGTATTCCTTATCCTCTAGTATAATCTTTTGATTGTGTGTAATTTATCGATTAAGATATCACCTGCTTTAAACAGCAGGGGATATGGGATAATTTACGTTGTACTATCGCTTTCTAACTCATCCCTCGAGCGAGAAGGTACGACGCTCGCTTTCCAGAAATATCTTGTCGGGAAAATAGTAGGGAGATAATTCGAGAATTTTCCGAAATATTTGGGCGTCATATATTAAAACGAATCTTTAATTAACAGAATTCTGTTGTGTAGTAATATTCGGACGGTTTATTTTTGTGCACGCACGCCAGTATAATATATACTCAAATAATACATAAATAATAAATTAATGTTGCGTACGCGGGCAAGTACATATGTATAGCCTTAGCTCTGCGACTAAGGTGAAGGAGGTGTGAGTATTAAGAATTAAAAGAAGGATTCATAAGCTTAAAATTTAGTATTTTCCTGACAAAAAAACAATTTCAACTTGTACACTTTTTGTAATTTTTCAATCGATAAGTTGTAAAAAAAAATTGTGGTTTATAAAATTTTAGGCCGATCGGTACTATTTAGATACACGAAAGGTAATTGGTGAGGATATTTGAATAGGCTGCTTGTAATGGGGGTTACCGGTAACAGGAATTAAATAGATTAGAAGGGTGGGGCGAACCGATATGGTTTTATTACACTTGGGAAAAGTAGTTTGTTGGAACGGAGAAATTTACATAACATATTTATTTGTGCGTTGAAAAAATAAATAGTAGAAAGAACTTATTTCTGTTCTTTTGTACCTACATTTCTACTCTGAATTGACATGGTCGGTTGAACGCTTGACGAATAAAATTAAAGACAGCACAATAAACGTACGCCTTAACTTTCATCTTATAAAATAATAATGTAAGTAAGTTTCTAGTCAAGAAGCATTTTAATGGACATTTTACATACATGTATATATATATATATATATATATATATATATATATATATACATATAAGTTACATTTACTGAGAATAGTTGATGATGCATTACATGCTATATTCCATAAGCCACGTGTGTTGCCTATCCCTTTTTTCTCTTTTCATTATCCCTACTCCCCTTTACATACAATCAAGTAAAGCTCAGCCCGAGAGAGCGTCCTTCAACTGTAACAGTGCCTTCACACCTATCGGCACTACATCCGGCATGGCAGTTTAGCCCCCCCGGTGGATCTTTTTTATCGCCTGCCTCTAAACTCTTAGAAGAGGTGCACCGGACCCGACTATGTCGTTCCCGGCCCCTCCCCGGAGACCGGGTCTCGGGTCTCGGTCTATACTTTATAATGCCTCGTTTTGCGTATCCCTAGTTTCGGGGAAAAGCCACCGTGAGAAAGAATGTAATGCAACTGCAACCTATTTTTCTTTATTCTTATCCTGGACTCGTTCGATTCACATAGTTCTATTATAGTCTAAGTCTGGACCTGTAAAATGCACATCGTTCTATTAAAGTCTTAGACTTGTTTGATGTTATATCATCCTATTTTATAACACATTAGCACGTACGCATAATGATGTTAACAATTAATTATTTGCAGTTAAATTTATATTAATGTAATAAAACAAAGTTCGTTTTATAAAAACGTAACTCGTTGAGTATCACACTTAACTGACGCAGTCAGCAGGAAACCTTGAGGACGGTTAGCGCATATAATCGAACTTTGGTTTTCAAACGATTAACAAGGTGTACAAATAAATAAGTCATCTCGGAAATTATTGAATATAATTTCTTCAATCATCGTATCGTTAAAGAGGTGCATCGGACGACGAGAATAAGAGCATATTATTCTACGAAGTCTACATCGAAGGCAGCAATTGACAGTAGTTAGGGGAGCTACCAGATCTATTCAATCTTCGAATACAGCGACGTAGAAGAAAGGACATCTCTACAAGCTGTTCCAGTGTGTAGAATTAGCGAATAATCCTGATCGACAACCCGCTCATCGCAGGCACGACGACGGCAACAAACTACAAAGGCAACAATCTACGAAGGCAGCTGTATATCGGCAACCCAATCATCGAAGGTAACCTGATCACCATGTAAATAATGTTAAAAGTAGTACTGTAAGTAAGAAAATCTTTTAAATAGTATATAAAACATATTTCAGTAATTTTTATAAGATATATAACTGTGTGTGTAATATAATTACTCGCAATATTTAATAATATTCAATATGGCAGTACCGGTATTGAAAAATAATTTTTTGATATGTTACCTGAATTTACCGTGAACCACGATTATTTCTAAACTAAAATCACCTGCATTAGAATTAGTAATAGAATTTAATTGTTATAAATAAAATGATGTCAAGCAGGTATTATTAAATTGTTATATCGACAAAAGAGATTGTTTTACGTTAAATTTAGAATAAGCTAAATTAAAACAGGAGAATAGTGAAACTTCTTTTGATTTTTATGAACGTATACAAAAATTGTTAAACTTGCAAATAAGATATTTCACGAATAAAGAGGCAGTAATTGCAAATGTATTAGTTGAATAACTAAGAAAGTTAGCATTAAGAGTATTACTAAGAACCAATAGAATTGCTAATGCGAAAAAAAACAATAATTCTTTAGAAGACGAATTAGGTATGTTAACCAGTAATTTCCAATTTAAAATGTATAAGTATAATTTAAATAATAATAACAGTAGTAGTAGTAATCGATTTGTAAATAAATTTTTTCCAACTCGAAATCCGAATACCTATAAATACCAGACACTAAGATACCCATTACCAAAATTATATTCCTAGAACTCCAAGCTTCCAAAGAGCACCTCTTAATAGACCACACGCAGCCCAATTATTATCAAAAAAATCCCAATGAACGACCATCAAACGAGCACAAGAAGTACCAACGAGTATAAATACAAGAAATTCGGTTGAACCTCCGAATAACACCCGAAACTATATCAACTGGCGAGAAATAGGTCCAGAAATAAAAAAATTAAAAGAATCTTGTGATAATGTTACTAGATGTATGCGTAAAATTAAATTAGGAAATAATAATAATAATTATTATTTTAATAATAAAAAAAAATTTAACAGACAAATAAATTTAAATCGGGTGTCAGGAAAGAAAAACATAATAAAAAATCGTTACACCTTAGGAATAATATTTCTGAAAAAGTAAACAGAATTAATTCCGATAATTCAGAAGATGAAGACAATGAAGTAAAAAATTTTAATTTGCCAAATGAAACTATTTTAGGAAATTTTGAGATTAGTAATTTTTTTCACAATTTTGAATATGAAAATAATCAATTAGATATAGGTAATGAATCAGATGACGAAACGGTCTCGCATTCCGTTTATCTAACAGATAACATTAATCTCCCAAGTGAATTTAAATTAGAGGACGAAAAAAATAAGTTAAATGAAGAATATTTTACCGATCCTTTTTTATGGTGTAGGAGACTCGGATCAAATCAATAAATAAATTTTATTACAGGAAAAGACCACAGTTTAAAATTATTAAAATCAATACATGATACTGAGCTAATAAATGATTATAATAACTGGCCAATGTATAGTAATAATAATAATTTTATTTTATTTTATTTATTTATTGAATTGTATCACAATCATGATGATGAAATTAAAAGGATATGATATATTTCGGCGAGATCAACCGCCAAATGTAAGAGTTAGAGGTGGAGTAGCCATACTAACATCGACCAGAGCTACTGCCGAAGCTGTTGATCTAAATACAAACCTGCAAGCGGTCGCTATTAGAATAAAGCGTCCGCTTCAGGTCACTGTTCACAGCATATACTTACCGAATTTTGATTAGAAGGAGAATGACATAGCACGGCTAATTTCTGAGCTTCCCCCACCTATTTTACTGGAGGGTGATTTTAATGCTCATAATTTTCTTTGGGGATCGGATCGAGTAGATCCCCGCGGAAGGGAATTGGAAAGGTTCCTGATGAATTCTGTACTTATTCTCTTAAATGATGGGTCAGGAACCTTTTTCAATGCCAGACATAGATCGACGTCCTGTATAGATCTAGCACTCATAAGCGGATCGATAGGGTACACCTTCCATGTTTTAGACGATTTGCATGGAAGTCATCATTTCCCGGTGCAAATTGTAACTGATTTTAAATGGAAAATATACACCATCTCTAAAAGACGATTGTTTGATAAGGCAGATTGGACGAGTTTCACAGCTAGAGACAACATTCCCTAAAACAAATAGAGTTATCGGGGACGTTGTCGGCGCTATAACAAATGCGATACTTGAGTTGCATCGAGATTCATTCCCAAAACATCTGGGAAACTTACGAAGAACCCGTTCCATGGTAGAACGATGAAATAAGTGAAGCTATAAAAAGAAAGAAAAGGGCGTATAACGCTTTTAAGAAACGTCCTACCATAGAGAATCCTATTACCTTTAAAAAATACAGGGCGTATGCAAACCGTCTCATGATAGATTCGAAGAAACGATCCTGGCAGCAATACGTGTTATCCATTGACAGAAGTACTACTCCACCAGAGGTTTGGAGGAAAGTGAAGGCGATTTGTGGGTGTAAAAATTTTGCGCCCATAACTAGCCTTCAAGATGAAGATGAAATTAAAGACAGTCCAAACGAAATTGCAGAGTTATTATCCAATCACTTCGAGAAAGCCAGCAAAACGGCTAACTATGAAGAAGATTTTCGAGCGATAAAAGAACAACTTGAAGGTCAACTAAATTTTAGAACTGAGTATAATTACTCATATAATGTACCATTTAAAATGGAAGAATTCGTGAAAGCATTGGAAAAAGCAGCAACACAGCTGCTGGTCCGGATGAAATCCATTATAATATGATCAGGCAGCTGAATACCACTGCAAAACGCAGATTATTAGAATTGTATAATCAAATATGGCGGGATGGAATGTACCCACAGCAGTGGAAAAAAGCTCATGTTGTTCCAGTACCAAAGAAAAATAAAAATTTAACAGATCCCAACAGCTATCGTCCTATTTCCTTGACGTGCGCTATGGGAAAAATACTCGAAAAAATGATTAATAATCGACTTTTTAGAAAAAAAGGTTTTAGAAAAAGAAAACCTGATATCACCATATCAAGCAGGTTTTCGACAATATCATTCTACCACCGATCAAATGATCAACAGAGAACATTATATATAACAGCTTTATTACAAGGAAACATTGCGTCGGAGTCTTCTTTGATCTTCAGAAGGCTTTCCATATGACCTGGCGATATGGAGTAATGCTCCAGATACATGAATGGGACATTCGTGGCAAACTGCCAATCATATTAAGCAATTATATGAATGACTGTACTTTCCATGTACGTGTCAACAACGAGAATATTCATCTGTAAAAATCTTGGAAAATGGCATACCACAAGGTTCACCGTTGAGTGGTACCTTGTTTATGATCGCCATTAATAAATTGATATTAGCCATTCCAGTAGAAATCAGCAAAAGCGTCTATGTTGATGATTTGGCAATTGTGTATGCCAGCAACAAGACTGCTATGGTGAAATACAAATTGCAACGAGCGATCAACGCTCTAAATGAAGTTGCAAGGAATAATGGATTCCAATTTTCATCAGAAAAACGTGCTGTGTACACTTCTGTAGGAAGAGAATTCCTCATCAAAGTCCTACGTTGACAATTGGCGATAATCCAATGCAATATAAGGATAACGTGAGATTTTTAGAACTGGTACCGGAGAAATCCCTTACGTGGGTATTACATATACAGGACTTGAGTGATAGATGCAAAAAAGCCCTAAACATTATCAAATGTTTATCGAATATTAATTGGGGCTCAGATAAGGAAATATTATTGAGATTGATTAAGGCATTGGTTCAATCAAAACCAGACTACGGATGTATTGTATATTCATCCGCTAGGAAGTCGCATTTAAGAAAGTTCGACGTAATTCATAATAGCGGAATAAGATATGCGATAGGCGCTTTTCGCACATGTCCGGCGACTAGTCCAATGTCCGCAGCCGGAATACTGCCACTACATTATATAAGAAAGATCCTTTTGTTAAGATATGCAGCAAACGTATGGGCTTTTCCTGCCCATATAAATAATAAACTTTTCATGAATCATCCAATGGCTGCAGTATATGAACGTCGTGCTACCTATTCCAGAACCGCTGGAATTAGGTACCACGAAATAAGAAGAAAATATGAAATTGCTATTCCAGATACATTAGCAATTTCTACTAGAGAAATACCGCCATGGCTCTTGCCGGCGGTAAATACAAGGTTGGATCTCTCTCAGGAAGAAATAAAAAAAGAAACCAGCAGTGATCATCCAACAGGAATTTTTGGCAACCGTCAGTAGTTACGAAGAACATATTAGAATTTATACTGACGGTTCTAACACCCAACGTAGTGTTGGATGCTCCATATATGTAAATGGAGAAGCCCACTTTTGGAAACTGTCAGATATGGCCAGTGTCTACACGGCAGAACTTACTGCCATACAGCAAGCTCTTCGCTACACAAAACACTATTGCGAAGAGATAGTGCTAATATATTCCGATTCTTTAAGTGAACTTGTTGCAATTCGGAACAAGATCATTAAGGATGTTCTAATTTCAAACATCCTGTCCATCTTATACGTTCTAAATCAACGAGGACAGCGATGCGTATTTGTATGGACTCCTGGGCATGCTGGTATTACAAGTAATGAAAGCGCAGATGAAGCTGCCAGAAAGGCAACAGTCTGCGATGATTTGGATGCATTTCCTGTAAGAGTGGCAGATGTTAAAAACTGTCTAACTAACGTAGTAAAAAACAAGTGGAATACTGAATGGAGGAGTTTAAATACAAAACTAAACTCAGTAAAAACTTCTCCATATAAATGGAAAAGCCATTTCAAGTTGACTCGTCGTGAACAAGTAGCTGTGACCAGACTTAGAATTGGTCACACGCGATTAACAAATTCATATTTGTTAACCGGCAAAGAGAGACCAATGTGCGGTGTTTGTAATAAAACACAAACAATTAAGCATCTAATAGAAGAGTGTACCGTACATGAGGATCTCAGAAAGAGGTTCCTGCTGAGAAATGATATTACTGCTGATTTAGCTAATGGAATGAAAGAAAAATAGTTGCATATTTACACGCCAGTTGACTTCTTAAAAGTCTATAAAAATGAAAATTTAAAGCTGTGATAAAGAATCTCTAAGAGGAATTTTTATATATGGGAGTCTCGAAGCGTGGCACGTATAGTGACGGGAGGTATCCCTCTTGCCTAGGCCGCCCTGGCTCATCTGCATTCAAGAGCAGTGAGTCGGGGTTTGTCCAATGATAGCATGGGGGATCCTCAAGGGTGGACTGAGAGCGCGAGGCTATGGGTAAGCGCAATGGATGCCTGTAGCCTGTTTGTAAGGGAAGTCAACTACCACGGCACCCTGGCGCGACTGATATACTGCTTAACGGCGGTTCTGGTCGCCCCGAGGGTGCTTAAACAAATTAATAAACGAGACGGGTAGAAGAAGGAAATGGTATTGTATAGACATATATTTTTTTTATTTTCATGTTCATTAAGAATTTTATCTCAATTTTTAATATCGGGGCCTTTTCCACCCCGTAAGTGTTGTGTGTGTATTTATTGTTTCTGTCTTAATGTTTTTGTGAAGTTTGTGCTTTTAAATAAAATGTAAGGGCCCTTTACACCCTTACATATGACGATCTTGATGGTGATAGTAATTTCTTTTAAAGAATGTGACGAGGACTAATGACCCTAGCAGTCGATGCACGTAAAAACAAGCAAAAAAAAAAAAATAATAATAATAATAAAATTAAGCGTAAAACGAATAAAAGATCCGCTAGGAAAACGAAAAATAGTTTTAGTAATGGTATTAAAAATAATGAAATGCAGGGTGGCGCAAATAATAATTTAATAAATAAAAATTTTAATTTAAAAGTAAAGGATTCTAATACACTTAATAAAGTGAAGAAAGAACACACAGCTCTTAACAGTAAAACTATACATCAGAAAATCCCTTTCGACACGCCGGAAGGCGGATTTCACCAGTGCTAAGTAGGGAATAATAAAGATTTCCACGTTAAAGTTAAAATAAACTTCAAATTTACTCAATACTACAATGGTTGCATGTGAAAAATGTTTCACATGTTTACATACGACAAGCCCCATCATTTTACAATTCCAACAATATTTTGGTCATCCTTTGCCATAAAGATTGGTCATATGAAAAGTTGTTTTACGTAATGTTTAGAAAATTAACGATCACTTTAAACCGAATCCATATTGTGCCTATTAAGGGAGGTACGATTTTCTTTTGTCTTTGAAACCCAATTTCTTTCACACTCTGGACCATAGGTGAGGTGATATGAAAAAACTTTACTTAATACGTTTTAGGTCCTTATCCAAAGAATAATAGGAACTTTAAATAAACTCAATACTTTACTTAATAAATAAGTTATAGCGAATTTGTTTTCGTTTTGGTCATCCCTTGCCGTAAGGGTTGGTCATATCAAAAATTGTAACCGGCAAAAATTTTATTTAATATTTAGTGGACTAGCAACCACTTTAAACCGGTTGATACTGTGAAAAGAGGTTTGAAGTTTTGTCTTCACAAC
This sequence comes from Lycorma delicatula, assembly GCF_047948215.1. NCBI lineage: Eukaryota > Metazoa > Arthropoda > Insecta > Hemiptera > Fulgoridae > Lycorma > Lycorma delicatula. Next base: position 14,045,903 of record NC_134458.1, on the reverse strand, counting down.
CTTAATTTTTCCACCCCCTGGGCCAATGGTTGGTGATATCATAAAACATTACTTACACACATTTTAGGTTCATATCCAAAGAATAGAAGGAACTTTAAACGAATTCGATATTTTATTTAATAAGAATAGCAATATATTATTTTTTTCGGAAAAGCCCCTTCCATTTCCACTCCCACGGTCCAACTTTGGCCGTTAACGGAGCTGACCGAGATTCTGGGACGAATTATTTTTAAAGAACAATTTGAAAGTCATTAGCGCAAAATTACGGCAGTTATCGTGTCCACAAGAAAGTGAAAAGTGAAAGTGAAAATGTTGAGCTCACAGTTGTTTTGGGGTTTGGGGGATGTAAAACGCGAAGATATGACAACATTTTCCGGAAGTCGAATCATGATACCCATTAAAATAGGTAGCATTCTTACGAAAACTATCAAAAAGAAACACGTACTACACGTAACATTACAATTCCTGTTAATATAAGTAATAATAATAATAAAAATAATGCCCTGAGGTAGATAATCCACCTGGACGAGGAACACACCACTTACGTTCCACGTCCAGGGCGGCAACAGTTGTACATACGTACAGTGCATATGGCTGGCTAACGGGGTTCCGAGTATTTTCCTCGGAAATGTATTGCAGCTTGTTAGAGTTGAAACTATGTAAATAAACTATTGCAAATAATTTTTTTTTTTTTCATTTTTTATAGATATGCAATTAGTGATGATGATTATAGTACTTTTGTTAAAAAAAAGTTACAAATTGACTGAAGAAAACATTAAAAAGATTTAGATATTGAAATTTTAAATGGAAAATTAAAATCTTTAAAGCAATAAAGTAGTAAACCTAATGAATTTGTATTCATCTTCAAACCAATATTTTGTTCTTAAAGGCGATACTCGAATTTGAGGGTCGGCTTCATTCAATTAAAATCTTTAAAGCAATAAAGTATTGAAATTAAAAATTATATTTTTCCTATATAGATTGCACAATGAATTATTTAAGCGTTGAAAATTATAAATGACAAGATGATTCGTTGAAGTATAAATAATACCACAAATATTATCTGTTTCTAAATAAATTAGATAATTTTGCAGAAATTAGAATTGCTGTAAACCAACCAGATGTATATACTCTTCCAGGTGATAAGTTTTTTGTTTGTTTCCGGAAAACTTACAGGTGAAAATGGTAAAAAATCAACATCAGCTTTGGTAAATTATGCGGGTTCATTTTTATTTGATGAGATTAAATATCTTTTAAACGAACAAGAAATAGTCAGTACTAAAAATGTAGGTGTAACAATCATTATGAAAATTGTACTTTCAATGACTAATTATTTAATTTTATCAGCTGAAAGTGCTGTTTGAGTAAACGGTGAAAATAAAATTTATATAGACAATGATGGTAATTTTAATTTGTGTATTCCTTTATCAATGTTAACGGGTTTTGCAGAAGATTATAAAAAAATCATTATAAACAATAAACAAAAATTAACGTTGAAAAGTGGTAATTATAAACGCGATGGTAGTATAGAAACCTCGGGTTGAACAGCCACTTCTGTTGAAAGTAATAATGTCCATTTTGACTGTTGAACCCGAGGTATATTTTTACGCGAATAGGGTGCGTTTTCAGTTAAATTTACACGGTGAAAGAGTGGATTTACTGAAAAATATGTAAAAATAGTGAAAAAATATAGTAAATAAAACATAGTAAAATATAGCAAATATAGTAAAAATATATAGTGAAAAATAAATAGTAAACCAATACCGTATGTTCACTAAAACTGTTCAATTTGTTATATTAGATGCGTTTGTTTTACCTTTAGGTCCGCATCCCCATATACTCTGTTCCAAGTACGTAAAGAAAGAGTGTCCCGAACGGCCGAGACTATAAAAACAATTATCCATTATATGTAATTGATTGTTCTCGACAAGATGAATCTATAAAAATAGGTGTTGTTGATTTTAAAATTAAAATTGAAACTGAAGAAAATTTCAAATCCAATATATCAGCATTTTTTTATTAATATATGATACTGTGTTGATGATTCACCAATTGGTAAAGAATAAAACAAGAGTAATCGATTAAAGTAAATTTTATATTTTACATTTAAAATATCATTAATTCTCTAAAAGGTTGTAATTTTATGAAATATTTGGTAGTTTGAATTCCGGCTACCAAAACTGGATACATTTATTGAATTTGAAATATTGCTTGTAAAAGATTGCAAATTTAAAATACATTAAGTTGAAAAGTTTAATTTACTTGTAAAATGATGTATAATATGTAATAATAAAATGTATAAAAAATTATTAAAAATGTCAAAAGTAAAAATTTTATGATTCTTTAATCAAAATTTAATGATACTTATTCGAAAGGTCAAAGGTAAAATTTGGGAAGAATCGGCCGTTTATATCTACTATCATTAAAGAAATAATTTTTATCGTTATTCATAACTGACAATCACATATCTCAAAATAAAAACTAAGTCGATACAAAACATAAAACTGTCGGTGACTTGATATTAATAATCTATAACAAAAATTTCACAGCCGCTCCTAAATATACAAAGTATGATAATGAAAAAAAGGGAAAAATTTTTTAAATGCATAAATCTGTTGAATTTAAAAGAAATGTTAGATTTATGTAAAAATACGATACTAGCAAACAATTGATCATTTAGTCTGAAATCATCTAAGGTTGAATTCTACCGCCTATTTTTGTAATATATTCCATCTTCATTATTCAGTTATTCTTGGGGAAAGAATATTTGAAGCTCTCAGATTTCTTTTCAGCTTGTTTTTTTAACAACTTTTGTTATTATTTCTTCCATTGTTTGGGGAAACGTACAGTAGTTAGTATCCTTTTGTACAATATTAATCCAGTAATGTCAGTTTTCGCCTAGCACAATTTCAGCCTTTTTTTATTTAACCGTATATTGATCGAATTTCTTTACCTTATATTTTCTTTTACTAGATTTTAAACGTTTTTATAATTTTTACTTTTCCGACTGTAAAACTGTTGCTGCTGCAGCAGTATAGCTGAAAAGGGAAAGTATAGTTATCGGTTAAAATTTTGGCTATTACAATTTTTTTTCAAATATTAAAATCTCAAGACCCGCTTAATCCAAAACGATTCAGAAATTTCCAGCAGTATTAATTTACCTCTACTGGCCTGTATTTTTAATTAACATCTCTGTATTGGTTCAACATAATTTGTTTCGAAAATAACTTAAAAACTTTCTATATGTAGGGCATTGTTGACATTTAATTTTGGATAAAATTGAAAAAAGGGGGAAGAATAGTTTTCGTCATTTTTAACTTTTTTCTTTTTATACAGTACAGTTAAAGAAAATTAAGCGTGAGCAAGATTACTAGTTTAAAGAGCAGAATTACTAATTTAAAAATTCTAAAGTTTTAAGTTCATTGGATTTAGGAGCGGAGGATATTTAACTTTATTTCTAAACAGCTTTTTTTCATATCTCAGAACCCATCGACCAAAAAACAAAAGTTGAAATTTGAAACAAATATTTGGCTCTATATAACTCAACTTGGACTTGACTTTCGACCCCATTCGAATAGAGGACATCACGGTACCCGTCTTTATATTTTATTAAACAATTGTTTTTAGCCTTACTGAATAACACTGCCCCGAACCGGGCCAACTAATTGAAATGAATAAACATCTAAGCTCAAAAAAAAAAAAATGGATATGAATGGGACCCGTACTTATATTAATATTATTATTTTTTTTTTTTTTTAATTTAATCTTTCAAGATTGAAAATCCAACTGGGTCTAATATTAATATAGAAGGTTTGGAACATTTAAACAAAAGATAATCCCATGCGATTCGACTTAAGAATTTAAAACTTTTTATAATTTTTGCAGTTACACTTAAATATTGTTTAATATTGATGAGAAAAAGACCAGTTAGGATCCAGCATTTTTTACTTAAAATTGTCTTTTCTCAATTATATTTTTAATACTGCATAATTTATAAAGGAAAAACGGACCCAGATCTTTTTAATGAATATTTTGATGTTTTCACAGTTATACTATAAATAGTTTACAATATTGTCATTAATATTTAAAAGCCCTATGGTGTAATTCTTGTATAATTTTTTGTAAATTCTCTTGTACAAAAAACTATGTTTCACTTTTTCGCTCCACTACTTCCCATCATTCACCATTTTTCTCTCCTTCGTACTTCTTCCTTCCTTTGCACTACCGATATTTCTTTTTTAATATCCAATTATGTTAACTAAGTTAAAGGGCTTATTTTTTTTATTATTTTTTTTATTTTTATGATATAGCATTAAGCGGTAAGAATGAGAAGCTTGTAAAATTAAACGTAACGACTTGATACTAACTTTTAAAAATTGCTCCCTGGAAGATAACGTGTAATTAAATCGAATGTTAATCAGTTACAAAAAACTTGAAGAATCTATTTTAATTCTTATTATAATTCTCTAATAAATTTCAAATGATTTTTTATTAAACTGTACTCAAAATATTTATAATGTATTTTTATTATTATTATTTTTTAAATGATTATCATTTACATATTTTTAGTTTTTAATTAATATTTATTTTGTTTGGTACTTAATTTGAAAAATTTATAACTATTTTTGTTTGTTTTACTTTTAGAGTGATTGATTGATAAAGAGGACATTTCGTACTAAATTTGTTCTCTTAAATAAAGGCAACTAAATCCACCTCTCAGTTGATATGGTTTTATAAACCGGTGTTCCACATTGATAGTCAATGTAATGCGTTATTATTATTGTTGTTATTATTATTATTACCATTACTATTATGTTGACATATGCCATCCATTATCTTCCGGTATACACTAAATCCTGTTCTCGACCGAGCATTGAATTTGTATCATTTTTAATGGTATAGGGTGATCAATCAGTGTTTTAGCCATTACAGTTTTGTACTGTCGGAAGATCCTTGAAATAATCAAGGTCGTTATGACCCTTATAAAGTATTGGCCTTTTATTATTATCTTCCATAAAATACGTTGTTTTATTTTTTAACCATTGAATTCTGTCTAGTAATTATTATCCTAATACATTTGATTTTAAAAACATAATTTATTTGTGGAAATGTTTATTGAAAATTTATTGTACTTTAATTTTTACGTACTTGAAAACTAATGAGAATGATGGAAAAGTCTGAAAAAGAATTTTAAACTTTTTATACCGTATCTAGAATTATTGTAATCTTTACGAAAATCTCCTTGCAGAAATATTCTAAAAAGAAGCAAAAAATATAATTTCAAAAAATAAAAACTACCTCCTCAATCAAAACTGATTGACTATAACCGTTCTAACAATTTGCATTTTGTATTTTGTATATGTAATAATATTCTAATTTTAGGTATTGAGCTCTTTAGAAATTTGAAATAAATTATTGTTAAATATTACACCAAAGCCTGTACTTCATAATTTTACTAAGTACTAATTTAAATCAGAAATATATTTTCTCTCCTTTACGAAAAAGGCAAATAAGACTAATTACAATTTTTTTGCCATCTTAGATGTATATAATTTCTAAACTTTGTCAATAAAAAAAAATTCTATAAAAATATTTAGTTAACGTATGATAAAATTGCTAACTTTAATTTCGTTAAATTCAGCTAGTTCCGTTCATTAGTTTACCTAATATCACTAAAAATTTAGGTACATTATTAGAAAAATAATTAAAAGCTGCATTTAATTTATAATTGCAGTTATGATAATGAAATAACTAAATTAAAATTAATTTTTTTAAATGCGTACAAAGTTTTAGTTTTTTCTCCGGGAGAGAATCGAGTACATCTTGAAGATTTTTAATCTTAAAAATGTTTACATCTTGTGAGATGTAATCATTTTGACAACACTCTCTAAAAATATACTAATATATGTTGTCTTCATGAAATCCCTTATATTTTTGTCACAGGATTGCAATTATACCCAATATTGGAAACGCTGTGCTATTACATTGCAGTAATTTATCGAAAACGTTTATATAATACTTTTTTCATTAATTTTATTATTTTAAACTCGGTCATATTTATAAACTGAAACACTTTTTCTATTAGTTTTGAAAAATGATTTATCACAGTGAAAAAGTTCGTTTCGTTGCGGTACCTTAGAACGGAAATATTATTTGTTTCTATATTATATATATACATGTAAACATCAATATAATAATATATAAATCTATAATATTATAATATCAGTAAAGTATTTATTGAAACTCTTTTATTGAATTTACGAAGAGTAGAATTCGTTTGTATAAAAATAGGTTTAAAAGTTGCCTTTTTAATTTACACACGCGCGCGTGCACACACACACATTTATATATATATATATATATATATATATATAGGCGATTTTCTTGCAAATTATGTACAATACAAAATATGATCAAAAATTTACTCGGACTGGAGGGCGCCACCTCATGGTGACCTTGGATTTGACCTTAACCGTTAATTCAAGATTAACAGGATCTATGCTAACTCTGCGGCCGCCAACTCCCTCCATCTCGGCATCTCATCTCTCAGAAACAGAGTGAGCATTGTTTCCCGGAGTTGCCCCTCAGGCAGCTTGGAGACCGATCTTCCCACCTCTTTGTTATCATTTTTACTTTGTTACCAGTGGTTCTCCTCTAGCTAGGTGCAGATATACCCCCATTTATTCTGCTTGGCTTTGTTGATAGCTTTTCAGAGGTTCTTGCAGAATCTTTCCATTCAGCCATTTGGTTTGCTTGGCATTTCACCCATTCGGTCGTCCAAAAATCATGAGACCTAATGTCTGTGCCACAAACGGCTACTGAGCCACGAAACAGTTTAGTAATCAGTATCCTAACTAGCTCCTAGAGCTAACCTAAAATCGTGAGCGGAATAAACGTGGTACCATACACCACTACTTCCGTGTCCCACCACCCAATTCTCTTATATTACTAAAATGGGTAGGCGCACCTCATCAACTACTAAAACATATATGACAATCAATAATTCATTTATCTCGTCAAAGAAGCAATTCGCAGCCACGCCTAGGCCGCTGAATGCAAGCAAGTACCTGTCCACCATTAAAGCGCCTGGAGCCTTAATCTGGCTGGTAGCCAGTCATATCTCTCGGTTAGCTTCTTACAGCAGCGCGGTATGAGTCTTTTCCCTTAGGTAAACTACCGATGTTGTTTGAACAAAGCAACCGCATCAAGAAACTCTTACACGGTCCGACAATGAAGCTCTTGCCACATTAACTCGCCGCTGGTGAGTGACCAATTTTCCCCTTGACCTCGAAGTTCCAGGGTGGCCTGAGTTCTGGCCCTCCCAAGAGCTGGGGAGTCGAACATCATGTGTTCGTTCCACTGGAGCTCCCCGCAGACGCAGAGCTCATCAGCTGCCAGGTGGAACCAAAACAAATGTTGGTTTAAATTTACATGGTTGGAGAGCACTTGGGCTCCCGTTGCCCTTAAAAACGAAGGAGAATTATACCATCTTCCCAGATCCTGTATAAATCTATACAAGGACCTTCCCTTAGTCGTGGCGGGCCATTCTTGCTTCCATACTTTCATCGCAAGGCTGTCAAGCCTTCTCCGCAGGCGGGACATGGGCAACAGTTCGAAATTTAGACCCGGTGCATTGAGATCACCGTTCGGCTGTGGTATTTGGGATGCGGCTCGAAACCGTATCCCAAATACCTAGGCCTCCCTGCCTCTTCGCAATTTCCACATGGCCACCTGAACTTTCACCACTAAATCGATTTGGAGAGTCTTTCCTAATACACTGGTAGCTTCGTAGTAGGTTGTTTTAAAAACATCAGTGCATGCAATTAAAGCTCTGCGTTGGGCACTCCTTAAATTTTGAATAAATGCTCGATTTCTTTACAACCTATGCACCCTAACGGACGCAGCGTAAGACATCATACTTTTGAAGACACCTCGGTACACCATGTACCAATGCGGCCCAACAACCCATATTCTTTCCGAGCAATCCTCCTAAGCTTGTGTATCACAGAGACGGCGTCCGCCGCTACTTGCCTAAGGTGGTTGCTGAATAATAACTCATCAATCAAAATACCTAGGTAGCTATGAACTCGAACTCGGCTGATGACATAGCCTTTATACTTAATACGGTGGTTACGACTGTATGATAATTTGTTTGCACCCTTGAGAAGCATAAACTTCGTCTTGGGCACAGAAATTCATAAATTTTGAATGTCCATCCAGCCCTCTGCGGTTGACAAATCTAGCTGCGGTCATGAATTAACACGAACTAACAGGAGACAGTCATCAGCGAAAGTCTGGGCAGTGACCCCTTCCGGGAATATCAATCCCAAAAGGTCCATTCTGCCATGGCTCTTTCTGTCTGCTGTCTTTCTTCTCATATTTTTAATCTAGTGAGAATGCGCCTTTTGCGAACGAAAATTCTCCGCAGATCGGCAATTCAGTCCGACCAGCAACGCATCTGTATTGGACGTGACCACACCTCTCTTCAATTCAAGACCGAAGTGCATCATCCTGGACGACTTCGTCGATATCAACCTCCTCCCCATTCTCTTATCGTGCCTGCGCCAATGACTTTATAAACTCCGTCTGTAACCGCTGAAAATCCGAGAGCCCAAACTTCCATTGCCCAACTCGAGTTTCTTGACGTATCCCTCTATGTCCAACGACCACCTCAAAATTCGGTGGTCGCTAAGGGTCTCCTTCTCTAGAACCCGCCATCACGTCCGTAACGAATGCCAGGTTGAGGACGGATTCCGTTAATTCTCTTGAAGAGGTAGGCACCTCCAACTGATTAAGGCACACCATATTTAATGACGCCATATACTCATATAGCTGTTTTCGCTCATTTAGGGTCCCATCCCCTAACTCCAGGCCCGATGCGAATATATTGAATCCGACAAGATCAGAATTAAAGAAACGTTCTTACCCTTTGTAAAAAAAAATTATTTTAATTGTAATTTTTAGTCAATTTTAGTAGATGTTTTTAAATTTGTTAAAGAATTTTTGACTGAACAACTGTATGTTCTGTAAATGTTTAAAATTTCTTATATTTTACTCATTAACCAAAGTTATAAAAAAGTAACCCAACTGTAAAGGAGTTGAATAGTAGTTATATGTGTAAATTTAAATGAAGATAAATCAGAAAAACATTACAAAAACATTACTGAGGATGAGTTTATGCTCGAAAGCGCTCTAATGTATAGGAAATAAAGGTAAGAATGTAAAATATAGAATGTGTGAATAAAGGTAAGAATGTGTGTATACATATATATATATATATATATATATATATATACACATGTGTGTGTGTGTGTGTGTGTGTGTGTGTGTGTGTGTGTGTGTGTGTGTGTGTGTGTGTGTCTGCGTGCGTAAAATTATACATTAAATAATTGAAATATAATTCGCCTTAATACAGCACATTACATTATACAAAATTACAACAAATTGTGGTTAAATTTTGTTTTTTTGTTTTTTTTTTTTAATTAGTTAAATTACAGAATTGAATTCGTGTCCTCTTTTCATTACAATCCTTTCCGTCATATTTCATTACCTTTTTCCTTTTCTTATATTCAATCAGAAATTTCTACCGAGCATTAAATCTACAGCGAATTTTAAGAACTGACTTAATCGGCTCTCATTTCTTTACGCTTTTTTATTATTGCCATATAAGATAAATTTTAATATTTTATGCCACATGAGATAATTTTTTTTTATTTATGCCTGATACTAAGTTTTTTCATTACCCGATTCTGGTTACTTTGTTTTGGTAAAAATAATCCTTTTTTGGTTATCTGATAACACAAAAATTTCACTCACACCTTATAGATTCTGCATACAATTCTAAATCGCACGTTCAGTCTTGATTCTTTAAAACGAAATATTAACTCTGAGAGTATATCAAATTCTACCCTTTTATTTTTGTTTTAAGCCATTAGAGTTCATAAAACTGATATCAAAATACTACTCCCTTGAAATAATTTTAACATTTCTTCCTGCACCAACGTGTCACCAAATATTTCTATTCCTGCCGTTATTGGCTCTTACATGTCCTTTTAAAATCTTCTTTATTTTTGTTCATACGTCTGATAACTTATAATTAATATAATAATACAATTTTGGCCTCACTTCTCTTCTACTTATTTTTCTGGAAGTTACATCTATTTTTCCTACAGTCTATTTTTCTACCTCACAGTAAATTTTCCTTAATCAGTCTTCCTTTGCTGCTTTGTACTTTTTATTAATGTTATTTCTGAAGAGACCTAGGAGGAATATATATCCATAGCTAAACTATTTATATGTTTCTAAGGCTGCATCCTGTTGGATAATATCTTCAGACCGTTTTTTCCACGGAATCTAGGATAAAGCATTTTGAATAATTATACATGCTGTTCCACTTACGTGAAATACAAGTAATATAATTTTTTTTGTAATATCAGACTAAGTATCATTATTTTTTACACATCTTTCGATAGGGATTTGGTTGCAGTTTATATCCAATCTATAATTTTTTTTACCAACTATTCCTAATTGTTTTTTTTTTTTTTTGAAGAGGGCAAGACAAAAAATAGGATTAATCTTTCGTATTTTAAACATTTTTATGAAAACGGATATGTTTAAAAAAAAATTCTTAATGACCTAACACTTTTATTTGTACGGTACTATATAAATTCTTCTTAAATAACTGCTGTATTCAATAAGTTGTACTAAAAAAAAAGGTACTGTATAAATAATATATTTTATCTTTTTGCACTAGAATTTTGAGTCGTAAATATTATACTAATCTTCAGCAGGTAATATTTCATCTTTTTTAAAATAATTATTGCTTAAATAAATAAATACAAAATTCAATACTGTTTATATATATATATATATATATATATATATATATATGTGTATATTTGTGTGTATGTTTCACGTTATTATATGCTTCGGATGTAGGAAAACTAAGTCATAGGAAAATAACTGATAACGCTAAATATAAAACGTCCCGAGTCTACGATGTGTAAATCCCACGAGAACGTGTAGGTTGTCTAAAAAATCAATATTGGCTTTACAGATCGACATTTTTTTACTTAACGTGTGGGACGTGACGCGGTTCTTTATCACAAATTCAACAACGGTAATCCAATATGACATTCTCTGACGGATCGATTTAAGTCATATTTCGTTGTAGTTTAATCGTTTATTGAGGGTTCAATAATTTAAATATTATTTTGCATTTGTCTACAACATGAATTCTTTAAATTAATTTTTTCTATCCCAATTAAAAAAGTTAACCGGATTACAAAAATTTAACAATACGTAATACGTTAAGAGAAGAATATTTTTAAAATGAGGACATGTATAAGTAATATCAGTATTCAAAATAACAAATAAGAAGCAGATTTTCATACAATTCATAAGTAAAATAACATTAAATATAGTTTCCATGTGGCCCGGCTTAAGTTTTTAAATAATATACACTATTTTTAATATTTCATAATAATGAAGTTCATTTTCATTTTGTTTTCAAACCGGGAAAAAGGTTAAACTTTTAAAAATACTTTATTTTACAAGTGTTAAATAAAATATGTTTTTTACAATGTTTTTATTTATTTGAAACGTAGACGTCATATTAAACAGAATACAGCAGATATTCGCACGATCATTTCCTCGCATGGATGTATGTGTATACATTCTACAGAGAATTAATTGGACATTACCAGTAACCAAACAAACTTTATCGTAAAATTAAATTTTTAGGAAAATTTAATTCTTTAATCCCAAGACTTAAAAATATTGCCCTTTTAATATTAGGTTTTTTTTGTTTTTTAATCGAGTTATACAGGCATCGATTTCTAAGATCATTAGCCCTCGTCTCATTCTTTAAAAGTAGAATAAAATCACCAGTGGGTTCGTCAGATGTAAGGGTTTACTGGTCCCTTACATTTTAATAAAAACACAAAAAATATACTTACCGTTGATATATCTAAATAAAACAAGATATAATCATATTTAGATATCTAAATATGATTATAATAATCACACCGGTGTAAAGGACCCTAAAATTGACATAAAACACAAAAATAAAATTTAAACATTAAACTTACAATAAAATAAAATTCACAAAAAATGTGGCACAATACCATGCAAATTTGAAAACTCTGTTCGGGTGTAAACTGGTTTCACATAGAAGATTCTCAGTCAAATATAACTCATACTGACTTTGTCGAAGGCTTAGGACTACTGTAAACTCGTTAGTAATTTCCTGGCATGTAGGTAAGCAAATATTTTCCCTTCTTTGCCATTCCCTAAATCGGCAGCAATATTGTTTCTTGATCCGTACCACTTTCAGAGATTATCATACATTGCATATTCTTCCATTAGATGCTAATCAGTAAATAGTTTATCATATACACTGCACATTGGTCTTTCTTCGCCAGTGAAAAAATATGAATTTGTTATTCGCGTATGAACGATTATGAAACTGGTCATCACCACTTTTTCCCGGCAAGTCAGTTTTGTGTCGCTCACCCATTTATGTGGAGTAATTTAATCGCATTTAGTTTAGTAGCTTAGTGTTCAGTCTTTTCCATTCACTACTCCACGCGGTTCTAGTAGTCATTGTTAGACGATTTTTAACATCTGCACTCGAGTAGGAATTGTATCCTTACTATATTCTCACAAATTGTTGCCGTACTGGCAGCTTCGTCTGCGGTTTCGTTTTCTGGGATACCTGCCTGCCCTGGATACCATACAAATACGCATCGCTGTTCTGTTTGGTTTAATGCATATAGAATAGAGAGAATTTTTGTGTTAAGGTCATCCTCAATGTTTTTATTCCAAATAGGAGTTATTGCGATTAAAGATTCGGAAAATTTAAGCACTCTTTCTTCGCAGAAATGTTCTATGTAGTGAACAGCTTGCTGTATAGCAGTGAGCTCAGCCGTGTATCACTTGCCACATTAGACAGTTTCCATGAATGAGTCCCTTCGTTTATGTATATAGAGCATCCAACACCATATTCAGTTTTATAACTTGCACAAAAAATTTTCATATATAATAAATTCAATTTCATTTAGTAATATTGGTATTCATTTTTTTCAAAATAAGTTATGTTTCTTAAAAATATTGTTTTCGAATAAATGGTGTCATGGTACGTATTTAGATAAGATTTTAGCATATTTTTTTCTTATATACAATACTACTACGTATATTTTTAGATATATTTAGTACAGTGACAAAGTTATAAAAATTTAATGGAATTTTTTTTTCAGTATTTCTTGGAAATAATAATTTTCAGATTTGTAATAAACTTCTGTTGGAGAATTCAAATTTTTCACATATTGTTTTACTAAAAAAAAAAAAATATATAATTTTTTTTTAAGTATCGTAATAGAATCGTATGTCTAAAATGTGGTTATTTTGTAAATTTTTAAGTGGAAGTGGGTAATATAATCTATCTTTGAATGTAGTAATAACCTTTTACTATTCCAATTTATCTAGATCAGATTGTTTTTTATTATTTAAGTAACAGTGACACGACTCTCAACGAGACGTTATCTTGATGAGAAGATTTGTAAAACTTATCAGAATGTTACAAGATAAAAAAATCTTCTACTAATAAAAGTAGGATTTCTATAACTTCATAAAACTCTTTACTTTTTCTACATATTGACTTTAATTACCTCCTGAAAAGATTTTACTAATCCTTGTACTGCAGTCGGTTTAAGTGGAGATTTGTAAGGGTTTTCCTTTGGAAACTGTGTTTCTGGTACTTTTTCAATTTCTAGAGGAAAAACTATTTTCGTTACTGTACTTTTATTTAAGCTGGTCAGACTAAACCCGTATTTGTAATGCATTGATCCCATTTGGATAAAAATTATCGTACTTCTCATGGGATTGCGGACAGGATGGGAGCCTGCGGCCTGAAGAGGACTTTCTCCAGGAGAAAGTTGTTCCTGGAGAGGAAAATTTATCTGAGTCCTTCCGGGGGTTTCCCTCACCACTTCTCTTTTTCTCTCTTGAACCCTTCTTTTTAGTTTACGGTTCTTTCAGTGTAAGTCTGAGGTTGTTAGTACGAAGAGGATTCCGGGACTTGTAGACTCTTACTGTGACCTGGTTTAAAGGCTGCTTGAGGACCGACCTGGTTGGTTTATTTTTCGACCTTTTATACTTTTGGTTTCGCCGAAACTAAAAATATCTTAAATTCTCCAAATAAATTGTTAAAAAAATATCAGCAACAAAGTTACCGGTTTTTATCTTGTAGGGTTTCAACAGGAGGTTTAAAGGTGAATAGTTAATCTTTCGGATTCTCTCTGTCTCCGAGGCTGTTTATCGACAAAATCCTTAGAGATTTATATCGATTTTTATTAATTCACTTATTAACAGTAAACATAGAACAGAAAGATATAAATCCAAGATCCATTAAGGAATATGTTTTTGTTTATTAAATATGCATCGACGTCCTAAGACTGCTAGTGCGATTTACTCGTATATAATTTGCAGAAGTCGATTGTTACACAATTTTCTTGGTGTAGTTTTTACAAATAATAAGCCCTTATTGTGAATTTATTAATATTGCATTTGTTCTGCATTCTAGACAAATCTTCTAAATGAGAAAACATTAACGTAACTTAAATTATAGTTTCTAAATTTAACAGCTTTCTGTTCATATTATCAATAAAGAGTTGATCTTTTTTTATTGAGTTTATTATGTTAAGAACATAATCAAAAATTAAAAAATGATTTAGACAGATGCCTTCTGCAATTTAAGTAAAATAAAATTAATAATTATTCTGCAGATATTAAAATTTGTTTAGTAAATATTGAAGCAATGTTTCCGTACCGTACTTTTGTTTGAATTTAAACAATATATTTTTGAATAATGTAAATTAAATTTATTCCCTTAAGCTAAGCTAAGCTTTGTTTTCAAATTTTAGTTTTATTCTACGAGTATTTTTCAACATTATGAACATTTATGATTTATATTTTATGAACATTTTTTTAATTTTTTATGATTCTTTAGTATGTTTTAAATGTTCCTAAACATATTTTTAGATTATTTCAGTTTGTCATTCCTTTATAGAAATTTTTAGTTTTTCTCTCTGTATTTGATTTTTTAAATTTATTTAACGTTTGTCGGTTTAAAATAATTTGTTCCTTTTATTACTTTGCCGGCTGCGGCTCTATTGCTGCTACGTAGCAGCTCTATCCATATAGCTCAAGTATACAGATAGGTCCAAAATTTTTATGTTAGGTTTTTTGCCATTGGAAACGTTTCCATCACCTGAGTCCAAAGATAATTTTAAAAACCACATATACTCCCAGAAGATGTGTGTACGTTGAAGGCATCAAATGTTTGGAAAAATTAAAAATGGCGAGGGGGTAATTTTCAATATTTTTTCCTTTTTTTTTTACTTTTTGTCGTAGAAAATTTTACTTTAGTACGATAAAAGTACTTATTAAGTTATCTGAACTTCCAAAGTCAATCGGATTTAGAGGTTGAAGGATATTCAGCATTACCTCTGAACATTTTTTCTACATATCTTGAAAACCCGTTGACTAACAAAAAATGAAATTCGGCGCAAATATTTGGCTATATGCATCCTATTTTTCGCCTCGTTTTCGTCATAATCGGGCAAGGAGGCATAACGGTACCCTTATCCCACCCCCAGAAATAGCTATACAGAATGTCCCGGGAGGTCTCTTCAAAGGGAACGATTCAGGATATCAAAAACAAAAAAAACTTTGTGTGGAAAAATGCCCTACTAAACTTATTTTTCCTCTGTCCACCATTTTGCTTTTTTTTCAATAAAAACCTATATCTTAAGAAAGGAATAAGATATTTTAATGAAATTTTGTGTTTATGTATCTGACAACATCTACAAAAAAAATAAGTTTGAAAATTTTACCTTTGGGAATTTAAAAAATGGCGGACGTTATAATTGTTTAATCATTAACAGTTCCGTACATGTTAGTTTTATCAAATTATCTTTTCATTAGATAAAATGTTAAACCTTTTATTTTAAACAAAACAGTACATTATTTGTTCAAATGGGTTTATAAACAGTTGAGATATGACTGAAATTGTTTAAGTGAATAACAGAAATTATGCCTCAAAAAAGGCATAAAATTGTCATACTGCATAATTTTCACTCTACACCTATTCCCACAAACTAGTTATAGCTTTACCGTTTTAACAATTATACTCTAAATACAATTAAACAAAAATGTCATTTGGTCAAACGGAGTCAACTGCGATTCAAGATAGTTTACTAAGAATTTAAAAATTTTTCTCAGTTATTCTTTTACTATTGTATAATTTTTAAGCTAGAAACGTCATTTGATCGAGGGGGTTTGATCAGATCGGATCCAAGTTTTTTACTGAACATTTTAGTCTTTTTCGCAATCGTACTCATTAGTAAGTAATGCAAAATTAAGTCATTAATATTTAAAAATCTGTCAAGAGCAAAGCCGGTAGTTACGGAACCCTTTGTCAGTTTTTGTTATTGTATATTTTTTGTTATTTTTTTTTATTTCTTTTAACATTATGAGATTATTAAAACAACTTTTTTAATTTAAATTTATATACACATATAAAGTTAAATTTCTGAAAGCCGGGAAAAAACATTCTGTTTTAATATTATAATTTCCTGTTAATGATACCGGTTTTTGAACGTATTACTATTGGATTACAGTTAGCAGAAGATTATCTATGCAGAGTGATATTAAAGTATGAAAACGGCTTCATATTTCAAAACTGAGAAATACTAGGATGTAGAAACAAGTGCGCATCTAGGTATACATAGAATTACAAAATAACTAGAGAATTACTACTTTGTGATGTGTTTGACATCTTTGCCCTCCATCTTGGATCCGCCATATTGAATCAAACTATTTTTTTAAACAGGAAGACGGAAATATGATAAATAATTTTAATGTAGACTTTACCAGAAAAATGATAGGGAGAACCGTTTTTCGACAGATGTCTTCGTTTTCGAGTTAAGTTGCAAAAACAGAAAAAGCGCGGTAATAATGAAGCGAAGTAAAATGACCCGTAGTAACTTTTTTATATCGTACTATCTTCAGAATTATATCTCATAACAAAGTTTAAACAGTTGTTAAAACTAATGGTTCGAATCCTATTAATAACAGCCTCCACAATAATAAATAATACTAACGATAATATTTATAATATATAATAACTAATAATTTTCATCACTGCTACAGAATAAATGGCTAGTTATTCTGATTTGATTTTATTTAATTTTAAAATTTAATTAAATATTTCGGTCGTAACTTACTTAAAAATAAATTTTGAGAGCATACCGTTCCATAAGGAATGTTCAAAATTCTTCCCCTCTACAGCTTGGAAATGTGTTAATAATAACAGGAGACATACCTACAGATTTGTTACCTTATTATTGAAAATAAATGGCGGATCCAAGATGACGGACAAAAATTCAAACACATCATAAAGTAGTAATTCTGTAACTATGTAAATCCGCACTTGTTTCTACCTCCTAGTATCCCTTAGTTTTGAAACATGAAGCCGTTTTCATTCTTTAATATTGCTTTGTAATGCGTTTACGCTTGTTACTAAAGACATCCTAATCACGCTAACCATTTGTCTGCAACTAGTAACCTAATATTATTTAAAATTATCGAACACTATTTTTGTTAAATCTTATTAGTCTACTTGCATTTTATCGCAGTACATCATCATCAATATTTAAAAAAAAAAATAATATGTGGTCTTTTACTAATACAACAGTCGCAAGTTCATATCTAATGGATCCATTAATATAATTTCGAAAAAGTATTGAGTTTGTGTCATGCTGATGTTCGCCATAAAAATAATGTATTTAATACTATTTTAATTTGAAATAAAAAATATCGGTGGGAAACCAAATAAATTAGATAGAACAACTTCTTTTTTCCAGCTGCAGGTTGACTAGAATCGTTTATGGAATCAGAAAGTTATCTAATATTTTTTTAACGACGATTAGTTGACTATATCAGTGAATAATTCTCTTAACCGATCATTTTCCAAATATTTTTACCAATACAGTTTGTTTGTATAGGTAGATCTAGATAAATATGTTTACCAAAAGTAGTTGCGCAGTCGCGATTTCGTGCATTAAGGATTTCATAATTTAGTTTTTAACGAACAGGCTGTAACAAATTCGTATCGGTTGAAAATAATAATAATACATTTCGCAATAATAAATTTCTACAGACTAATATAAAAGTACCTAAAATTCAGTTCTGTTAAATCAAAAGCCAGTAATAATAATAATCCAAGTTAATGTAATACTATTAAATCCAAATCGTCGTTACATCTTCCTATGCGGTTTTGTGACTACTCCATCATAACAGTCAATCGATTGATAAATGGATAATTAAAACACGATTAAATATACACACGATAATTAAAATCATTAAATAACAAACAAAATTAAAAAGAATCGGACCGGTCGTTTTTCTTTTCTAATATATTTAACAATAGTAAACTTTAACTTCCGAACAACTTAGGCTTAAATAATTTTAAGGGTAAAAAGGATAAAATGCAGTTTGTTTCAGTAAAAATAATAGTAAGATTAAAAATCAAAAGTTTTATACAGAAGTGATCATTTTACTATCTTTTTTTTTTAGTAAATTTAAACGCTTATATATTAAAGAGGCTCGATGATGAGCGCCCTAAGTACAAATCGATACTTTATTACTTGATTATAAAAAGGGCAACAAGACTCGTGCGATGTTACATATCAGAACAAATATTAATTCTGTATACCATGGTAGATTAGCTCGATTACTTTTTTTTCCTCTACTCCTCTAGGTCGGTCCGGACTGTTGGGTATAACTCCACCCAGAAGAGTGTGTGGTTACTCTAACGAGCCTTCCCACCAACCGGCTGTATATCCGGCATGGTAGGTCGGCTCGCCGGTCAGCTCTTTTAAGGAGTCTTTATTGTGCCCTTTCTTGACGCCGTATTCGGACATATCTGCCCAAAACAAGGCGCCGGGTCTTTTCTCTTTTACTGTGCCTACCATCCCCTGAATTCCACAGAGGATCAAAGGCACTGGCACACCTGGGCATGCCAGCCCTCTCCTCTGGGGCTGTCCTCTCGTTCCTATACTAATAGTCCCGGCGCCGCTCCTCTTGATTTTTACTCCTGATTACCTCCGTGGCATATGTGTTGACTCTTCTCCGATGTTCCTCGCTTTGTAACATGTAGTTCACAAGGATATCTGGTGTGCACTGTGCGATGCCCGCCCTATTCCGCTTGCGGAATTTATGTCCCGCTTGCGGCATTTGAAGACTATATGTTCAACTGAGTCTTCGTCTTCACAAAACATTCATGACGGTGACGCGCGTCTGCCTATTCTATGTAGGTAATCTTGAAAATTACCGTACCCCGTTAATATCTGCTATGTAGAAGTTTACTTTACCAAACTTCCTTCCGTTCCACGCGTCTAGGTCATGTATACTTCGCTTGGTCCATTGTGCCACCGCTCTTGCGCGCCACCTGTTCTTCCATTCGGTCACCGTACGTTCTCTAGCGTCTTTCCTGCTCGAGCCGTGAGCTATAACCAGCCTTTCTCCCACTTGAAGGTCGACTGGCGGAACTGAAGCAAGATCACAGAGGACCTCGTACGATGCCGTGCGGTAGGCGGAAACTAATTAGGGCTCTCCTGTGTACACTGTTAACTCTAGTCAAATTCCTTTTTATGCGTAAGGATGTCCCCACACACTGGGGCCGCATATAAGATTGACGATGTTATTGTTGACACTACCAATTTCCTCTTCGACGCCCTTGGCGCACTTTGCGACGTCAGTAAAGCGTTCAATGCTTTTACCACGCCTTCCCCTTCTTGCAACAGTTGACGATGTGGCTAGTAAATTTGCCGTTCTTATCCAGTAACACCCCTAGATATTTTAGGGGGCTTGTCTCAAGAATCGGTTACTCTTCTACTTCTAGATTTATCGGTCGAATTTGTCTTTTGCCTGTCGTTAGAATGTACCTACATTTCGTGGGTGCCAGAGTCAACCCTTTTGCCCTCATCCAGTTATCGATCATTGCTAACGATTGATTACCTCTATCTTATATTTCCTCTTCACGTCTTTCTCTCGCCAAGATCGCTATATCGTCCGCATAGGAAATGATCTGTACACCTTCTGGCAGTTGAAGTACCAGAACCCCGTCGTCGGCTAGAGTCCATAATAATGGCCCCAAAACGGAGCCTTGTGGTACTCCTCCGAATATGCGAAATCTAATCTGTTCTTCTTGCGCATCCACAGCGGACCATCTGTCGGATAAGTATTCTTTGATTTGCCTACGCAGGTACGGACTTATTCCTTTATCAGCCAGAGCAGTCATTATAACCCTCCATGGTATTGACCCCAACGCGTTCCTTACGTCAAGAGAGATAAGGAGGGGAATTTTCCTGGTCCGCCAGGTCCCTGATCTAACTTCTCTTGTCCAGTCAGTAACTCTGGCAACAGCCTGGACCGATGATGTATTCTTCTAAAAGCCAAATTGATTATGGCTTATCCCCGCTCCACTGTTCACCTCGCTAACTAGTCGATTCACCTGCATCTTTTCCACTAACTTCCTCATTGTGTTAATCAAGCTCAACGGGCGGAATTCTATATTATCATTCTCTCGATTTAGCTTTGGCAAGAACACCACCCTCGCCTCTTTCCAGCACCCTGAGAACACTTTGTTTTCGATAGCATAACTGGTCACGTCGACCATCTCCCAAGGTGCTTTTTTAACAAGTCCTTTCAGTAGAGCTGCTTGGATGCCATCAGGTCCCGGACTTCTTTATCTCCTAATTGTGCAGCTGTCTGTGTTACTTCCTCTAGGGTAAATCTTCTGGCCTCGCATTCAATCGCTTCGTCCATCACTTCTTCAGCGCACGAGAACAACATTGCTATTTGTGTTTCTACTTGTGCCTTTGATAGGGTTGGTAATCTCCTACCAAAGCGCTTGGTGATTATCCTGCAGGCATGACCCCATGGGTCATTTTCCAATTCTTGGCACAATCGCTTCTATTGTTCTCGTTTCGATTTTCTTATTTATTTGTTGAGTAGTCTCCTGTGTTCAATATACGTTAAGGCCGCTTCCTCATAAGCCTCACCTTCGGTACGCCTGTCTCTGTTTTTTCCTCCTATGAGACTGGAGAAATTGCCTTAGATTGGCTATTTCCGGTGACCACCAGTACACTCTTCGTTTTCTTACATTTCGAGTTAAGACTCTACCCATCTCTTGTTGAATTATATTTCTTAATGCTTCTGTTGTGAGGTTTTCTACTCCGGCTGGTCTGTCTGCAACACATGCAACTATTTTGTCAACCTGATTAGCCGTAGGTCTCATGGGTGGTTCTTTCTGAAACGTTCTGAAGGACTGGTCTTGTATTATTAAAAGCGCGCCCAAGTGATCACTTTCTATATCTTCTGGGAAAATCCTTCACTGCCACTGTTCCTGGCCCCACCTGTTGTCTAGAATAGCTAAATCTAACACAGAGGAGTGCCCCTTGGCTTCATATGTGGGCGTGGCATCATTAACACAACGACACCCGACGGTCTCCATCAGATCGACTAAGAATTCCCCTCGCCTGTTCGTGTAACTGCTGCCTGTGGCTATTGCCTTACTGTTAAAGTCCCCGAGCATAATTATCCTTTTGTCAGTACTGGTAATGACTTGTAGAGAATCAAAGACCCTTTCAAATACCCTAATTTCAGAGTTGGGAGATACATATGCCCCGATCACTACTGCGCTGTCTGTTTCAATTGCTATATGGCCTAGACCTCTTCTCTTAAGTTGCCATGATATCCTGCAACTTATATCCATGAAGGTCACGTTTCCTTCGGTATCAGCACTCCCCAGCCAGTCCTAGCCGCGACATATATATTGGGTTCCGTGACTAGTAGTAAATCTGCTTCCTTCTCTTTTGCTAGCTCCCCCACTGAATCGTGGGAGAGCAAACTTCTATTGACATTCGCCAGCATGAGCTTAAACATTACCGATTAGCCCGCACGTCCAGCCTCCGGTGCTGTGGTCATTCTTACTACAATTAAGACACTTTTTGGGTTCTTGGCAGTTGTTTTGGGTTCTTAGCTCGACTACTGTGCGTCATTTTATTCACATTAATCTTCTAAATTAAAAATGGTTTATTTTGCTAAAGAATATTCTCGAAAATTCCAAACATTTCCGCCGACTCATCTTGAATTAAATCCGTGTTTTCTGTTCTAGATTGAAATTGACGGAATTTAAACAAAATTTAAAATATGAAAAATTAATTAAAATTGACATGAAAATTAAATTGTAAAGATTTTTACCTATGTAAAAATATGACGTCAAGGCATAAAATCAAATTAAAATTAAATTTAAAATCAAAAATTAAAATTAAAATCAAATAAAAATAATTTTAAGTAAAGCGGTTATGCATGTTTTCCATTTAATTGAACTTACTTTACTGTTCTGAAATATATTAAACTATACATTACTATCAAAATAGATGGTGGTGTCCTCTATTGCAGCTTTCAAAATACTGTCATCCTCATTTTCTGTCTGAAGTTAATCATATTAAATTTATTTTTATGTTTATACATATAGTATCTTTCTAAAATGTCTAATCTCTTACTATTTGTATTCTTCTCATATTTATTAATTTCCAGTATTTTAAAATTTCCTAATATCAGATAATGTTTGTTTATTTTTAATCAGATGATCAGATACATTAGAGAAGCCCAGTTTACTATTTTTATAACCTGTAAAATGTTTTAAGAGTCTAGACTTAAAGGATCTGTGGTCTTTCTTTTCTTATGGTCACAGTCATTACATTCATTTTTATAAATACCACTCAAATTATATAAAACAGCTGAATCATTATGTTTATCACTCATATTTTTATAAATATTTTTTATAAACGTAATGTTAATGATTAAATTTAAAAAATAGAAGCTTTAGAACAAATATATATATATATATATGAAATAGTTTTTTTGTAAATTTCCTTTAATGAATTACGACGTTCTAAGTAGCCTTTATGATGATAAATCGTTGACCATAGCATATATATATATATATATATATATATATATATATATATATATATATATTTATATATATATATTTTTTTTTTGGTTTTTAATTTTCATCGATTCCTTATTAATTTTCTTATCAGTAAAACTATATTTGTCGCTTATAGAGGTACTAATTTTCATAAAAATTCTGAAATTTTCAACAATTCTGACGAACGATCTCAGAAGGGCGGACACTCACCATTTATTATCTACCTATTCGTTATCGTTATCAATCATCATAACATCTTTTTCCTGTGAAGGTAAACGGTTGAATTATAAGAGAGAAAATTCCGGAAGCCAGAGAATAAATTCCCTCCTTCCTGGGTAAAATGATTTTACCCAAAGTGAATTAACACTTTAATATATGCAGAGTTCTTATGAAATTAGTCGACCTGTAAAACCGTAATCGTTCTGATAAAACGTAGCCGAGTGTTACGATGAGCTTAACTTGATACCATAGCATTTATCATATGATACTTTATTACATATTTGAAATAAACAATATTCGATTTTTAATTTAATCTCAGTTTTCCTTATAGTTAATTTCAACAAAATACGGTGGATCGGAGTTTACTATGAAGGGATAACTTTTTTTATTTATTTTTAAAATCACTTAACCTTCCTTATCGTTAATTTGTATGGTCGTGTATAAAATATGATAGATTCCTATCACAGAGAAATAGGTCTTAGGCAATAATATAAAATAATAAATCTTAATCGCACCAATTCGATGGAAGAAGTACTCCAAGGGAGTAAGTTTATTAGAAGTAAACGTACTCCAAAAAGATAACGTTTATTAGAAGTAAAATTTTTCTAATCGAAAAAAAGGAGAGAATTATCAATTTACAATTCTGAATAAATTAAAAACAAAAAAACATTAGCCTGTTTTTTTTTCATTTTCCAGAGCTAAAAAGGAGACTCATTTATAATTATTATTAATGGTAGCTGTAATAATAATTAAATGGTAACTAGCACATCCATTTAATTATTACGCCCAATTTTATTTAAATTTCGAACTGTTTAAATTTCAGGTCCGAGGTCTATAATAATAAAAAAATGTAGACATGTCTTGATAGCATTATATATGAAGTATAAACTTTCAAAAAATGTTTGAAAAATATTTAAACCGAAGGGAGAAAGAGCAAAAGAACAAAAATCATATTTTTCGATTTTAAGAGATGGTGGTTGATTTTTTGAAAAAAAAAACTTTTTTATTACTAGTATATACATTGTAGGTAACAAATTTGCTTTAATAAAGTTTTGCCAAAAATGTCTCTGATGAAAATCAGAATTGGTTTTTGCGTGGTATCTTTCCTCATCCTTAATGAATTTTGAAAAAAGTAAAAAATAATATAAAATAATAATAAAATTTTGAAAAATTTCCCATATATAGAAATATTTCTGTCAAATCTGATGAAAATCGATTGGGTCTATCCTAAAATAAAAGCCCAAAAGCAGTGCGAGACACTTATGTATATGCGTACTCATAATGATATATATACATATTTTGGTCAAGATGAATTGCTTGGATCCTAAAACGTAAAGATTTGCAGAAAATCTAATACACCTTTTCTCAAGTAATCATGATACTTTCCCCTTTAATGTAGCTATTCTATCTATATAAGCCGGGAAAGTAAAAATCCTAAAACAGTAAAATTTTACATAACTATTTTTGACGATAACTTCACTTTTATTTACTTTTCATTCCTATAAGTGGATTTTTTTATTAGTAATGTAAAAGCTGTTTAATACAGTGAAAATAAAAGCCATTCCGTTACATTATCTGAAGAAAATTTTCTTAGTTATTTTTTCTAAAAAAAAACGTAAATATAGTCGTTTTCTTTCAGTAGCCAAAGGATAGAATTCTAACACGACGTAAAGCAATTAATACTGATATTATGTCAGTGAAATACAAAATAAAACAAAAGTTCTATAGAGGTTGTTGAAAACAGTAATTTTGTTTAACTGTCTTGTTTTAAGTATGACAGTTAAAGCCGCCCACAATTCAAGATCGAAACAGAACAGAATAGATTTTATTTTGGTTCATAGTTTGTAAGATAATTTACAACTAGGTAAAACAATTTGTAATATCGTCCCTCCCTTTTTGCTAACAATGGAAAGGGGGAAATTATGTGTTCTTGTCTACCCATTTAGTATTAATGATTCAGCAGAGATCTGACGTTAACGCGTACTTGTCTCATCTGTTTTAAACGTAAAAAAAAAAAATCAGTTGTCAGCATTTTAAAAACAGGCTATAGAGTTTTTTAAATACATACGGTAAAACCTTGGTAATACAAATGAATGTATTTTGTATCTATTCAAAAAGTTATCTGTACCCGTCATTTTTCTGTATAAATTAGAGTTTTAAATAAGAATTGCTATTTTGAAATAAAAATATTTTGTTCATATAATTTTCGTAATTTTAACTTTTTGATAACCGATATTTTATTTGTTATTTATATTTTATTAAGTTTTAAATAAAATTTAATAATATAAAATTCCACTTCCAATTCAAATTAAAATATAAATACGGTCAAAAAACGCAGTTACCATTTTTTTTTTTTTTTTTTTTGGTTTCCTACAGTTTGATTTTCAAACGAAATTAAAGATTAAATTATCGCTAAAAGTTTTAAGAAATTCTTATTTAAAAAATTGTGATAGCGCAGTTGAAATATTGAAAAGAAATTTAACAATATCAACAATTGAATTCAAATTGCTAACATATCGCTTTCTTTGTTGTTTTGGATGATTACAAAATCGTTACAAAAGAATCAAGTTAAGAATTTATGATGAGGCACAGCGCAACGAGTGGAAGAAATGGAATCCGATGAAAAAGAAAGAGATTGATGATGAAAAAGACATCAAACGTTAAATATTCTCAGTGAATAATGCAATAGTAATATTTATATTATAAAGATGTTATAAAATTTAAAATTATTCAAATTAAAACATAATTTTTTATAGTTAGTTATTTTAATTGTCATAATTATCATTGTAATTTTATTTTCTCGTTGTTTATTTCAGATTTAACTAAATTTAATATATATATATTATAATATAATTTAAGAAATATATTAGATTCTTATTTTATATTAAAAATATTAATAATAATAATAACAACAAAAAATGGAATAACTCTCTGAAATGTCGTCGCGTGTCGCTAATGTTTAAGAAGTTACCGCAAAAAATATGTACTCGTAATAGGCGATATTAAATTTTATATACATTTTAGCAAATAGTGTTTTTTTTCTTGTCAAAATATTTTGCGTGGATCGTTAAATAGACATAATAGGAATGATTGAAGATGTTGTTTATAAAATGAGAAGATGCCTTCTCATAGCCTGTAAAAAAGTATTCGCAAGTAAAAGGAGAGTTCAGAGTTCAAAATCATGGGAAAAGAGGATAGAAAGATATTCTTGTAAAAAAGAAACCGCAACAAGAGGAGGTGGATCAACAGCTCCAGTAATACAATGAATTGAGACGTATCCAACGTGAAAGTCGAAGCTAATTTCAACACACTTATCTTAAAGCATAAACAAATTTTTTATCTTCATCTTGTTATTAAATCTTCTTAAGTCTGTGACAAAAAGTAAAAAATAATATTTGTATTACGGAAAACAAAATCTATTTTGTGTTTAATATAAATGATTTTTTTCGTAAATGGTGAACACTTCTAA
This sequence comes from Lycorma delicatula, assembly GCF_047948215.1. Classification (NCBI taxonomy): domain Eukaryota; kingdom Metazoa; phylum Arthropoda; class Insecta; order Hemiptera; family Fulgoridae; genus Lycorma; species Lycorma delicatula. The sequence goes on along the minus strand of NC_134458.1, from coordinate 14,019,153 downwards.
CAAAGTACAAACTATATACTGAAGTTTTACGATTTTAACAAAGTTTTTTTTTTAAGCATTTCATACTCTATTGGACATGAAACTTGTCCTTTTTATATTTTATTCTCATTTATTTATATTTTACCTCTTCATCATTCCCTTCCTTCCCTCACCTATTTTTTTCTTTTTTCAACGAATTAAATAAAGATAAAATAAACGTATGCTTTATTAACTGAAATAATTAAGGACACTGCAACATTATTTCCGTTTCTTAAGCCAAAACTATCTAATTAGTAACAGTTTGCAAGGATACTAAAAGGACTTTACATCTGTTTTAAATTTTCATTCGCATAGTTAAAATATATTTAATTCAAGTACAAAAATATAAGAGGGCTGCTTTTACTGCAAAAATGTATGAGGTTTTGTTAAATATACTTTTTATCTTTTGAATGAAAAAAATAAAGTCGCTCTATAATTAAATTGCAGAGAAACTTTATCTTCCATTTTGTTCATTGTATCTGAGAAATAAGAAATTAGCATTTTTAACTTTTAATAATTCTAAGAATTTTATATGGACGAATATATGGATACACAGCTGAGAAAATCCACACCTAATTATTACTATTATTTTTTTAAATAAATAAAGTTGCTTTACATAGAAGATTGAAAACAAATGGCGCCAAGTTACATTAACTAAATTTTAAAATTTTAAGTCCAATTTGTCTAATTAAACTTTATCATCAGTAGATGAATGTGGAAATTATATACATAAAAGAAAGTAATAATGAATTTATAAATAAATAATACCTAAATAATAATAGTGAATAAAAATAAAATTGAAAAGTAAAAATAAATATAATTGTAAGAAATCCAAATATAAACAGAGCTTCAAAATGTTTAAAATAATTGAAATCTTTTAAAAAAATCTGGAGCAAAGCTTGAGGGAATTTAAAAAATGTCACTACTTCCCGCTAGTTTACTTGAGATATGTACGTGATATTTTAACTATATTTTACATTTTTCAAAAAAAAAATATTATTCTATTAAAAGATTAAATTAAATTAAAAAGAACACTAAAATTACGTATGAACCTGAAAGTAAACAGGTGTTAACAGTCTTAGATTTAAAATTAATTCTTAAAGAAAATCTAATCTCATTTGACGTTTATAAAAAAAAAAATATGAACGTAGATGTCTATCTACGTTCATATTTTTTTCAACAACGATTCTTTACATCCTTCGTAACATGGAATGATAGCTTTTAACGTAACGGTTTACCCAACGAACGGGTGCCACGATCTGAAAGTTTAAGGCAGAAAAATTAATGTTACTAAAGATACAACTGTGTTCTATGGTTTTACTACAGAAAAATATTTCAAAACCACTTTTAAGGTAAATATTAAGATTTAATTTAAGACTTTTAAAGTAACTTTACACTTTGATCGGGATTGCCTAAAATAATATTTTTATTTAACAGTTATTTTTTATTTGTTTATTTTTATATGCTAGTATAAATATTAATTTTGTAGTATTTCGTGTTATTTATCGATTATTATAATTTTTTCGTTATAATACTTTTTCTTTAACGACTAATTATTGCTAACAATCGAAACGGCCTTCTAGGCTTAGATTAAAATAACTCTCTTCATAAATTTTAAACGCTTTTTTTTTCAAATCATTTCAGTTATCGTTAAGCATAGTATTTTCTTTTTATTTCCTTTCGCAGACCTGCTTGTTTTTGAAAACAGATAGTTGAGGATGTAGTAATTATGTTGAAGTTAATAGATTAGCAGAGAAAAGAAAAAAATTGAGAGTAGTATCAAAATCAAACCCGTCAAATAACTAATCGCCTAAAGAATACGATTATAGTTACAGTAATTTAAAAGTTTTCTATTTGTAGCGTGAAAACATTTCTTTTGGTTAGGTCGACTCCCAATTTCGCTTATTCGTATTTTTATTCTCTGCGGCGAGTAAATATCGTCAGATAGATTACATTATAGATAACTGTTTGCAACAGAGGTTTTTCCTTGCCTATTATTCAGAATTCCCGTTTTTCAAGAAAGGTTTTTGCTATTTGACGTATATCTAACATTACTTTATTCTGTTTTCACTGTGTATATTCTAATAGTCTTGTTACTTTTTTAAATTTTTCCTTTGGTTAATACAAAAACGAGTCAGATATTTTGTAAAAACTTGCAAAAAATAAGGTAGTACATTATTTGATTAGTTTTTTGAAATTAGTACGTATGTTAAAAAATTGAAAAATTAGATTAGTTTCTTAAAAAAGAATATCCGCCCTTTATTTTTTAATTGTATTTCAATTTGAAGCAAAATATTAAATGTATATATAAATAGTGTATACATACGCCAAGTTTCTTATTATCTAACAACGTTTTTTTCTTATTTATATTAAAACGTACACGGTTTTAGCCTTCGTTTAAGGTATTAAAAAAAATATCAGTAATGAAATTATATAGGTTAACAGAAATTTTATTCAGGAATAAAATAAGTTCATTCTCTGTTTTCTTATTCTTTATTTTTACTATTATTATTATTATTTTTTTTATTTTTTGAGGTTTTTAGGGGCAACGACTTTGGTCATTTGCTTCCATCCCACTTCAAAAAAAAATAAAAAAAAAGGTTCGATGATTCACATTCTTATGAATCAAAATGTTCAAAAATTTACGTTCTATAACTTCGAATCCAGAATATTACTTTCTAGGCTTTCCTTTCGGCCATCCTTTCTTGCACCGTTTCTCCATTCTTCTGACGGCCTCAACCTCTGATGACAGCGTATCTGAAGCCTCAGACATGGGATAGTCTTCCTCTCTTTCCGATGCCAGTGACGTTCTGCGGCTGACGTCAGGAGACAAAAACATCGTTGGTGCAGTTAGCATCGTTGCTATTGAATCTAAACTAGCAAGCGATGCACTTTCCGCGGCTGATGAACTGGATTCTACCTCTACTGCAGTGCTGGGTCCAGCTGCAATAGATGCTCTCGCTGAAGCTATTCTTTGAGCTTTTGGAGGCTCTATTGTTGCAGTTTTTATTTCATCTGCGTCTGGTGCTTTTTCTATAATAACTTGCACCTTCATTTCAGTAGAGTCAGATTTTCTTTTCACAATTTCTTTTGGTTTGTGACTACATGACGGAGTGATCTGTTTCTCTCCGTCAGATAAATCAAGATTAATTAATTTTTACACAAGTTGGTGACTTTACAATCACAGATTTAGTTGGTTTTTTTAACGGCGCTGGTGCGTCTCTCGTGTCAACGGCGTCAGTCGTGGGATGAGCCTTCTCATCTTTACTTTGTTTTCTCTGATGAGTCGACTCAATCTTTGAATCAATGATTCTTTCAATCATCGTTGCAAGACTTGGTGCCATCGTGTTAAGCAACTGCTCCACATTAATTTTAGATGTGGAAGGGGCAGCCGCTGCTTCTGCGTTAGAAGTCGATGGTCGTGGTGTACGCTGATTAACAATTTTCTTCGCTTCAGGATAACTGACCTTCTGAAGCGTTTTAACTTCCTGAATCGCTGTTTCTAATTTATATGTAGGGCAGTTTCTTGAACGACAATGGTTTTTTTTATTATATACATTATTTACAAATTTGTTTAATTAATATTTTTTACATTTTATAAAATATTATTTTTTATCTGTTATAAAATTTCTTTCGTTCGTATTTTTATGTTTATATTTTGTTTATAAACGTTTATCGAGTAAAAAAGGATAGTAATATTATTTTTTAAACTGTTTTTTGTTTTTGAAAATTACACTAATAATCTTTAATGAAATTATTTATTTAATTATTAAAAACCTACTGCTATTGCAGTAAAGTCTCAAAAGCGCCACTAATGATTTGCTTTAAATATTTTTTTGTATTTTGATATAAATATAAAACGATTCTTATGTATCGGTTTATTTTAAAGCATTCACTTTTTCTACCTCGTTGGTTTACGTTTTTAATTTTAAGATCCGCACATTTTTCTTGGATGAATTCATAAATCATTACTGCCTGCCATCTATATATTTTTATTGGTTCTTGTAATAGTTAGTTTCAGGTTATAGAGAAGTGTTTAGTATAAAAAATGATATTAAAATGATCACAAAATGTCTTTAATGCGCAGTTGAGATCGTTGTGAAAAGCTGTTATACCACTTCTATAGTTAATAGCTCAGTAAAAATTATCGGTGCTTTTCAGACTTTCTATACGAACAACTTTTAAAGCATTTTTTTCATTTATCTTTTTATATAATACTGCTGAGGTTTGGTAAATTATCTCAAGAAATTTGTGGGTCTTGTAAACCATAATCTAAATAAATTTTATCTAAACAAACAATCAGTAAAGAAAAAACCATCTTTAGTATCCAAAATTAATATTTTATTATTAAAATACTTAACTGAATTTTAACAAAATACATAATTATCATAAACATCGATTTAACAAATTGTAATAATGTAGGGGCCTTTGTCAAATGAACATCGTCTTTTTTTTTGTTTTACGTCGGAAGTGGGAAATGGCAGCTGATAACGGAAAATATTTTTAGAAATCTAATTATTCTAAAATAATCATACTTTTTTATATATGCTAAAATAAAAATTTTGGTTTTGTTGGCGACAGGTTTTAAGTACGGACTTTACATTTTATTATACAAAGGGATTCCAAATTGCACGGAAATCTATCGGAGATCTTTCTATAACCAAAAATATAAAAAAAATCATATATCAGAACAAAGGTTCATTAGCGACTTTCGGCTCACGAAATATTCAGCCCCGCTCTCTGCTTCCCCTGGGAAATTAAAACTTACTAAAACTTTTTCGGTACAAATCAAAGAGTAAATTAGGTGCTTCTTGTGGTTTTTGAATTATGAAATTGATTAAAAGCAGTCCCAAATATCTATATCGCTTATGTTTTAAGAAACACCGGGTAAAACACGAAAAGGTTTTGTCAGAAATATAATTTTTTAGGTTTGGAATAAAATAACTTTGTTAATTTACCGATAAACAACCCGAGGACTAACTATCAGTTTAACCGGATTCGATACTGTGCCTGTTAAGGAGGTTTGATTTTTTTGTCTTTCAAACCACATTTTTTCCACCCGCTGGGGAATTGGTTAGAGATATCAGAAACTTTTACTTAGATATGTTTTTAGGCCTTTATTCAAAGAATAGTAGAAACCTTAAACGAATTAGGTATTTTACTAAATAACAAAGTTATGTCAGTTTGTTTTTTCGAAAATTCCCCCCCCCCCTTTCAAACCCATTGGTCCTATTTTCCTCATTAACGAATTCGATCTGGATTTTGGATCCTTATATTTTAATATCAATTTAAAAAGTGATTGGAGCAAAATTACGGAAGTTATCGTATCAACAAGAAAGTGAAATATATATTATCGCCGAATGGCTTCGACGGTAGGTGGCACTTACTAACCTTTTGGACGACAAAAACGGCCCTGACAAGGGCCGTTTTTGTAGTTTTGACAGCTCTTTGTAATTACTAACCTTATGGTTAGCCCTGAGAAGAGCTGTTGTCGTCGAATGGCTTCGACGGTTCGTAATTCATAACCTTTGGTGGCCATTAAAAGAGCTGTTATTTGCATTAGCCCGGAGAAGAGCTGTTGGGTCCGGAAGCTGGTCTCCAGCGAAGTCAGGGAGTGGCAGCTCGTCCATTGTAGTCAGAACGGGCTTTTCCTCACCGGCAGTTGGGTCCCCACTACAGCGTGGCAGTGGTGGCCCCCAGAGCCCCGCAGTATGGTTGGCGTCGGCGTCGGTCGTCCTTCGCCGGCGCGGCCGAGGCGGTTCTCCCCGAGCTATTCCATGCTGGGCTGGCTACTGTTGCTGAGTCCGCCGGCGAGCTGGAGCGGGAAGGTAGTATCCGCATCCAGCGGCTCCCTCAGCGGGCCGACCAGACCCACTGCTCCGGCGGGGATACTGGAATCCGCCCGGAGGTCCCACGTTTAGCCGGCTAGGGAACTTCTTCTGTCATCTTCCATCGTCTTCTTCTTCTTGGTCATCCCCAGATGGTAGTCGACGATACATTGAAAATTCACTCTCGTGCACGCTCTTTTATTGGAGCCTGAGAGTGGTGGGGTCGCAACGCTGCTATGGTGGGAGAACTGCGACGTCATCTGCGCGGCGGTTCTGATGCTTGTATAAGCGCGTCCGCATACTGTGCACCAGCTTACATCTGAGTGACATCTGAATTGCTACCGTGTTCGTCCGCCGATATTAAATTAGGCATATATGTGGTAACTACCGCCTCACTAGGCGGGCGCACACTGATCCAGATCTGATGAATCTTGCTGTAGTGGAGTTGTCAGTTCGTGGTGTGCAGGTTTCAGCCTGGAAACGTGTATCTTTAGCTGGTGCCTTTCTGGTTAATTTGATAAACTTACCCTGTTCGTTGGACAATGTATAGGCCTTCCCATGAGCCTATCGACGATCGCGAGCAGGCGTCAGCGTGCTGTCTGATGAATATTTGGTCTTTCACCTCGAATGTCAGTTGCTCTTCTCTGTTGCTGGTGAACGAGTTTTGACAGTAGACCGCCTGGTGGGCTGCCACTTTCTTCTCTCTTTCCTCAGTGGCTTGAGGCAGTTCGTCTGCTTTTTGGTGCTGCCAGTCCCCAGGTCTTTTTAACTGTCGCCGAAAGAGCAGTTCACTTGGGGGCGTGCCGGTCGCGGCGGTAGCAAAATTTCTTAATGCGAACAGCACTCCTGTCCCACATTAGGTGTTGGACATCCTGCTCGAGGCCTATTCTCAATGTTTTCATCACCTCCTCATTACGACGCTTTGTGGGATTCTCCCGTGGATGATATATGGGTATAGTTCAGTGTGCAATGTGTCGTTGGCGGCATAACTTTGTCAACTTCCGGCTTCTGAGCGCAGTCCCATTGTCTGTCAGGACAGCCGCAGGATAGCCCCAATGGGAAAACACTTTCACCTTCAAACAGCTGAAGATGGTATTCGTATAACCTCGAGAAACGGACCTAGCCGCTACCCAGCGGGAAAACAGATCAGTCGCCTCCACTAGGAAATTGTTGCCTCGTTTCGTTTCTGGGTATGGATCCATTACGTCAACCGCCACATGCTTACAACAAGCTGTAGGCCACCGGGTCGCTGATTGTCTGGTGGAAGGCTTGGCCCTTGTTTGTAGCGGGTGCATGTGTGGCACTCCCGTATGTACTGCCTACGTCCTTCGTAAGGCCCTGCGAATCGTAGTATTGGCTGATCGCCCGCTAGGTCTTTTCTGCTCCGGGATGAACGGCTTCTAAAACGTGGTGGTAGTATCACATGACAGCCAAGCGATTGCCGAGTGGGAAGTACACTCCCGCTGCTCGGGGTCCTGACCTACAATTGCGTCCTGCTCTGCATACGATGTCGTTTCCGTCCACTCTGAGGTGGGTGCCTGGGGCTGAATTTGGATCCTGGCGTAATCATTGGCACTCTGGATCGGCTTCTTGTGCTTCCTACACTTGTTGGAACAGGGAAATGGCGACGACTTCTTGCAGTCGGGGTGTAACCGCTCTCTCTTCTTGGCCGCATTCATTTGGGTGTAGTCTATCTTCATCCCACACCATTTTAGTATTTTCTTCTTCCGCTGGTTCTCTTGACAACAGATCTGGTTGTTCATTCTCCAGGCCAGGACGGCGCTCTAATGTAAACTTGAAACTTTGCACCAATAAAACCCAGCGAGCTTATTTTTTTCTGCCCAGTGGCCTGCCTTAGCTATGTCAAAGATTTGTTATCTGTCCTGAGGATGAAAGTTCGGTCTTCGAGGTACGGTTTATAGCGTTTGATTGCCCACAACAGGGCGAGACATTCGAGCTTATTGGAGTGATATTTCTTTTCTGCCTCTGAAAGCTTCTTGCTGGCGTACGAGATAACTCTTCGCCCCCTTTCTCGGCTTGCAGGTAAAGCACGACTCCCAGCCCTCGCTGGCTGGCGTCGGTTTGTAAAACTGTAAGAAACTCTGTATCCGGCTGCGATAACTTCAAATGTCTGCTGAAGACTTGCCGATCAGCTTTGATGGCTTACTGTGCCGTGCCTATCCATTTCCAGTGTTTCCTCTGTAGCAGGTTACTCAGCGGCGCGGAAAGCTCTGAGAATCTTGGGATATATTCTCGCAGCCAATTACACGTGTCGAGCAACTTCTGCAGCTCATTTCTTGACGCAGGAGTCTTGTGTTCGATGATGTCACATAAGTGTTTGTGCTGAGGAATATTGCCCTTGGGTGTGGTTTTATACTCCAAAAATGATACCTCGCCTCAGCCAAATTGGCATTTCTCAAAACAGCACGTCAGGTGGTGAAGTTGGAGGCGTTCTAGAACCAAGTCTAGGTGGCGTAAGTGCTTTTCCCAGCTACTTCTGTAAACAATAATGTCGACCAGATAGACCAGGCAGCACTGACGGAGGAGGCCATCTCGTTCCCCACCCGAGGGAAGAAGATCCCGCCTCGTAGCGTGTCTGGTCGCTACACCACACCCTCCATTCCTTGCCAGTTGTGGCTTTAACGGAGGTCATCTTCTTGCCCTGTACCTGATCATATTCCACAATGCTCAGTCCGGCCTCGTGAGATGCCACCGATGCAGACGCCCCGAGGGACATCTACATCAGTAACTTCGCCCCAGTAAAATTTTTCATTCCGAAGAAGACAACAGATACCTAATACTACCATGTAGCCCTCAAGAACTAAGCTTGAAGCCTACGCGCGGAAGAACGAAGACCCCGCGACTATCAGCATTTTAAAGCCTTAAACTATTACCCAGGACATATAGATGCAACAAGTATGCCACGACAGCATATCAGTCAGCAAAATTCAGTCTAACCGCAACGAGATATCGTTAATTAAGCGACTGGAGTGCAGCCAGCATAAACTAAGTCTCATAGGATCACAGGTCTGGTCCGTCGGGAGCTGAGTATAACCTCTAGTCTCCCACTTCAGCCCCATCTTTGAGGACCGCTCGGATTAGCACTAGGTTGATCGCAACCAACATTTAACTTATCACCTCCTTAATAAGTGTGCACTCCAATTCGACCAATCGCCATGATAAAGTTAGTAAATCACGCCCTGGGAGTAAACTCCCCGTGCACGATCACCATTGAAACTAAAAATCTAACCGAAGCCGGTGCCTAGCGCACCTACCTTCCAAGTTCAACTGCCTAAGCGGAGCCCTAGCCACCCGAGATCCTAAACAGGACAAGGTACCCACAGGACTAGTTAAATAACAACAGAGGCAGAAACCGCAAGGAAATCTAAACTCTGCCAGGTCCACACCATTAATAAGTACGGCAACTCAGTCTAAGACTGAAACTAACGAAAATAAGACAGATCCACTCTTCTCCGATACGGAAGCGATTCTGCTAACAGAGGCTTACTACTAGAATTCCGCGGTCGAAAATTTATATTGCCGAAGAAGAGATTTGGCGTCGCAAAAGTAAACCTACAACCTTCAGCATCAGAGAGGAGATGGATCATGATTTCACAGAACAGGCAATAAAATGATGCGATAGGGGTTGTTGAATACAACCCCGAGACTCACAAGAACAAATTTCCTAACTCTACGTACAAACACCAATCTTCAACGAAGAATACTAACTATCCAAGGAATTGAAATACAATTCTACCGCACGTAAGTAACAGCCACAGTCCGAATGCTTGCACTCTTTGCGCAAACTTTTACAGTTGACGCAAGACGGAGCCTCGGCTTTCTGCGGACAGTCGTCGCGCTTGTGACCTTCTTCGCCACAATGCTCTCAGACCGACGCATACTTACCTTACTTACTTACTTATATTTGGCTCTGTGACCAAAACGACAGCACTTGAAGCACCTTTGTACATCCACGTACTCCTTAACCCTTGAAGAGTAGCCTACACTCTTTTCTGAATTTTGCCTCATCCATTACGGTGTTCTGCTCACGAGAAACAGAACCTCCTCATTGGATAGCCGCCGGTCAATGTCGTAATGACCTTAGGCCTACGCTTTCGCTTCGGGTCGACCTTAAACTCGAGGTTCTTTACCTCAGGAGACTCCGAGATGACTTGGACTGTCTCCTTGTCATTCGCAACCACTACCAGACCCTTGCTGGTCTCTTTAATTTCCCTGATCTTGAGCTTTTTCCGGTCTCTACGAAGAGTGACCTGGAAGTCCTCCTTGAGCTGTCTACTAGTCTTATTAGACCCCTCAGGTTTGTTCACGTAAATAACCTCGGGCTACTTCGAAGCTTGACTAGTCTCACGCTTTTCTCTGACAACATCAGCGTAACGCTTCTGCTATCTCGGTGCAGGCGTCAGGACCTGAACTACCATGACCTCCGCGGGCTTGGAGGCCAACTTCTCGAAACCTTCTACCAAAGCAGACAGAACACCCTTAACATGCCGTAAACGTGGCAATATTATGCTCCTCGCTCCCGCGCTGACACTGTGGGGACCTTCGACAAAGTCCAGAAGGTTATTTAGGCTCTGTCATTGTTGCCTTGTCATTTGTTCTAGCCACGGAAGTATCTAGTTGAAGCTCATCTACTCTCTCCAGTGCACTCCGCCTAGAACTAACGCGGATTTCATGAGTACTCTTTAACATTGTAGCTTGGATCTCCTGTTCGTCTGCTTCAATGAAGATGGCGCGATGCAGCAGTTTGTCAATATCATGGATAGCTGCTGCTTGTAGCAAAAGAATCTGGGATCTGAGCTGCTCCAGCAATATTGGTAGGAAGGCAACATTACTATCGGGAGCTAGTTGCTGAATGAGTTTCCTCTTCTGCAACAGGAAAAGATCCGCCGATTCATTAGCTCCTTGCGTTTGTCCGTAAAGTTGAGACCAAAGCTTGGCGGTAGTCTGCGGGCGGTTATGTTGATGTCAAAATCGGTCGATGAACTCGGACCTGGGCCGGCCTGGTCTGCTGCTCCGATGGGGATGTTGGCATTCGCTGGGAGGTCCCACGTTGAGCCGGCCAGGGAACTTCTTTCTTCTTCCACCTTCTTCTTCTTGGCGTTCTCCAAGCGGTGGTCGACGATGAATTGAAAATTCACGGAAGGAACGCAAGGATGTCAGAGGGTGCAATACCCTCCTACTAATCGCAGTATTCGGACTTGCGTCCTTTACTACTGGTTGATTCTAATGGGCTAGTGAGTTATATGTATAAAAAGTGGTGTTGATTCATTTGGTAAAATTTGGACTGCGTTCGGATCCAATGGAAGTTTTTTAACGGTAGGAACCCGGCGGAACGATGCGCTAATAAGCTTATCTTTCGTGACGCTCTCCTATTCTGCACTCAGTGGGCTGAAATACTTTCTTAAAGTGGTCGTCCTCTCGTACGGAGAGGACGCCGGAGACAACTTTGTTGTCGGTACGTAGTTACATTTGTATATTTTTAAAGAAATGCTCATCTTTCATTTAATCGGAACACTACTTCGTGAGTCGCCTATAGAAAATACGCCTATGATTATGAAATTACAATCATTTGTTTCATTATAAATGTGATGTAATGAATGTGCATTTCGCTCTATGGCTTAAAAATAAAAATTATATACATATATATATGTGAAAGTGAGAAGAAGAGCTTACCTCTTTTTGGTGTCATGGTCACCTGGTATCGGCTATTACCTCATGGTGGCTTGTCCAATACTGCGTGAGGCCGTTTCCTGATCTCATGTGGCTGCAGGTCCTCCCAGCATTTATGTCGTATGTGCTGGAACTCGAATGAAGCTGTTGAATTGAAGAACCGTCTTACCTGCTTCAGTCCTACCTCGTAGACTGTTTGTATTCTGACATCTCTGCGCAGAGCTGAGTTTGTCTCCGTTCACCTTGATTCGCCATGTCTGAAGCTACTTCGCCAGCTCCTCCAGCTACTCCCGTAGCTTATTTACCGTGATGTCGGTACTACACGATTTTATAAGAACGCGGTATCATCAGCGAAGAGGCTGGCCTTCAGCCGACTATGCAAGGCATACGGTTTATATATGTCGTGAAAAGCAGAGGAGAGAGAACAGCTCCTTGCTGTATTCCAGGCCCGAATCAGGGGCGCTTCCTGCACAGGCGTATTGATTGTCAAGTTTTTCAAATATTCTTGCGGCCGGGCTTTTGTTCGAAGTCTGGACGAGGTTCCGTTAAACAACATGGCAGAGAATTTTTCTTCTGCGGTAGTTGAAGCCGCTGAGCAGTCCATTCCAAGCAGCATGATGGGTCGGGAGAGAGTAGCTGGATGGTGGACTCGGGAATTGACCACGATGAAGCGGACTGTGGACCGTGTCAGGAGATCCGCACAACGTGAATGTGATCCTGATCATCGTGCAGTCTTGATTGCGGATTATCGTCGGAAGAAGACCGAGTATTTTCAAAAGGTTATGTCTTCTAAACGTGATTCCTGGCGTTCTTTTGCGCAGGAGCAGGGAAATAAAGACCCATGGGGTGTTATCTATAGAGTACTTGGTCATAAACGGAAAAAAGATAGATATTCTTTTGTGGGCTCGTTCGATCCAGGATGGAGTTGTTATAGATAAAGATCTTGTCCTCACTCCTCTGATGAACGATCTGCTTCCAGATGATACCGAGATTGGTGAAACCTCGTATTATTGACGTGTTCGCAGGGAAGTTGTAGTTTGTCGCTCTGAGAATTTGTGTTCAGAAATTACTGAGGCGTAAGTCTGTCAAGTAATTTGTACTCGGCTAGGAATAAAGCCCCCGGATATGATGGTATCACAGTGGATTTCCTTGTTCGCACGTTTCCGGGATTTTTTTTTTTTTTTTTTTTTTTTTTTTTTTTTTTTTTAAGGGCGAAAAACGGTTGAACGTTATCATCGCCCGGAAAATAAATAAATAGATAAATAAATACATAAATAAATAAATAAAAATAATTTTAGGTTTTTAGATAAAATTAAAACTTAAAACTACTATCACAGAAACAAAATCCGGAATGGGTGTAAAAGGCCCATTCTCGGATAACAAAAACACTAATATGTAACTTAAAACTCTGTTAAAAACTATCACATTAAAAATAAATAAAACTTAAAGCTATGTTAAAAACTATCACATTAAAAATAAATAAAACTTAAAACTATGTTAAAAACTATCATTAAAAATAAATAAAACTTAAAACTAAAAAAGGAGATAAAACTTAAAACTAATATCACAAAAATCTTATAACTAATATCACAGACGAATTTAAAAAACATACAAAAAAAAATCCGATAGGGAGTGTAAAAGGCTCCCTACTCGGATAACAAAAACAATACATAGGACAATACATACAATTATGAAAGAACACATACTTATTAAATTTTTTGCATTAACCCTATACTATGTAAAAATATAAACATCCGGTTTAAAACCTCCTTATCGTCACGCAAGATACCACGGATGTTACCAGGTAATTTAAATTTACGACGCAATGCCGCATAACATATGCAGTCCACAAGTATGTGGCGCACAGTCATGCGGCAGTTGCATCTTGCGCATAGAGGTGGTTGTCCTCTTGTAAACAGGTACTCGTGTGTGACTCTCGTGTGTCCTATCCGCAATCGACAGAGAACTACTTCCTCACGCCGGGGTTTTCTGTATGAGGAGTTCCATGGTAACACAGAATCTTTAATCTGACGGAGTTTATTATCGACAGTAGCTGTCCAATCACCTTGCCACCTTGTTCTTAATAATTGTTTTACATTGTTAATGAAATCAGAAGTAGCAACTCGGGTGGTGAAAGGAGGCTGGTTACATGCTTCTTTGGCAGCGGAATCTGCATGTTCATTACCTGGAATCCCTACGTGGCTAGGGACCCAGCAAAAACTTAATTCTGTGTTGCGATTATTCAACTCAGCGATTGCGTTGTAAATTTCAATGACGATAGGATGTTTGGAATAAAAGTCCTTTAAGGCTTGGAGAGCACTACACGAGTCACTGCAAATAAGAATTTTTCTATATTTAGGGTTAATGATGTTTAGAGCCTTATTTATAGCATATAGTTCAGCGGTAAACACACTCGTAATACTGGGGAGACCAAACATATAAGTTCTCTCATTGACAACAAAAGCACACCCAACCGTATCGTTTTGTTTCGATCCATCAGTGTATACAACCGCGTCTGGTTTCGCCTTGGAGAGAACACACTGAAACATCTGCTGAAAGACGATAGATGGTGTTGATTGTTTATTACATGTAGTCAGGTCAAAATTAAAATTTATGAGGTTTATTCCCCATGGAGGATATGAGCAAGGGTACATAGGAAAGAATGACGGTGTGTCAACATTTATATGTTGCAGCAGACGCCAGGTACGGATACCTACAGGTGCAGTACGACGTGGATGATCCTCATACTTTCCTAGATTAGGATTTTTAAGGACTGACTCAAGAACCGGGTGATTTGGCTGTCCTCTGAGACGAGCAAAATAAGATAATAAGAGCTGGTCTCGTCTATCCCAAAGTGATGGTTCACCACAGTCTACAAGTAAGCTTGCGACAGGACTTGATCTAAACGCGCCTGTAGCAAGCCGAAGGAAAGCATGATGTACACTATCCAGCATTTTAAGCACGGTTTGACGAGCTGATGAGTAGGCCACACAACCGTAATCTAAACGGGAGCGAACAAAGGAATAGTAAAAATGTATCATACATGATCTATCGGCTCCCCACTTGGTGTTAGTAAGGACTCGCATCATATCTAAAATTTTGGAACATTTTGTTTTCAATTCTTTTAAATGTTTGACCCAAGTAAGACGACTATCAAAAATTAAACCTAAAAACTTAACGTAATTAGAGATAGTAATAGTCTCACCGTTCAGAAAAATTTGCGGAATAGAAGGGTTTCGTAGCCGAGAAAAAACTACACATTTCGTTTTTTCGGATGAAAATGTGAAACCAGTAATCCTGGACCAAGCTTCAAGGTGATATATAGTGTTCTGCAGTAGTCTCTCTGCTGTAGGTGCCGAACGGCTTGCAATGTAGATAGCAAAGTCGTCAGCGAATAGAGAGCATGAGACAGGAGCCTGAACACATTTGGTAATATCATTTATGGCTACAGAAAATAAGGTGGCACTTAATACACTACCTTGGGGCACTCCATTCTCCAAGATGACACTATCTGAGAGCGAATCATCTACACGAACACGAGCCGTTCGGTGATTTATGAATCCCCGGATAAAAGCAAGCATATTGCCCTTGATTCCCCATTTTTGGAGAGTGTTAAGAATACCACGTCGCCAGGCTGTATCATACGCCTTTTTTATATCAAAGAAGATAGCGACGAGGTGTTGCCGATTGAGGAAAGCGTTTTGTATGGCTGTTTCTAGTGACACTAAATGGTCAATGGAAGATCGTCCTTGTCGAAAACCACACTGTTCTGGAGATAGAAAGCCATGTTTCTCCAAGTACCATGTAAGTCTGCGGTTTACCATTCTCTCCATTATTTTACACAACACGCTTGTTAATGAAATAGGGCGATAGCTTGAGGGGTTCGTTTGGTCTTTACCAGGTTTTAGTACTGGTATAATAAATGCTTCTGACCAGCCAGGTGGGAAGACTTGTTCGGAGAATATACCGTTGAAAATATTCAAAAGTTGTTGTAGTGCCGAATTAGGAAGGTGTGAAAGCATGGAAAGGCGAATGTTGTCCGGTCCAGGGGAAGTGTCCCGTGAATTTTTAAGTGCATGTAACAATTCTTTAAATACGAATGGAGTGTTTAATTCACCAACCGAATCACCAATGTTTAACGACAACACCTCCATTTGTATCTTGTACCGTTGAAAATCGTTATTATATGATGAGGTGAGAGACACCGAGCGGAAAGATTTTGCTAGACTATTTGCCACTTCCGACGATGATGAAAGGAGTTCTCCTTCATCAATAAGACCAAGAATAGATTGTTTCGGTGATCCGAAGATTGCACGAATTTTCTTCCATACAGTAGACGTGGAAGTAGTGCGTGAGATAGTGCTCACGTATTTCGTCCATGAATTCCTCTTAGCGTCCAAGAATACTCGACGGCACACCGCTCTAGCCCTGCGGTATAAATTTAGATGTTCTGTTGTGGGCCTACGATTAAATTTACGTAGTGCCTGCCGTCGATTCCTAATAGCAATTTTGCATTCATCGTTCCACCATGGAACGAAAGGACGTCTAGGATTACCCGATGTTTGTGGGATATATCTGTTGGCATTCTTAAGTATCATGGACGTAAAAGAAGAATATTGGTCGAGGATGTTCGCTCCATCGTCATACTGAGATTGGAATGCTTTACAGTATCCGTTCCAATCTGCCTTTTCAACAATCCATCTCCGTGGCATTCTTTTAATCTCGCAGTCTACACCGAAACTAATAATAATTGGTCTATGATCACTGCCGTGATAGTCATCACAAATCGACCAATTAAAATGAGGGAGTACATTCGGTGAGCATATGGAAAGATCAAGGTTAGATACAGCACCAGTTGATAAGGACATAAATGTGTGTGATCCATTATTCAGTAGGCAAAGGTCAAAATCTTGTCTCAATCTGTTTATCATATTTCCTCGAGTGGAGCAGAAGGTTGAGCCCCAGGAAATATGATGGGCATTGAAGTCTCCTACTATTAACGATGGAGATGGTATTTGTGTAAGGAGATTTGAGACATCTAAAGCACTGAACACAGTGTTCGGTGAGAGATACAGATTGCAGATATGCAATTTGAAGGGAATAGTGACCTTTACTGCAATAGCAGGAATGACAGTGGTTAGTTGAATTCTTGTAGCTGACACCCCATTCTTCATGAAAATCGCTACTCCACCACTCTCCCTACTGTCTACTAGGCAGTCGTATCTCTCGCAGAAGTATCCTCTAAATGTAATTCGGTCATGTTGTAGGAGGTGAGTTTCCTGGAAACACATGATTAGTGGATCATGTGTGTGCGCCAGTACTCTAATATCTTCAATGCGGGACCGAATACCTCTAACATTCCACTGAATAATGTTCATAAGTGTAAAAAGCAAATAAAAAATAAATTTCGGAAACTATATAAAAATTAGTTGTACGTGATTCGGTTTTTCTTTTTTGAATTTTTTATTTTAAAGAACTCCGATGCCCTAGGGTCGGGTGGTTCTTCAACCATATCCTCCAGTATATGAGGAGATGGTGGAGGAGATTTATTTGAATGGGATGCTGTAGTTGACATCCCAGAAGAGATAGTTACGTGGGTTCCCTTTACGGGGAGCTTATTAGGTGGCTTACTGCCAGCTGTGATAGTCGCTATTCGTGGCGGTACGATTTTGGGAATAGGAACTTTCGTATGTATCATACTGTTTGATTCACTAGCTGCGATGGAGGACTTTTGATTCATTTTTGTCAGCTCTGAGATAGTGGCTGTAAGTGAAGCTACTTGATCAGATAGCATCTGAACAAGTTTTTTAAGCTCATTGCAGGATCCGCACTGCTGATTATTAGCATTTGTAGGAATTTGTTTAGTTGTAGCGGTGGCAAAAGATACGTCTGGTTTAACCAGGTTCCGTGAGTTGTTTATCTTTTTATATTCTCTACGTGCAGCCGGAAAAGATAGTTTTTGCTCCGTACAGATTTTGAGAATTGCCTTTTCTTCTTTAAAAGTTGGGCAATCTCGGGAGCGGGCTGTATGTGGACCACTGCAGTTTGCACATTTTTCACTTTCTTCGCAGTTAGTGTCGTTGTGACCTTCTTTACCACATCGAGCACAGATCTCAGTTTTCGTGCAAGATGTTGTAGTATGACCAAAACCTTGGCATCTGAAACATCGCCGTGGGTTGGGTATGAATGGTCGTACCCGAACCGAGAGGTAACCCACTTTGATCTTTTCTGGTGGAACAGGGAGACTGAATGTTAGTATAAGAGACGGTGTCGGTTCTTCTGTTCCGTTCTGCCGTTTCATTATACGTTTCACCTCAACAACATCTTGGTGGCACAGCTCGTCAACTATTTCAGAGATATCTATATCCAGAAGGTCTCTACAAAAAATTACACCCCGGCTCGTATTTAGCGTTTTGTGGCATTCTGCGCTTATATTTATGCCACCCATATTACGGAGACGTAAGATAGATCGACTCTGCTCATCGTTGAATGTTTCAACCAGAATCGATCCGTCGCGTAATTTCCTGATATTCTTCGGGGAGCCACTTGCACCTGTTATGGTTTTGTTTATTAAAAACGGTGAGACCTTTTGAAGGGAGCCACCTTCCTGACTATTTTTGAGAACAACGAATCTAATATTTTTATATTTTGATTCTTTCTCTTTTGTAGGACTTTTATCCTCGTCAGACGAAGCTGATCGAGGTCTCTTCGCAAGACTTAAATTGGTGGTTTTTTCAGATGGACCACCAACCATCATAGTGTTTATTATTGGAACTGAAATTTTGGTCCCACGAGTACCGGCGAAAAATGGACCACTCCAGCAGAGCGCACGCGTACTGGAGCTAGAGCTAAATACAACTGGGTTCGCCCTGGTGCCCAGAGGACATCGTTCGAGACTCACTACGTAGAGCCATTCACCCATCGGCACGATTTGTTCCCACCTTGGGTTACGGTTGCGTTTCGTAAGATGTCGCAACACCACCGAGTGTAAATGTAAGAAATATCAGTGTAGGTTGTTGTTGTGTAATTGTGTATGTGTGTATGTTGTAATTTATGTAGTGTTCTTGGTGTAGTATATGTGGAAAATGTAAAGTGTTCCGCAGCTCATTGTATAGTGGGAAGAAAAGCTGCGGAGGCTAGGCCCGTGGGGACGCCAACCCCCAAAGTCTTAAAGAATAAGACTCCCCGTCGGGGACGTTTCCGGGATGGCAACTGCACTACCAAGAGCATGGATTCCATGCAGCCGTGAGGTGTAGCGATATTTCGACGATAGTTGAAGAAATTAATGTCACGCGGGATCTGCGATGGAGCTGAGTAGGGGTAGGAGGTCTGTCCACCTCTCTCTTGTACACCAGACCGGAGGCCATAATTTAACCTAAGGATGGGGTACAAACCAACTTAAATTCAGTAAGAGAACTAGGACTACATTTCGTTTTTTGGAGCAACCGTTTTATGGTATGATGTGTTTAAATTTGCCTCGAATTTCTAGACATTCACAAAAATAGGCTCAATAAAGTAGTACTAGGCGCGGGGTTCGTTCTTCTGCGAACTCGGTTAGCTAGTTCAGAGGGAAACGAAGTAGGACATTTAAGATGTCCGAAAGAGGCCTACAGCGAAGGCAAAAGCTGAGTTAATAAATCACCGATGTAAATGTCTACCGAGGCATTTACATCAGTGGCATCGCAACGAGGGCAGGCTTATTACTATGAGATATAAAAAATCAGAGAGCGATAGACGACTCCCATTAAAGCCCATCAGGGCAAACGGTGGGGGGGGGGGGGGTCTGGCGACCGGAACGTCACTAGGAGGATGTTTTCCCCTACTGGGTTGTGACACACTCCAGCCGCGATGGGTCGAGCAGTGAAAATCGATTCTCCCATCGACGAATAGAAATTTCTGCCAATCAGGTAGGAGTGCAACAGCATCACCAGCTCACTCGGCAGGGAGGAGCGCGCGAGTTTGTATAACAAGCCCTCGTGCCGCACCCTGTTGAATGACTTCACTACACCCAGTAAGGCGGCCAAAGTGACCATCCATCGGTTGAGGCAAGTGGCTATGCTGTCCACGATCCGTACCAGTTGGTGCGTAGTTGCGTAATTTCGCCGAAAACGAAACTGGTGTTGCCTGATTCTCTGCCCCAGATATCGATCAGACGTTCTAAGAGGATCCTCTCGAACATCTTAGACAATACCAGAAGTAGCCAGATCGGCCTATAGTTTTGGGGGAAGAGTGGCTCTTGCCCCGTTTTCGGGAAGCACACGACTCGGGTCGCAGTCTTCCAGCTGGATGGGTAGTGGCCCACCCAGGTAATGGAAGTAAAGATGGCCGCTAGTTCTATGGTCATACATCGCAAGATGTTCCGCAAGGCACGGTACTTCATGCCAACCGGTCCCGGAACTTTGTCCGAGCATGTAGCATTTATGGTCGTAGTGATCTTGTTCTCGCGTACGCGTTCAACTTAAGGGGTTATCGATGTCGCTTTTTCGGTGTAAGTCGTCCACCTAAACTTCCTCTAAATGGTCGTCATCGTAGACAACGGCGTTCGGGGTAAACTGATTTTCCAAAGTATCCGCGAAAACAAATGCCTTGTCTTGGTCTGAGTAGACCAGGCCTGTCGACCAAGTAGAAAGTGTTTCGGAGTTTTGGATCCTTTCTTATTGGTGCAAAGGTGGAAAGCTGACCCCATATCCCCCGAGGTCAACTCAAGGAAATCCCGCCAGTATTTCTCCCTGTGTGCCTTAAGCAATTTCTTCACTCAGGTTGTTTGGGCGTTAAGCTGACGCTTATCGTCAGGGTCCAGGGTGATTTTGTATCTAGTTATTACCAGTCGCTTTTCGTCGATTGCTTCAGATATACCGAGAGGAAGCTTGTCCCTATGGCGGTATATCGGGCTTTTCGTCGTACTAGTACTAAGAGTCGCCCGGATAGCCGTTGTAACTGACTCAGTTTCGTTATCAATTTCATCGGCCGACACTAACAGATCTAGGGGCACCAGGTGGTAGGTCTGCTGGAGACTATTGTTGAATTTAGTCCAGTTGACCGCCTGCCTGCATCTGGGCGCCGAGTATTGGTTGGCTCTGTCATCTTCTAAATCGAGCAATTCCATGAAAAACGTCCTGGACCAGAGGAAAGTAAGGTTCCGGTTTTCCAGGTCACGAAAACAAGGCATATGGCGTCATGCTGGAAGTTGTAAATGGCAGCTGGCGAAGCGGTTGCTGGAGGCCGATGTTCTTAAGAAGAATGGGCTGAAGGCTCAGTTGCTGGCCGAGCGGAGTCAGCTAATATTGGTCTACGATTTTCTGAGGGCAACGAGGGTAAAGCAGCCCGAAATCCTCAGGGTTACACACAGCCAAAATCGTGTATTGGATATTGCTGTCGAGGACTTCCTCAAGGTAACCACAGTGGTCTGTCTGTTGGAACGTAAAGAGGCCCCAAAAGAGCCAATGGATAATTGAGACCTTGCCAAAGATCCAGTAGATCTTGGTGACTGGTGGTAATTTGTTAATTAGGTGGACCTCTTGCAGGGTTGTCGACCATACAGAAGTACCCCGGTGCTTCAAATGTCAATGCTTTGGTCACATCTGTCTTCGCTGTAGAGCACAGTCGGAGATGTGTGTTCATTGCGCCCTTGCTGGGCACAAAGCCGCTAACTGCCCCAATAAGACCGCACCTGCCCGCACGGTGCCCTTCCTGTGCCTTGGTGAAAGGCTTAGATGCCGGATACCGGGTCGAGGACAAGCAATGCAGGTCGTGAATAATACGGCGTATGGCGACGCCTGAATTGAGGGTAGCTTTTGAGGACTATGTCACCATATCGAACGCTTGCACCTGGAGCAGTTCAACCTGTATCATTCCCGGGTGACTACCAATGAAGCAATAAGGACGACTGCGAGGTCCTCTTGGTCAAGGAGCCCTACAAGTTCGGGAATACAGTGGTCAGCCACCACGGAGTTGTTATTCAATCTCATGAAGGACGGCCGCTGTCTGCGATCGTGATCGGCTCGGTTTCGTAGGGTGTCTTTTGGATGCCCCAGTTTTCTGATGAGCAATTCACCGTCGTGAGAGTCACAAGGAGTACGATAGATGTCGTACAAGTGTCGGATGCTTCCAACTTGGATGGAGTATCGACAACTTGCTAGCGAATTTGGGACGGATCCTAGACTGTCTCCCGGGCACCAGAGTGTTCGTTGTTCTGGACTCTAACGCCAAGTCTACCGCCTGGGATCACCACTCACTGACCCCAGAGGCGGTGGTCTGGTACAGTTCATAGAAGTCAGGAATATGTACTTGTATAACAAGAAAGAACAATCACCTAATTTCTTTTCCAAACTGGGAGAAAGTAACATTGAATTCATCTTGGTGACGGGCGATCTGCTTAGAAGTACAATTAGTTGGACTGTTTGGCCCGAGGCCAGTGTGAGCGATCATAGACTTATAAACTATGAATCGCTTGCTGAGGCGGTCTATGAGCTCCAGATTCGGGTCACTATATCCTAAGTGGCTGGATCAGGACAGGCTGCGGCGCGAGTTTGCGGCTGCCTTACAGGGGCTGGAAGCACAGCAAGGAGGTAAAATTGTTGGCCGAACAACTCGGCCAGGCCATCATGATTGGCTGCGATAGGATCATATGACGGCCTAGGCCAATGAACGGACCCTTGGGTAGTAGCCAGTCCGCTGATCTGCGAGTGCCTGGAGCCGTCATGACCTCCGTTTCCCAGAAGCCGTCTGTTAGACGCTGGCGGAAACTCGGCAAAAGTTGTGGTCCTCTGACCTGATTGTGCTGCCCGCAATAGTTGAAATTGCGCTAGAAGATACCAGCGTCGCCCCCTAATGGAGATTATCGTTGACGAGGTATGCGCTGAGGGTCTTGGGATCTACCGGCGCGCTCGTAGTATGTTCATGCTATCAAGGAAGCCACTCAAATTTTAGCAAGACCCTATGCTCGAGTTGCAACGCATCCCCTGGCAGCACGCTAAGTAATCTTACCGGCTAAAGTGACTGAACATGCTATCTAGTGTTCGATGCAAGTTTGGAGATCGAGACCACACTATAACATCTGTGGCAACTTACCAGGCGAACCCCGATACTCTGTTTCTAGATGCTCCAGATGGTGAACCAGAAGTCGGCGTTAGGATGGGTGAGACACCATTCCCTGGCGTACCAGCTGTGGATCCCGTTGATATACACCGAGTGTTTTCTCGAATGGCACTGAGAAAGGGACCGGGATTAACTAGCTTGACCCGGATATATTCTATCATCGGCTGCCTGTCATAAGAAAGCTGCTTTGTAAGCTGTTCTCAGGGTGTCTCTGCTGGGAGTTGCTTTCCGACTATTTTTTTTTTTTGAGGTTTTTACGGGCATCGACTACTTTGGTCATTAGCCCCGTCCCACTTCAAAAAAAAAAAAAATTAAAAAAGGTTCAAAATTTCACATTCTGATAACTTTCGAATCCAAAAAGTTTACCGGCTAGGCTTTCCTTTCGGCCATCCTTTCGTGCACCGTTTTTCCATTTTGCGAACGGCCTCAAGTTCCGATGACAGTGTGTCTGAGGCCTCGGAATGGCATCTTCTTCTCTTTCTGATGCTAATGACGTTCGCCGACTTAATCAGGTGATGAAAGCTTTGTTGGTGCTGTTAGCATCGTTGCTATTGAATCTAAACTAGCAAGCGATGCACTTTCGACGGCTGATGAGCTGGAATCGATCTCTAATATAGTGCTGGGTCCAGCTGAAATAGATGCTCTCGCTGAAGCTGTTCTTTGAGATTTTGGAGGCTCCATTGTTGCAGTTTGTATATCGTCTGTGTCTGGTGCTTTTTCAATAATGACTTGCACCTCCATTTTGGTAAACTCAGACTTTTCCGGTACTCTCGGGGCAATTTCATTAGTCTTATTACTAGACGACGGAATGATATTTTTTCCTTTTCAAGACTTTTATTTATTACATCAGTTGGTGGCGTTATAATCGCTGGTTTTGCTAGATTTTAGGCTTTGCTGGTACGTGTCTTATGTCAACGGCATCAGTCGAAGAGTGAGCCTTCTCATGTTTAGTTGGTTCTGTCCGATGAGTCGACTCAATCTTTGCATCAATGATTCTTTCAATCATTGTCGCAAGACTTGGTGCCATCGGGTTAAGCAACTGCCCCACGTTAATTTTAGATGTGGAAGGGGCAGCAGCTGCTTCTGCATAAGTGGTCGATGGTAGGTTATCCTCAGGATAACTAACCTTTTGAAGCGTTTTAACCTCCTGAATGGCAGTTTCTAATTTATATACTGGGCAATTCCTTGATCGGCAATTATGATGCCCTTTACAATTAATGCAGCTTGGAGGGTCTTTACATGGATCACCCTCAAGTGTTTTCATTCCACGTACGCATATTTCCTGCGCTTCACATCTAGCTACAGTGTGTCGGAATCGTTGACGCTTAAAGCATCTCATAGGCTGCGGAATAAAAGCTCGTACATCAAGTCGTTGGATGCCAGCTCGTACCTTTTCAGGAAGGTTCGGCCTATTAAATGTTAAAACATGCGAGGCTGAAGGAACAACTTCACCATTTCTTCGCATGGTTAGTTTGCGACACTGAGTCACTCCCTGACTCGACATTTCTTGTACAATTTCTTCTTCTGTACAATTTAGAAGATCGCGACAAACAACAACTCCTTTTGATGTATTAAGGGTGCTATGCGGTTGCACAGATACCGCAAATTCACTGATCTTCTTCAACGCCTGAACTTTCTGGCTTTGCATGTCGTTGATAGTTTTGACGTGCAATCTTCCGGATTTCTTTAACAGGACCACCAGCACAATTAGTAATCTCTCTTGCGATTAAGAATAGACTAACTTTTTGAAAGTTTCCATTCTCCTTTGTAATAATTAAAAATCTTAGTTTGGGAACAATGTTTCCAAACAACGACTTTCTCAATTCCCTACTGATTTTGTCAGCATCTCTCTTGATTTTATCTGACTCCTTACTCTTTTTCCTCTTCGCTTGTGGCGAATCGGATGTTTCTAAACGAGGGTGTTTACGTGTACCCTCTGCCACGTTTGTTTGTTGAATATTCATGTGGGTTTTTCCCTTCTGTAGCAAGGCTAGACGCCGGGGTACACCCCCACTCCAGGGCTACTAACCTTGGAGGTCCGATCCGGTACTCCGGTGGAACCGGCATATGTCCAGGCAAAGAGCGGATGTGCAATCTCTGCACTGACTCCAGGCTCCTACTCACCGAAGCTTTCAGAGCTCCCATGCACCGACATACATAGGCACCATTGCTACATCCTTGCCATCGCAGAGGACATGTGGACAACGGAAGGGTCTCCGTTACACCTGCAATAACATTGACCCTGGCCGCCACATCGCCAGCTCTAAAAATGGTATGAATCCATTTCCAAAATCGTTTAATTGTCAATATCCTGCAGGTGGCCGAAAAATCCAGTCCGTCTGGTGACCTGAAGTTGGAAACAGGTAAAAGTAAAAAGCATAAGCGAGGAATTTACTCGGAACCCCGTTAGCCAGCTATGTGTATTGTACATAAGTGCAGCTGTTGCCGCCCCGGACGTGGAACGTAGATGTTGTGTTCCGGACGTGGGGATTATCTACCTCAGGGCATTATTATCATTATCATTATTGTTGGGGAAAGTTAGAAAATAAAATGACACATAGCTCGATTTTGCCAAAAAAATTGGACTTTAATTAGGAGAAAACAACTTTCAACCTTTTGTTTTAAATCATAACCTTAAAAAATTAAATGAAATTACGAAATAAACTTAACTTAATCCTAAACAGTATTTATACAAGGAATATCAGCTGAATCAACATATCAATTATAATATTAAATGAGAAATACATAAATATACATTTTTCAAATAATCATTTTAAAAATCTTTTGTATTAAATGCGAGTCTAAAAACAGTTTAAATAACTAAATACATAATTATTCACACTACAAGATGGAATACAAAAGCAATAAATATTACTAGAACAAATCACAATATTAATTGCAAAGAAGTCCAAAATCATAATTTAACTTCAGGGATTACTTTCTTTAGATTACTTTAAGAAAAGTAATATGAATTCAGTTCATTAATAAATAAGAATTAATCTCTGCACTTAACAAATTTATGCATTTTACAAATATTTTATAATTAGTGTTCTAATGATTATTTACACTGCATGCAACTGTTTCATAACGAGCAAATGAAGTTCTAATTTCTAAAAATAAATATTAAAAATATATTTGAATAATGTTGGTTTTTATTGACGTAATGGTCCAACTATTTTCATATAAAATAGCTTCCTGTCTGAGACATTTTTTTGAGAATCAAATTATTTAATCATCCATAAATAAATAACATTAATTGTATTACTTACAAAGGCATTCAAAACACAAACTTTTAAACACATCAAGTTCCATGGCAAAATAAAACTATAAACATTTTAGACCGTAGCAGTTAATAAAACACACGAGGTAAAATGTAAATATTAGTTGCAAAAATTATTTTAACATCTACAATAAAGACGCTTGAAAGACAATGTATATAAATAAAAAAGTATACCAGAAATAAACTCTACCCTTGTAAACAAGGAAAAGCCTTACCTCGTTTAACAGCTTCGCTTGTACACAGGAAAAAATCCGTTTTTTTTTTAACGTTTCAAGACTTTTCTGAATATTGTAATAATAATTAGTCTAAATTTCAAGCATTCTTTCTATACATTTTGTAAAAATTGCAGCAAGCAGATACAAATCAACAAAATCTACATTTGCTTTAAAGTTTAGTGTATAAAACAATGGCAGCGTAAAAAAATGTAATTCAAAACTAAGAACAAACTCATTTTAAAAACTTTCTATTTTATAATATTCGGGAAGAATAACGGAGAATAATCTGATCGAAACGGATTTTTAATTCATGTTGATGATAGATTACAAATATTACGATTGTTTATGTGCTAGGATTTTAAAAATTTTCTAAAGTATTGATTTTTAAAAATTATATAAATTTTAAATGTATAGTATTATTTATTATACATATCTGATTAAAGTCTTTAAATCAAGTACTGGGTACCATACATAGGTGTTCACTATATTTTCGAGCGACGATTGAACGAGATACGTATATTTTCTCTGAAAAAAAAATCTCATTAAATCGGTCTAAGTTAACTTAAATTTGCTACTAGGTACACAAAACGAGCAGAAATAATGGCAATCAAATTGAATCGGAGAACTAACGTCATTTGGCCAATTAGGCTACCACCTTCCGTCTTGTTAAAAAAAAATCTGCCTATTAGTCCAGTATATTCATTTGGTATTACAGTTCACTTGATCACTGAGAAAATATTCGTAATTTCAATTTTTAGATCCCTATTTATCTCTTTTTAATAATGTTATGCTTATACGTAGCTATAAGAGTCAACAATAATTTCATGGTTAGGATGTTGTTTATAAGGCAATATGAATAGAATAGAAGCTTTGATACATCTGCTGCTACGACAACTGCATAAAGCCCATATCCTCTTGTCTTGACAGCGTAATAGGAAATATGTTATGTCGTTCTTTTCTATTTTAACGCTACGGCTTTAATATTTTCACATTTTATAACACAAAAGCTTTTATTGTGCCGTATTTTATGCTGTATAATTAACTTTTTCAACGTCCTTTTATTAACGACTTTATAAAATATGTTTAAAATATTTTTGTTTTCATAGTTTACTTTATCATACACCTCTTAAATTCTGTTTAAACTTTATATTTTTATATTATTTCAAAGTAATAAATAAATAATAAGGCAACAACTTAGAATTATAACATAAGTAACACTTCTGAATATGTCAACTTTTATTTTTACTTACTGATATTATATATATATATATATATATATATATTGTTACCACATATGTGCCTAATTTAATATCGGCGGACGAACACGATATAGCAACTCAGATAACAGCTGGCACACAGTATACGGATGCGCTGATACAAGCATCACTACCGCCGAGCAGATGATAGCGCAGTTCTCCACCATAGCGGTGCTACGGCTCCACAACTCTAAGGCTCCAATAAAAGAGCATGCACCAGACTGAATTTTCAATTCATCGTTGACCACCACCTGGAGAAGACCAAGAAGAAGAAGAAGAAGATGGAAGAAGACAGAAGAAGTTCCCTGGCTGCCTCAACGTGGGACCTCCCGGCGGATGCCAACAACCTGCTGCTCCCGCCGGAGCAGCAGGTCTGGCCGACCCGCCAAGGGAGCTGCTGGACGCGGACGCTACCTTCCCGCTCCAGCTCGCCGGCCTTTCATCGGCCTGGCCGGCGAACACAGCAGCAGTAGCCGGCCCAGGGTTGGCTCGCCCGGGGAAAACCGCCTCGGCTGCGCCGGCAAGGACGACCGACGCCGACCCGACACTGCGGGACTCTGGGGGCAGGGTCCTTGACTGGTCTGTGATCTACAGCTGTTATAGCGATCATCGGTTGACACTTTTTGAAATAGCGGATGAGGGGCGCTTCCTGCTAGTTCTTCTTACAGTCCACTAACGCTCCTGCCGGTGATTGGCAAGGTTTTTGAGAAGGTCCTATATTTGCGTATTAATGTTAGATTGGACACTGATCATTTGCTAATGGTCAACCAGTTTCCTACCCGGAAAAGCACTGAGGATGCCGTACTAAAGGAGATGGATATAGTTTCCTCTAGTCCATGTAAATATGTATTAGGGATTTTTCTGGACATATCCGGGGCATTTAACAACTTATGGTGGCTCTCTGCCCTGTTTCAGGTGCAGAAGTGTAAGTGTACACGAAATGAACTAGAAGTGCTCTCAAGTTATTTCAGCTTTCGGACCGATTTTCTGAGTGATGGCGGCTCGGAGGTTCGTAAGACCTTAACTAAAGATCCCCTCAGGGCAGTGTTTTGAGTCCCCTTCTTTGATCATAGGATTCGATTCGATGATGCGTTTAAGGTGGCCATGTGGTTGTCGTGTCATCGCTTATGCTGACGACGCGCTGCTGCTGATTGAAGGGGATTCGCGTAACGAGGTAGAATTCCGAGCTGGTCGTGCTTGTGAGACACTCCGATTGTGGAGTCTCCAACATAAGATGATTTTCAGCTCAGAGAAATCCACAATAATGTTGCTTAAGGGCTGATTGGCTGCTTTCCGACGAATCAGGGTTCGGATGGCTGGTCCTATTGACCAGCCATCCGATCCCGGATTGACGTACCGAATGGGTACGTCCTACATGGGTACGTACCCATTCGGTACGTTACAAATTAAAAATACTTGGGTATTATCCTTGATGAGAATTTTCGGTTCAAGGAACATTTACAGTATGTAGAAAAAAGCATCCGCAGATGCTTTTTATGGAATACGTAGAGTCAATCATCCCGATTGGGAGTTGAATTATCGTACCATGCGTATCCTTTACAAAGGTGCCAGCGAAGCTATTTTTCTGTATGCAGCGCCTGTCTGGGCTCACCTCATGGCTTTTAGGTATCGCGGACATTTTGCTGCGGGCCTAGTAACCCCTCTTGCTGGCTGTTATAGGCGGTTACAGAAAGTATTGCGGGAAGCAGTCTGTGTTATAGCCGGAATGAAACCTATAGATATCTTGGCTAATGAGCGTAAGGGCCACCACTGCCACGCTGTAGTGGGGACCTAACTGCAGCTGAGGGAAAGTCCGTTCTGACTTCAACGGACGAGCCGCAACTCCCCGACTTCGCCGGAGACCAGCTTCCGAACCAGACAGCTCTTCTCAGAGCTAACGCAAAAAACGGCCCTTTTTCAGAGGCACCACATGGTTATGAATTACGAGCCGTCGAAGTCATTTGACTTTGTATGGTAGCCCTTCTCGGGGCTACCATAAGGTTAGTAATTACAACAAACTGTCGAAGCAATCGACGAGACAAACGGCCCTTTTCAGGGCTACCATAAAGTTAGTAAGTGCTACGTGCCGTCGAATCCATTCGGTGACAGTACAGTACGTATCTGTTTTAAAAAACAATCAAAATCACCGGAAACTTTTAAAATACTATTTAAAAAAACTCTTGCAGACCAGCTTTATAAGACTGCAGTACAATCTAGTAATTAAGTAAAATTATTGTAGGTTGGCGCCGTTGTTAACAATAATACAAACGTTGTGATTAATCTTATTTTAAAACATTTAAGTTCAAGACAAGCAGCGGTAATAATAACATCCACCGTTAAGTAAGCAACTGGATTATTCTTCCCATATTTTCCAATGTATTTTTATTTTTATAAAGATTAATTGGAGAACGATTTTTATTGCTTTGATAAATTTTAATATTTCTTGGAAATTTAGTCAAAAAAATTCCTATACGTGTAGTCTCATATTCTCATACTTTTGAGAAATAATAGGTGAACAAAAAGAAAAAACTAGGTTTGTTATAATATATATTGGATGATATGTACAGTTGGTGAGGCTAAAACGAAAAATAAAAAAGGGCAATTTTAGTTGTGCACATGGCCGTAGATTGGTTCCTTATGTTTCCGCTTGACAGCGCTACTGCAAAAGATAGCCCAGAAAGGTCCCTGGATTTTTAAATTTGATAAATGCTAATCTGTAATTACAGTTTAATTGCATTCTGTATAAAGTTTAATCGTGATTCTTCAAGTGACAACAACATTCATCGATGATATAATCAGTTTGAAACAACCGGATGTCTGTATAAATGGTGAAGTATTTACAAGGGTGTCTGAAATGTCAAGAAGTTGTTCTTGCATAGTTCTATGTTAGAAAGGCAAGCCACCAAGTTTCAATGCCGGTGATTACAGTTTGGAATATTTTAAGGAAACGCTTATATATGTCCCCACACTGTTTACAGTTGTTACAGGCTTTGAAGACTACTGACTTTGAGAAATGCGTGCCGAATTTGCAATTGAAATGGTGCAGCATAAAGGTGACGACTTTCTTGACCGTATTTTATGTACTGATGAGTCGGTATTTTATCTTTGTAGGAAAATTAACGCTACGTAATGTCCATATATATGTAGTCAGAACATCTCCATGAACTCTTAAAATGCGGAATGAACTCCTTAAAGTTATATTTTTTCTGTGTAATATCCCGACAAGAAGTTTTCGGGTTTTTTTTTCGCTGAAGCAGGCGTAACAAGAGTTGCTTATTTTGATATCCTGTGTATACGACTCTTTTCTCAATTTTAAGATGGACCGAAGAATTTCATTCGGCAGTAAGATGGTGCACCTCCTTAATATCATAACTCTGTACAGGATTAGTCGAATGACGATTTTCAACCGATAAATTGGTCAGTATGGTCCCGACGACAGAGCTTTTTACGGCGGCCTTCATCCAAGTTCATCCGATCTGATCCCATGTGATTTTTTTTCTTTGGGGTTTTATAAAGGATCTTGTGTATGTCCCGCCGCTTCCTATCGATCTACCCAATTCGAGACGTAGGATCGAAGTAGTTGCCACTTTCATTACTTTAGACATGCTGGTTTAACCACGGGATGAACTCTCCCATCGATCGGATGCGTGCTGGGTGATGAAACATCCTCAAATCGAACACTAGGAGGGAAATTTCATTTAATTTGTAATTGATTATTGTAAGCAGTCAAAGTTAAGAGATGTTAAATAGTTTTAAAAGCCCAATATTCTTTTTTTACACCTGTATACCGACATCTCCGTTAAATACTACATAAGAGTTCCAGTTCACGTAAAAATAATTTTATATTTAAAATTAAATAGTTTGATGTAACCTCTATATTTTGTGCCCTCGGTGGTAAGAAGACATTCCTATCGTTTTGAATAAATTGTTATTTTTAAAATTAGAATGGACGGATAATCTTAATAAAGTATTAAGAGTATTATCGCACTACAGGATGGATAGTACGAATTTTAGAACGCATCAGTTTCATTTTGAAACCTCAAAGTTCCAAGGCATTAAAGCTTTCACGAAGGCACAAGGAGCGCACTTTGCAGGTGCAGTCATATTAGGGCAGTTAGCTGCACTGTGCCCAGCAAGGACACAAAGACCACATATCTCCGACTGTGCTCTACAGCGGAGAAAAGTGTGACAAAAACCTTGATATTTGTAGCACCTGGGTACTTTTGTCTGGCCGATGACCCTGCAAGAGATCCACCCAAGGAACAGCCGACCACCGGCCATCAAGACCTGCCGGATCTTTGACAAGATTTCAATAATCCAGTAGATCTTTGGAGCCTCTTACCACCCCAACTGCCGGACCACCCTGGTCCCCTTGAGAAAGTCCTCGACAGCCATATCTGATACGGGATTTGGCTGCGTATGGCCTTGAAAATTTCAGGTTCCTCCACCCTCGTTGCTCTAGGTACGTCAATATTTGTGGGGCCTCTGCTCAGCCAGAAACTGAGACTTCAGTCCGTTCTTCTTGAGAACATCAGCCTCCAGCTGCCGCTTCACCTGCTACTCGTTAACGAACTCTAGGACGACGCCATGGTCCCTTGTTTTAATGACTCGGCAGATCTGCAACTTTTCCCTGCGCGGGTCCAGAACGTTCTTCAGGGTCAACTCCTTCATCGCAGACAAAGCCCCTGGACCAGGTGCGACAGGGACCACCTTAACAGTGGCCCGCTTTT
Organism: Lycorma delicatula; assembly: GCF_047948215.1. NCBI lineage: Eukaryota > Metazoa > Arthropoda > Insecta > Hemiptera > Fulgoridae > Lycorma > Lycorma delicatula. Next base: position 13,987,038 of record NC_134458.1, on the reverse strand, counting down.
TTTTTATAGCTGGCGCCGGAACTGGCGGCGGGGGACTAAACCGCTTAGGCCCAGGAGCCGCTGTTACCGCAGCAAAGGCTTTTTCACCTTCTCCACCCGTTTTAAAGAAATGTGGATCTTGCCTAGAACCCTCCCCGTTGCCGGTTTGAAGTCCTTAACTCCTTCCACCACCTGATCCACCTTGCCCGACAGCAGAGAAACGACTGAGTCAAGGGCTCGGTTTGCACCCTGAAGGTTCTCATTTTTTAACGTCAGCTGAGCAACCATCAAGCTACACTCAGATAGGTACGAGTCGACCAACTGTCTAAACTCGACCGAAATTCGAGATTCCTTCTTTGAGGAGATTTTGGCCCACGCGGACCGCATCTCCTCGATCCGCCCAATGCCTTCGGATACCGAGCCCGACCTCTTTAAGAGAGATGTCGCTCTGGAAACTTTTGGCACATAGCCGACCACCTCACCGCTGCGCTCCACCACCTTTGACTTTGGTAGGAGCCGCCCTACAGACTTGGCTCACTCTCTACGGACTAGTTCTTCCTGCGCGACCGAGGTATCCTCCGCACAGTTCGACGCTGAGGCTTCGGCAGTAGTTTTTGTGCAAGCCGCTGATGCACAAGGACGCTCCACTACCCCCATGGAGACACCTAGGACCTTCTTCTTGGTGGACAGGGGTTTCGGCGGCGACCTACCGATCGACCTTCTCGCCTTGAAGGGGTCACCGGCCATCAAGTCTGGCCACACCAACCAAGTCGTCCAATCTCATCGTTTTCAGAAATGACTTTATTGGTTTGCTTGGCATTTCTCCCGCCCCCACCGCATTCGGTCGCCCTAAAGCATAAGCCCGAATGTTTGTGCCACAAACGGCTACTGAGCCTCAAAACAATTTAGCGACTAGTGTTCAGTAGCTTTAGAGCTTACCTAACAAAATGAGCGGACTAAGCGTAGTGCCATACACCACCGGCTTATTAATTCCAACCGCTCACTTGTCATATATTTACTAAAATGGTTAGGCGCACCCAATCAACTAAAAATATATATGACATCTATTAATTAAAATTTGTTTCGTCTAGGCAGCAATTCGCTGCCAGGCCTAGGTCGCTGAATGCCAGCAAGTACCTGTCCACCATTTTATAGCGCTTGGAGCTATAATAATTGGCTGGTGGTCAGCCATACTCAGGGTTAGCTTCCCACGGCAATGCGGTAAGAGTCTTTCCCTCAAGTAAACTACGGATACCGGTTGAACAAAGTAATTGCATCTTGGAACACCCACACGGTCCGACAATTCGACTCTCACCACATTGACTGCCGCTTGTGAGTGGCCAATTTTCCCCTTGACCTCTAAGTTCCAGGGTGGCCCGGTCTCTGCCCCCCCCCCCCCACCAAAAACAAGAGCAGTCAAATATCAGGTGTTCATTTGACTGGACCTCCCCGCAGACGCAAAGCTCATCAGCTGCCAGGCGGAACCGAAACAGATATTGGTTCAAGTTAGCGTGGTTGGTGAGCATCCAGGCACCCGTTGCCCTTAAAAACGAGCTCGAGGCATATCATCCCCCCAAATCCTGTATAAACTTATACAAGGATCTTCCCTTAGTCGTGCTGTCCCATTCCGGCTGCCATGCTTCCATCACAAGGCTCTGCAGCCTCATCCGCAGGCGGGAGGTGGGCAACTGATCGAAATTTAGATCCGGTGCTTTGTGATCCCCGTTCCGCTCCGGTACTGTCCCAGCTCGAAACTGCATCCCAAATACCTCGGCCTCCCGGCCTCTTCGCAATTGCCACATTGCTGCCCAATCTTTCTTCACTAAATCGATTGGGAGAGCCTTTCCTAATATGGTGGTAGCCTCGTAGGACGTTGTTTTAAAACACCATTGCATACAATTAAGGTTCTGCGCTGGGCACTCCTTAAATTTTGAAGAAGTGCTCTATTCATATCCAACATATGCGCCCAAACGGGCGCCGCGTAAGAGGTCATGCTTTCGAAGACACCTCGGCGCACCATATACATTTGATGGCCCGACAACCCATAGTCTTTCCGAGCAATTCTCCTAAGTTTGTGCATCACTGAGGCTACTTGCCTAATGTGGTTGCTAAACAGCAACTTTTTATCAAACAAAATACCAAGGTCCTTATCAACTCTCACTCGGCTTGAGAAATGACTTGGAAAAGAAGATCTTTTCTGTATTTAATTTTAATTGATGTTTTTAATTACATTAAAAATCAGTGTAGAGAGAGATGTGATAAACGCACGGCAAACCTATGGATTCTTATAGATATGGAAAATACCAAATGTAAAATAAACTTTTCTGCATCTTCTAGTTTTGAGTTTGGATTACCCGGGGTCGGATTGCGCACGGGCTTCTGTAATAATATAGTTGTGGACAATGTGCGATTTTCATCGAGTATACAGTGAATTCCGATTAATAGGATATTCGGTTAAAAGGTTATTCGGGCCAACCTTTTAATTGGGGCACTTCTAGAAAAACAGAAACATTTTGGTATAATGAAAGTTAAAATTAGGCCGATTTAACCACCCAAAATATCGCCTTTAAGACCCATTAATTAGTATGTTTAATTATTTTACTCCTAAAATAACCCATTTTTATCAGTGCTGTTTAAGCGATATAGGGAAGGAGGTAATTTCTCCTTAACCGCTAGGAGAAAAGTTTCATACTTACTGGTCTGCACAATAAGTACGTAATTCTTTCAAGTTATGTGGGAGTGATGACGAAATAATCAAAAACATTACTTCAAAACTGGATAAAGTGGATGATGATGAAGATGAACCGGAAGTCAAACAGGTATCTACGCGAGATGTAAAAGAATTCATTGAGTGATTTCAATAGTATTTTATGCAAGAAGTCAGTGAAGGAAGCCCCCTTGCAGGACTTCGAGTCTGTGCCAAATTTTTAGAATGTTAAATAACGAAAGGGAGATGACATAGCAAAGTAGAAAATTTTTTCAAGAAGTTTAACCAAGTAAGAGACTTTAAAGCACATATTTTAAAGATCGTAAAAGATAGTCATTATTTAGAATTGTACCTCTATTATTTATCAATCTTTGTTTTTTAAATATCATTTAAAAACAGTAGTCGGAAAAGCAAGCCTAACATTTGAAGAGAATAATAAATTGCTAACCCAGATAGAAGATATTTTAAATTCTAGACCAATGTTCATTCTGTCAGATAATCCAAATGGACCATCCTATCTCACTTCTGGTCACTTCCTAATTGGTAGTCCAATAGTTAGATTCCCTGAGCCCAATCTGTCAGTTCTTTCAGTTAACTGTTTCATAAGATGGCAACATTTGCACCAGAACACACACACACGTACATACGAAGATCCGGAAAATTTCAGTCCGTTTTTTTGTGTTCCTCAGGTGTCAAAACGTAAAGATCCGGAGAAAACCACATATGCCCAAATTGGACCGATTACCATAGTTTACCTTCTATATCTATAGCAATAGGTTGGAAAATAAAAAACTGTAGATATTTCTTGATAGCTGTATATATGAAAGAAACTCTTCCAAAAAATATTTGGAAATCATTTAAACCGAAACGAAATAAAGCAAACAAAAAAAACAAAAAACATGTACTTCAATTTTCAGAGGTAAGGCTGGGGGTTGATTTCTTATAATTATTATTTGTTTTTTATTATTATTTACATACGCATTGTAAGTAACAATGTTTTCTCTAAAGTGCCTCTGAAGAAAATTGAAATCGGTTTTTACGCCACATCCCTCCAATCCCTTAACGAATTTTGAAAACATTGATTATGATCAACGCCCCATATAAAGAAATGCTTCAGCCAAACTGGAAGAAAATCTGTTCGGTCAGTCCTGAGATATAAGGCCGAAAGTAATTCGACACATATACGTACGTAATACATACATATGCTTTTTTTTTGTTTATATGTACTAGTTATATCTTAAAACCTAAAGACTTGCAAAAAAATCCCATACCCCATTTTGGCATGATCACCATACTTTCCCCATTAATACGAGTGCAGCTATTTAGTTATATTCGTCGGGAAATTAATTACATCAAATTATATAGTAAAATTTAATTTTTAAATGTATTAATATTATTTATAAACGTTGTATAAGAAAAGGACTATCTTAAATAAATATATGAATATGAAAGATATAAAAGAACAACTAATACTTATTACGTAGCTGAAATAATTGATTAAAACAAAAACCAATCAATGTCCCAATTATTTTAACCAAAATACGAGAGCTGCAAAATTATTTGGATCATTGAATCCTTTCAAACCGTATCAGATCAAAATAGTACGAATGCTCTTGTTTATTTATTATTTGAAGTTTGAAGTTTGTTCTGTTTTTCTAATTAAGACCGAATTGAAACCCTTTTTAGTTTAAATAAATCCTTTAAATTCGACTCACTATTTTAATTTAGATGTTTTTAGTTCTTCTGGATAAACAAATATTTTTTTAAACTAAATTTATACTTTAACCGTAAATTTTGTAACCAATTATTATTTTATGTAACAAAATAATCCATTAGGTAATAGGTAAGGTAGTCGATACGTTTAGCCTGTATATTTACTTTTATAAATTCAGTCGGATGAATTTAAATTTTACTGAAAATTTCCGTTACTAAAATTTTAATACAAAAAGCAAATTTCAATTCAAACCTGTAAAGTACTATAAAAATAATACTGTATTTGTAAAAACCCTTTTGAGTTAAACAAATAATAGCCAAAGAGGTCATGGTTACATAACATTTAACAAATATCGAGCAGGTTTATAAATAATAATTTAACCTTTTTGCTTTATGTTCCATATTCCTTCAACATATAAAATTTTATATTTCTATTTTTCTAAATTCGAAACGAATTATCTATTAGTACTTTATGAAATGTGTTAACTTTTTCATAATATTAAATATTTTTAACGCATATAATTATTTGTATTTTATATTTTCCTCACTATGTTCTAATATAAGCAATGCTAAATATATTTTGAAATATAAACTTTGAATTTTTTTCGCTTCTCCATTCTATGTTAATATTTTAATCTGATACTGCTTACTACATCCTGGAGTTAATTTAATATATTTTAATTATTGGCTTCTCTTATAATTTACTATCTAAACTTCCTTCTAGGAAGCTCTATTACTAAAACGTTTTTTGTTAAATATCAAATTTAAGTGATTTCAAGGGTCTTATTTCGAAAGTGGATCTATTTCCTAAATTGACATAACTGTAAAAAATAAGTTTCACTTATATTCACTCTTGTGAAGGCCAAACAAGGTGATTCCTGCAAAATTTGATCGGAGGAGTCCCTGCTACGTTAGCGCCACATGAATTTGCGTAAATAGGAGTCTAAGCGTACATCTCGATGTATTACACTCCTTGAGATTTAGTCTTTTCGCTACTGGTCATAAACTCTCCACTACGATTTATGCGCCCCGGTAATTGGATCTCGAATGTTAACGGCATAATTAACAGTTTGATATGTAAAATTGTAACCTTGTATCAGGTATATCATCGTAATTCCACCAACGATCTGAAATTATGTTCGTCCCAGGTCTAATACACAACTTTATAACGCTTAGTAACGTGTCTTTCTTTCGGTCGAGAACAACTTATACAAAAAATTATTTTGTTTCTCTGCAAATACCCATTGCTGAGGGTCCTCACATTGTATTTTTACCCTGAGAAAAGTAGATTCGTCTATTTCCACGTTCAAACCATTCTTGCCTATTAATACTGGTTTACGGAGTAACATACAATTTCCTTATAAAAATTTTCCAGTCGGTTACAACGGCACTACCCGTACCAAATTCTTTGGGTTAAAAATTAAAACTGGTATATTCTCTGTTCCATGCGGAAATAAGCAACAACTTTCATTTACAGTTTGCTGGATTACATCCACTTACCGCTCCTTAAACGAGCAGAACCGTTACAAGTCGCCTTTGCCCAAAGCCTTCCCTAACTCTTAAGCAAAGAGATATTTCATGACTGCGCGCAAAACCTAGGATTATAGAAAATCCCTTTGGCTTGCAAAAAGCGAACAGCATGTTGTTTTTCTGCTAGCTAACAGATTAAATCAATAAAATCCAAGTCGAATGAAAATAACGTATAGCAATAAGCATAGGAATCACATGTAGTAAACGATTGAAATAATTGATTGCACTGACCAGTACACAACCAACGATACAATTATGATAACATAAGAAAAGTTGAAATATAATTACTATAAAGACAGATACATTAAATATTAGCGATTTAATATTTAATATTATTACTTAATCCAAAAATAATTTACATAACTATATTCAGAAAATGAAAATTACGTAATCTGTCCGCTTTTGAAGTAAGACCCGATTTCAAAATTATACTTATCCAGTAAAAAATTATAATTTTAAACGCTTCTTTATTTAAATCCATTATTTATTATCCCTTAAATTATAAAATCTATAATAAGTTTTTCCAAACATCCACAGTATTTTTCTTGAAGGAAAATATTTTTATATAACAAATATAAAAATGTCATTATATAACATCCTACCTTTTAGATGGTAATCAAAAAAAGGATTTAACTACGGATTCATTGCATATTTTGACTGATCTACAATAAAGCAATCACAATAAATTGTAATCGATCTATAATAAATTATGTTAAATATACATAATTTATTATAGGATATAATTAAATGATTAAGGTTTGTCTTTGATTTTGGAGTCTTTGGATAAAATGAAAAATTAATTAAAATATACTCCGAGTAGCGTCGATTTATTTGTAGGATATAAATTTAGTTTGAAAGTTAACTAGACTAAAAAAAAAAGATTTTGATAAAGGTGATAACGAAGGATAATGTGGAATTACGTATTGAGAACATAATACTCGTATAACACAACAGAAATTTACTATTTAAGAAGAAAATTATTAACAATTACGCGTTCCGGGCTCGCTTTACTCACCCTTCCCGACTAGCCGGGAAGCTCCACCCCCTGAATCCCAACTGTGTTCATTATCCTCATGCTTGTGAGAGTAATACTGGTTTAATTATAAAAGCACGTTCTGTTTAAAAAGAACAATTAAAGCCTGTTCAGTTTATAAAAACTATCAATTTTTACTTTCAGTAGTCTGAAGTATGAGAGTTTCAGAATCGTCAACACCCATCTTAAAAATAGTAGTCAAGTAACCGGAGGCAGATGCAGCCAGTTATGGCGGGTAAAGTCGCGCACATATCTAGTAGTGGCAGTGGCTGGGTCGGTTGTGCCGCAGCGTTTCAACGTGCACTGTCGCATCTTTAAAGCTACTTTTGTCGATAACCGAAAGAAATATCGAAAAAGAAACCCTTTTTGTAGAAAATTTAATTAAAAATATTACAAGTTGTCTCCGAATTCGATTTGAGAAACGGTTTGGCCATAGTAAAGTTAGGTTTTGCATGAAAAAGGATCGGACTCGCAAACATCAATAGATTTATATATATATATATATAAAGAGGTGGACATAGTAAGGTATAAAGTAAGATAGACGAACGTTTTTAATATAGAAAATAGGTTTACTAGTATTAAATATATTTATACGAGTTTATAAATCCAAAATTCATAGATTTAATTTATTATTTTCTTTTAAGGGATATATTCTTCAAAACATTTGCATAGATTATAGCGCAACGAAATATTTATAACAAGAAAGTCAGAGGAGAAAAATAATAAGAAACGTGGCGTTACCAGAAGATTTTGAAATTTAAGTGTATTAATTGAATACGAAATGAGTTAGTCTCAAGACCAATGGATAAAGTAATAAATTTGCAAGGTAATTTGTTAAACAGACGAAATAGTAATGGTAGACCATATATTAAGACTTTTAATTTAGCTAATTTTATTATAGAGAGATATGTAGAGAGTAAAAACCGAGAGGGAGACAAAAATGCTATTTATAAAACAGATAATCGAGAACGTAGAAATCACTACAGAAATGATTAGATAATAGCATCAAACAAACCAAATGATGGATACCTTAAAATAAAATTAAATGACATCTACTATTATCCGTCATTTTGGTTTTTGAAAACGTCAAATACCCATTATCACTTAGGTAATATAGATAAATCATAGATACCTATTTTATGAAAGTTGACGCCTCTGTTCTAGAGTTTAAAGATCAAAAGCAAATATCCAAAGAAATTTTTTTTGTCATAATTAAGGGAAATTATATCATAAACATTAACCATTATCGTTTTTAAAAAATATTTTAAATGAATATATGATGCTGGGCCCCCAAATTCTTTTTATTACTCAACTATTTTGAGTTTCAGATTTCAGAAAATCAGATTTAATGTTGTCAGTCACTGGTATGCTAAATCATTCTATAGTAAATTCTTTTCCTTTTAGTCTAGTTTATTTTAAAATACAAAATATTTTTTATTAATTATTTATTCTGTGATACTAATGCAAACAACCTAATACGACAAGTGACAGTGATATAACGAAGCATATTGTTAACCTAATGAATTCATTTAATTGTAAAAATACAAAATTAAGTTATTTAGTATATACCGGGTGTTCTATACAAAAGTTACCACATTTATTATTCAACAGCTATCAGTCCCATCGTATTTCTGTTTGCTGGCATGTACACCATTCTTAGGGGGAACCTTTTTAAAATTATTTTCAAAAGGGTGGACCCACCCTCTCCGCTACACCTACTCCAACTCAAGTTTTAAACGGCAATGGCAACATTTAATTACATTAATTGGTAACCCGAAAAGAATAATGAATTTTGGTGAAAATGAAATTAAAATCTGTCCACCCCTTCGCTTGGTAGGTGCGAAAAACCCGTTTTTAGTAAGTGAACGTTTAATTCACTTACTAAAAACGGGTAAAAAAATATCATTTTTAGATTTATAAATCCGTACTTTTGTACAGTTTTATTGATGTTTTACTCAAACATTATTTTATAAATTTTATTCATATTTTACTTTGGAAAGTCTAGAAAGTTGTACATATAAAATTTTATTTCACAGTCAAAATCGAAATATTTTTTGGTACCAACATTATATTTATGTATTCTTGAAATTAAGTTTTACCACTAAAAAAGTTTACATTTTAAGAATGAGTGTAAAAATCAAGTCAAAGTTTGGAAACCTCGCGCTTTTTAATTAGAAATCTTTATTTGTTTTTACATACTATAATTAAAGAAAGAAAGCGGATTTTTAAATAATTTTAGGGTTTATATGTAGATAAATTTTCCCTACTGGGTGAAAACAGTATATAAAAAATGAACTGTTTTGCCGCTTCACAATATTGTAACTGTGAATTATGAAAATAAATCGACTAACAAGATTTATCTCTGAGATGATGTTCATTATACAACTAGTACACAGATAGTAAATAGATTGAAGATTTAACTTGCATAGCTAAATATTTATGTTTTTCTTTTTTTGTTTGGAGCTTGGTATGCTTACATACAACAGTATGTTCAGCTCATTTAAAAAAAAATTGAAATGGGAAACCAAATCATTCCTAACTTTTCCTACTGATTTGTATGAGATGTTTGCTATTCTTAGTAATGGTTGTGCCATTTAACATGGATTCATGTAAAAAATGCGTTTTGACTGAAATTTTCATATATTATAATTTACCTCTGATATCATTTAAATTGCAAATGATTGCAAAACACATAATGGTATATTGTTTTCCTTTTTTAGAAACAAAGGTTTTTCATCTAATGATATATTCGTGCTAATAATAGCTATATTCTACATAGTGTTTAATCCAGCTTCTTCCCACAGAGGGCTGTGGATGGTTTTATACTAAAATAATTTATTTACTCGATACTTTTTTAGTAATATACTGAATTTGAACTAAATAAATAAAATATTTTCATAAGTGAGAAATTCAAGGCATTAAAGTAATTAAAAATATTTCCATAAACATTTGAAAATGCGTCTTTTTTCCTGTTCACTTTTTATTTTTCTACTAAAATAGAAATCCACATCTAATAACGAATTTTGATAGTCTTTTAAAATTTAGTATGTTAGTTTTAACTAACATTTTCTAAACAAAATGAATAAATCTCTCGTCGTTTTACCTTTTTAATTTATAAATATTAAAAATGACGGCATTCTCAATTTTTTCATTATCTAAGATAAAATCAGTCCGTGCTGAAATACGACGGACACAGAATCGGACTGTTCCTTACGTAGTCTCATCTGTTAAATACATGTATGTATGATAAATTACAAAATTAAAAGTAAGCGTTCTGACATGAGATACATGTTACTCCGAAACCTGCCGTAACCATTCTCAATGCAACAAGGATTCTATTGTCTTACTAAGCAAAATGAGGAATGAAATGATTGCCCATCGCTTTTGATGAACAGCTTAACGTGATATCAATCCTAACGAAATTCAGGAGTTCAGTTCAGCATCTGACAGCTTTTCTTCTTTTAATTAGAAGCTTGGTTTATATTGAATATAATTAATCTCGGAGAAAGAAACGCTGACTGCGGTCTTTATAACTTATCGGTCTTTAATTTATAACGTATCTTCTATCAATATGGAAGCACTGCTACAATACCTTTTCATATTTATTCATTGTTTTATAACTAATTCATATTATTATTATATTCATATTACCTGTCTCACTGCAATGTACGAGTATATTCCAATTGTAACTATTATAGTGCTATGTATTTTTAGACCTATTATTAAAGTAATTGTCTAGTACTATTCGTATAGAACTCCTACCCAAGCACGTCCCACTAGGCATATATGTATTCACTACATATATCATCGCCCGGGTAGTAATTAAATATTAGTTAATTACTTTTACAAAATTACTATTTAAGTTAATAATTTGAAACTTATAAAGATATGACTAATCAGTTTATATTAATTAGAATTATGTTGTAAAACTGTTTAATTTAATGGAATAAGTTTGATTTGATGTAGTTAGAGGAAATAGCTTGTGTTTTTGTATGTCAGTGCTGATAAAGTAAGGATATATTGGTAAACATAATTGTATTATACATTTTTAGTTCTATCAACCTAGAAATTACGGTAGCTGCATAATGTATATTGTATTATTTATTAGTTGCTACTTTTTATGTGTCCCCATAATCAAAAAACATAGTTAAAATAAAGTTCTAAACGCACATTTTTTATTTTTTAAAACAAACATTTTAAAATTACAATGTTTTTCGTTTATTCTTATCAAACAGATTTATCTGCATACAAAACTTTAAATTTTTATTAATTTATGTTTTTAAATTAGATTTACATACATATATATATATATATATATTTCTCCGAACAAAATATTCAAGCATTTCAATTTAAAATTTCGTATGCAGATAATGATGCAAATAAAGGAAAAATGTTGAAATTTTAAAATATCTGAGTTTTAAGAAATAAAAAAATATGCGTAATAAATGATTTTTAAATTATATGTTAAATGAGTTGACAGAAGCAAATTTTACAATTAGAGTTTAAAAACATAAAAATTACTATTTCGCATGCTTGCATTACTACCAGGCTTGTTTTTCTTTTAACATTGACATTTTCTCTCTCGGCATCTTCTATGGGTGACTTAAAGAAATTGGTAAGCCTGTTCAAGAGTAATTTAGTTTGTTTTTTTTTGGGGCGGGAAAGAATATTTTAATAGAAAATAGAGTTTGAATTTCCTCGCAAGTTTTTACTCGCAGAAACAGTCTAAGGCAGTGTCAGAAAACAATATTGCATATTTTGAGCACAGATTCTTCCAGGAATAATAAAAACCGCAAAAACATCGTTCGAGGAAAAATAAAAATATATATCCACAAGGAATAAAACTTTTTTCCGTATTCTAGAAGCCCATAATTTAGCTAGCACCAGAACCTATACCTAAGTGTTCTATTGCTTTGCTAAGCTGGCTAAGCTTATTGAGTTTCCTAATTTTTCTTAAACTGATCTAGTCTAGAAGTATACAGTGTTTCATTTTAATCACTCCAAGCGATTATCTCGTAAACTACAATACAATACAAACAATAAAAAAAAATTATCCAAACAAAAGTTACTCAGGCTGAGAGGGCATCTCATTATGACGTTTTATTTGACCTTTAATTTGACCTTGACCTTATTTCAAGGTTAACACAATTTTTTTTTAACAAATAGACCTATTTTTGGCCACACCAATGAAAAGAGTAGAAAATTTTACATTGAATCTTCAATCTGATTAAATTTTATATAGGTCATTTTTTTTATTGTGTGTAGTTTACTAGAAAATCGCCTGGGGCGATTAACAAGGAATATGTATATATATTCCAGATTATATATATTATTCAATATATATATACTATTCAAGATTAATTTAAGAAATAATTTTTCGTCTTTTACTTATATTTTTCCATTTTTTCTCGGGCCAGTGGAAGATACTTTTTAGGCCGGATATAAATCTACTAAAAAATCCGACACCATTTATTGTAAATGATGGTCGTACATAAATTTATTTAGCATCCCATTAATAATAAAAGTTAATTCTAAACTATTACTTTTTTATGTTTAATATCGTTTGGAGGTTTATTCTGTTTTCAATAGAAAATAATTTTAGTTTTCTTCTACATATTCATTTTCATTTAAGTTTCACGAAAAAATGAAGATACATCACGACAGGTCTCCATTAAAAAAAAATAATTCCATTCATTAAATGTTTTATTTTTTAAAGGATTTTTTTGGTAGTTAAAAGAAGATATTATTTCTTTTTCTCCAAAATTGTTCATTTCTTGACGTTAATTTTCATTTTATGCATTAAATGAGTAGAGAAAAAGACTTAAGATGTTTTTTACTGAGTGTTTTCTTTTAAATTGTTTTCTGATTATTTTACTTTATATGTTCTAAGAATTAATTCTAAATCTGTATTTATTAATAAACTAGATGCGATATACAAAATTAAATTAAATAATAATAGGTTGCCTGCTACACCTGAAACATCAATGCTTGACAACACTGCTACAAATTTTTTCCGCTAATTTTTCATTTCTTTTCAATCGACAACTTCTATACAAAATTTAATTCTATCGTATATTCTGTGTAATTAAAATAAAAAAGACATAAATTTGGGCCTTACAGTATTGAGTGAGACACAAATTGGTGCCTCAAAAAAAGTAAAATTTCAGCGAATGACATGTAAATGGGCAATCTTGAAATTACAATACAAGTCTTGTTTACAAAAATGAAGTAAGGAAAGAAACTATTCCTGTCACCTATAATAATGAATTTCAAGAATGTAAGTTTCTGTAGTTCGCAACGCAAATGGAAAAAAATTTACATTCAATTTTTTTATGACTCCCCGCTTTTTATTTTATTTATAACTTTGTAATAACGTAATTCAAAAGGAACTTGGAAATGGAAGAAATAAAATACTTACAATAAAAATAACAGTTTTATAAGATTTTTTATTCTTGAATTTTTACGGGCATTGACTACTAAGGTCATTAGCTCTCGTCACATTCTTAAAGGAAATTAGTATCACCATCAGGATCGTCATATGTAAGGGTGTAAAGGGCCCTTACATTTTATTTAAAAACACAAACTACACAGAAACATTAAAACACCACAAAAACCAAAACAAAACAACACTTATGGGGTGTAAAGGGCCCCAAAATTAAAATTTGAGATAAAATTCTCAAAGAATATAAAAGTAAAACTATAAAAACCCGTCCCGTTTAGTTGTTAATTTTAGCACCCTCGGGGCGACAAGAACCGCCGTGAAGCAGTATATTAGTCGCCCCAGGATGCCGTGGTAGTTGACTCCTTATAAACAAGCTACAGGCATCCATTGCGCATACCCATAGCCTCGCGCCCTCAGTCCACCTTTGAGGGTCCTCCATGCCGTCATCGGACACACCCCGACTCAATGCTCTTGAATGCAGACGAGCCAGGGTGACATAGGCAAGAGAACTACCTGCCGTCACTATACGTGCCACGCTTCGAGACTCCCACATATAAATAAATGAAACTACCTTTTAGAGACTCTTTATCACAGCTTTAAATTTTCACTTTTACAGACTTCTAAGAAGTCCACTGGCGTGTAAAAATGCAACTATCTTTTCTTCATTTCCATTATCTCCATTATCCAGATCAGCAATAATATCATTTCTAAGACGGAACCTCTTTCTGAGGTCCTCATATATGGTACACTCTTCTATTAGATGCTTGACTGTCAGTGTTTTATTACAAACACCGCACATTGGTCTTTCTTCGCCGGTTAACAAATATGAATTTGTAATCGCGTGTGACCGATTCTAAGTCTGGTCACAGCTACTTGTTCACGACGAGTCAACTTGAAATGGCTTTTCCATTTACATGGAGAAGTTTTCACCAAGTTTAATTTGGTATTTAAACTCCATTTGTTTCTTACTATGTTAGTTAGACGGTTTTTAACATCTGCCACTCTTACAGGAAATGCATCCAAATTATCGCAGACTGTTGCCTTTCTGGAAGCTTCGTCTGCGCTTTCATTACCTGTAATACCAGCATGCCCTGCAGTCCATACAAATACGCATCGCTGTCCTCGTTGATTTACAACGTATAAAATGGACAGGATGTTTGCAATTAGGACATCCTTAATGTTTTTGTTACGAATTGCAACAAGTGCACTAAGAGAATCGGAACATATTAGCACTCGCTCTTCACAATAATGTTCTATGTAGCGAAGAGCTTGCTGAATGGCAGTAAGTTCTACCGTGTAGACACTGGCCATATCTGGCAGTTTCCAACAATGGGCTTCTCCATTTATATATGTGGAACATCCAACACCATGTTCGGTTTTAGAACCATCAGTAAATATTCTAATATGTTCTTCGTAACTACTGAGGGTTGCCAAAAATTCCTGTTGGATGGTAACTGCTAGCTTCTTTTTTATTTCTCCCTGAGAGAGATCCAACCTTGTATTTACTGCTGGCAAAAGCCATGGCGGTATTTCTCTAGTAGAAATTGCTAGTATCTCTGGAATAGCAATTTCGTATTTCCTTTTTAATTCGTGGTACCTAATTCTGCCTGGTCTGGAATAGGTAGCACGACGTTCGTATAATGCAGCCATAGGATGTTTGTTGAAGAAAGAAGACTCCGACACAATGTTTCCTTGTAATAAAGCTGTTATATATAACGTTCTCTAAGTTAATCATTTGATCAGTGGTAGAATATTGACGAAAACCTGCTTGATACGGTGATATCAGGTTTTCTTTTTCCAAAACTCAAACGAGTAGATTATTAATCATTTTTTCGAATATTTTTCCCATAGCGCACGTCAAGGAGATAGGACGATAGATATTGGGATCTGTTAAATTTTTATTTTTCTTTGGTACTGGAACAACATGAGCTTTTTTCCACTGCTGCGGGTACATTTTATCCCGCCATATTTGATTATGCAATTCTAGTAATCTGCGTTTTGCAGTGGTATTCAGCTGTCTGATCATATTATAATGGATTTCATCCGGACCAGCAGCTGTGTTGCCTGCTTTTTCCAACGCTTTCACGAATTCTTCCATTTTAAATGGTACATTATATGAGTAATTATACTCAGTTCTAAAATTTAGTAGACCTTCAAGTTGTTCTTTTTTGGTCCGAAAACCTTCTTCGTAGTTGGCCGTTTTGCTGGCCTTCTCGAAGTGATTGGACAATAGCTCTGCGATTTCGTTTGGAGTGTCTTTAATTTCATCTTCATCTTGAAGGCTAGTTATGGGAGCAAAGTTTTTACGCCCACAAATCGCCTTCACTTTCCTCCAAACGTCTGCTGCAGTAGTAGTTCTGTCAATGGATGACACGTATTGATGCCAGGATCGTTTCTTTGAACCTATCATAAGACGTTTTGCATACGCCCTGTATTTCTTAAAGGCAATAAGATTCTCTATGGTTGGACATATAAGATATTTAAAAGAATTTTGTGTTATAAATTCTTTTAAATATTTTTACAATTTTTATTTAAAAAAATATTATTATTTATAATTTTTATTTATTTATTTTTATTTCGAATCAATAGCGATTTAGAAAAACCTGTCCAGGCACATATTCATGGTACATCATCGAAACTGGAACTTAACTTGTTTTCCGACCTAAATAGTTAAATTATTCAACAAATTAAATTTATTTTTTAAAAATCAGCTCGTTTTTATACAATAGTGTAAAATTTATAATTTTTGGGGAATATCTTAGTAACTTTTGAATGAGACAATCGTCGAATGTTGAGAATCGCCGTAATTTGCTCTATTACAATATAACCTTTTTCCTGAAAAATGAGAAGAAATGAAGAACCTCGCAGTTAGAAATTACTATTACACCAAGACATGAAAACTGGACTCTGTTCCCAGCTACACGTATAATTTTATGACCCAAAATCTGGTCTCATAGCAGTCAACTTGTTAAAAATAGTTTTTTTAATAAAAAATTCATTTGTTTCAGAATTATGAATTCAAATATGGCGGAACTGCTAAAAATTTTCGCAGATGCTTTTAAAGCTTTCTCAATAAGCCAAATAACTTATATTTATTCTTCTAGTTAATTTATTTACTCATTTATTTTTTGTAAACTAATTTATTTCGTTTTATCATTTTTGTGTGACTATTTTTTTCTTAGAAAGTATTTCAAATATTTACAAGAATTTCAACTATAACTAAGCGATTTTTTTAAAAAATAATTTGTTTTAAACTGGAAAAAATTAGCCTTAGAGTTTTAAGTCTTTCTTTTATAGATAACGCAACTACCAGTAACAGACTCAACTTCTTATTCATTTTTCAATATAATACATGAAAGAGAGGAAAACTGTATGTCATCAAACAGAATTCATAAGAATAAAGAGGAGAAATGGAAATACTTCGAAAATAGAAGAGGAGAAATACTTCGAAAAACGAGAGACTGAGTGGAAAGAAAGTACTATATTTCATATTGCTAACAAAAAGAAAACAAAATCATTACTCCACTTCTAGCCAGTATTCCAACTTCTCTGTAGTTCAAATAATTTATCCGGGATTGTATTTATTCCATTTTCATTTTGTGTTTTATTGATTTATTTGTTATAACGATTAGCTTACGTTTTTCATTACATCGAAAGAGAATAGCTATATACAAATATATATATATATATATATCCATTTTCTACGATGCTCATTCTCCTAGACTGGGATTCAAATAAAATATATTTGAATATAAGTGAACATAAAGCACGCGCGCGCGCGCGCACACACACACACGTACTCAATCATTTAAAAAATATTCAGGTATTTATTTCACAGAAATAATGAAATTTTTGATCAAATGTTGTATTTGAATATAGCAGATACCAATAATTTATATAAAAACTAAAGTAAAATGCATAAATTTTGCACAAAAATGTAAAAAAATGTAATGTATATTTTTTCTTTATTTTCGCTTTAAGCTAAAATTAAATTTCTTAATAACTGAATCAATGATGAGAAAGCGATGAAATTTTGTGTCTACATTTCTGATATTCCAGAAGAGTATTATCCAAATTAATAAATGTGAATTTTTGTTTACACGTCTGATAATGTAGAAGAAATTTTTATCTGATATTCAAATTAATACTCGAACTGAAATTAAAAAAATCGTAATACGTAACACACACACACACACATATATATATATTATATATATATATATATATATATATAAAATTCTATAAATGCATTTTTTTATTTCCGAAGTATAAACCAGTTTTTGGTGGATGATTCTCATGACTGTAGAAAAATGAATTTATTGCAACATACATATAAGCTGGTCGTCGAGTAACAGTTGTGAAATTGTGAGTGAAATGAAAATCCACTACCTGAAAGGAACCTGAGGTGCTAATTCGGATTGAATTTTGTCTTGTTTCCCGACCGTTTGTGGATGCATAATTCCGTTTTCGCTATCCACCGCTTTTAAACGAACCCTTTTCCTTTGAGATGTTTTGTGGGTTTCGACTAAAATTTCACTAAATACTAAAGTATGAACACACAGGGATTTATTAATGGATTTCTGTTTTCTATCCGGTGGCTGCAAGAAAATCTGTTTTAGCCAGAATTACTTATCGGTTAAATTTGAGCCTCTTGTTTTCTTTTAACGCACTTGTAAACGCAATTTTTATATGACATCGGATGCGGTTGCTAGTATTAAATAAACGGGAAATAGAATTTCGTTGAAACTTATAAGTATAGATTCTACTATTAATAATAGGTAATTGTGGCAACTAAATTGCTTCTGAATAATAAATAATTATTTAAAAATTTTTGAAATATATAAATAAAGTACTGGATATAATATTTTTCCTTACGAAAGAATTCTATCATCCTTTCTTTACATATATATATATTTTTTTTTTTTCAGTCGAATGGTTTAATACTATTATCTATTGCTTTTTTGTATCATCAGTATTTTTACGAAACCCTACATTCTCGGTACATTTTTTTTTCATATATTCCAGTTTTTGTCTTGACTTCCTTTACAGTAACTATAAAAGGGAAAAGCAGTTTTTACCTTCTGTACGTCCCTCTACTACCGAATTAAATAAATCGGGATGAGATTTTAAATTCCAGTTTTTGCCTTCCTCTACATGTTTTTACCCTCTATTACCAAATTAGCTAAAATTAAATGTCTCAACACCTAATTTAGTTCCTCACATGATTCTGTCAAAAAAATTTCATAATTTTTTCCGTCTTTAGAACTCTTCATTTCCTGTATCGTCCTGCAACACCAAATTTTAAATGCATCTCTTCTTCTCCTTTCTGCTTCATATAACGACCACAATTTATTATATAAATCGTAACATTCAGTTTAAGATACAAATATTTTCAAGACTTTCTTTTTAACTTATATATTTTTCTAAGATACCAGCAGATTTTTTTTATATGAAAAAGTTACTTATTTGTCACACTCTGGGTTTTATAACTGCATAACTTCGGGATTTATTCTATTGCTTTAAATACAATATTTTAATGGATTTACCGTAATTTTATCGGCGGTAGAAAACTTTCATTAGATTCTTTTACATTAATACTTATTTCTCTGTCAGTTACATTTACCATGAAGATACTAATTTACATTAAATATAATCTGTGTACTTTTATTTAGTATAAATAAAGCAGAAAATACATTATATTTTATTTAAATTTACAATTTTTGTAAGAGGTTTGGCACAAAAAGGGGGTGAAACTATAATCATGTACAAGGATTATCTTGAAAGTGATGACCGTTTACTAATTTGAAAGGTAATTTACCTGTGGGATTCAAGGTTGACAATTTTATGACACTTTTTTCAGCAGTTTATCCTTTGCTGCGTGATATAAAAGTTGTTAAGCGTTAGATTTGTTAACTTTATTTTGTATAATATTCAGATATTGTGATCGAAAACGGAATTTAGATGTCGAAGAGTGTTTAAAACATCCTTCATCAACGCTATATGATAATTTTAGAAATTTAGGAAAGATATTTCAGTCGCCTACCGTTTGTTTGGATTTAGCTCCGAATAGCTTGTATATTTTCAAAGATTTGAAGACATCTTTAAGTGATTTACGAGTTATAAATAATTGAAAGAATTTGTCTAAGCTCGTTAAATTGGCTGGTGGCTGTTTTGTTTTATAAGTGATGTTTTGTTGATCTTGTTACTGTGTTGTTATTGTTCCATGTAATATTTTTATGTTTCGTTGTGTGTTGAACTCACTTTTGCCTTCTACGGGCAGGTAGTTCAATTCCTTTGTTAGCTGGGTATTTTCAGTCTTGCTTAAGACTTGGTGAGCTGTGTGAGATTGTTTTGTGTTCATTAATTAGTAGTACACCGATGGAAATGTCACTCGCGGCATTCGCATCGGTGGTATTCTGGCCGAGGCGGACTGGAATATGTCAAAAGCCGAGGTTTCGAAGATGACCTCCGGTAAAGCCCATAAGGGCTTGGAACAGAAGGGGTGGCGGAGGGTGACTTCCCTACGGAGTCGGGATGGCTGGTGGCAAAGGAATATGATGAGAAAATTTTAAAAGTTCACGTTTAGCTATGACAGATCCCTAAAGTATCGGTGATGTTATTTAGTGAAATAGGTAAGACATGTAAATATAATAGAATTTAACGTAGAAAAAGAATATTTATTTTAATATTTTCATAGGAAGTGATTTTGAATTTTCGATTTAAGCCATTCGCCAAAACTCTAAACTGAGAATCTAAAATCGTAGCCTCAATGTGGTCCGAATGTATAGCTGGAGAAATTGTGGTGAATTTCACTAGTAAACTAAGTTGAAATCCCTTTCCAGCTTTCAGCTCGGATTGTGGCACGGAACTCAATCTCTCTCCAATCAAGGTAGTACCTTTGACAATTAAAATATGGAAAGTTTTCTGAGAAAAAATTATACCATTGGCGGGAATAACCTCACCGAGAAGTTGCCACTAGGATCCGGTGGGGCAACATTCAAAAGACAACGACGAATTGGAACGTCTGGAAGCTCACGCTAAGGACTGTACAACACAAAAATCAGATAAATGATTTTTTCTGATTAGCCTCCACAACCACCGAAAGGTATTTCTTCAGAGGATGATATGCATGAATGTAAATGAAGTATAGTCTTATACAGTCTTAGGTTGAGCATTCCTAAGTGGTGCGGTTAATTGAAACCCAACAACCAAAGAACACGGTATCCAAAACCTAGAATTCAAATCCGTATAAAAATAACTGTCTTTACTAGGATTTGAAACTTAGAACTCTCGACTTCAAAATCACCTGATTTTCAATGACGAGTTCACGGCTAGACCAACCCGGTAGGTTTCGTCACAGAAATTAAAACACAACAAAATCTCCTACTTCGCCAGCCACAATAATTATTCTATCGCACAGACAAATAAAATGAAGATTCTAACACATTTGTGACAAAGAGGAAATTTTAATCACGGTTCTTCAAAAATAACTTCGAAATTTCGACCAAACTCCTCTAGAATGTCAAGTGTATCGGCTCTGCAGTGGAATTCCCGGGAGTTATAAAATACCGTCCACAGTTCGGCTGGGGATTTTGATAAACCTGAAAATAATTTACTAAATCCTTAAATTTAAATCACAATCTCCCCGCATAGCAATTTTAACCTTCAAGGCTGTGAATAAAACTTACAAGATTATTAATGCACACGCCTCCACAAATGAGAAAAATAACATAAAAAAGAACAAGAAGAAGCCCAAAAATTCTGGGATCTCCTAGATCAAACTTTAATTAAGATCCCCTCAAAACATGTTAAAATTCTAGTTGGTGACTTCAATTCTCAGGTTGGAGAGAGTAAAAATGGACAGAGACGTTATTTCTTAGAGGAACAGGTTCCAGATCTGATAATTACATTGTAAAGATTAAGATAAAACTAACTCCTCTTAAAAATAAAAAACCAATTAATAAAACTAACAGAAAGTTTGATCCAACTGCCCTCATAAATAATGATTCTTATCTTATTAGAACGAAGAAAGAAATTCACACCACTGAAAACTTGGAAGAACTTGTCTAAACTAAAATCAATCGCTGAAGAACTTGCTCCGCCACAAGCCAAAAAAAAACAATAGTGGAACTTGGATTGTGACCTCGCCATCGAAAAATATCATCAAACCTGGACAAATTAGCAAGCTCAAAAATCTGTAGAAACCAATTCAGCTTTAAGCGTCTAACGAAAATTAGCCAGTAAAATTATCAGGAACGCTAAATGAAATTTCCATAAAAACACTCTTGAACAAACCGAAGAAACTTTCAACAAAAATAAATCCCGTGACTACCACAAAATCTTCGGCAGTTACCTAAAAAAATATGAACCTCCCATCTTAATGTTAAAGGATAAAAATAGAAAACTGGCTAGTACTAACTCTGAGAATGCTAAAAATCTTGCTGAATCCTTTAGCAAACCTTTGAATTGTGATGATCGCTCGGAACTATTTCAAGTTGAAACCAACGCACCAATTCTTTACAAGCCGAAAATAATCTACCTACTTTTCCGAATATGATCCAAGCAATAAAAGAAGTTAAAAATTGTAAGGCCAGCGAGGGGATAAGATCTTCGCAGAAATTGGAAAAACGCTTGCCAAAACTTCCTCATTAATTACACAGGCGCTTGGTCAACATTTGCATTAATGAAAAATTACCAGAACACTGGAATACGGAAACAATCCAGCCGCTTTTTAAGAAAGGGAAAAAACATACCCGGATAACTACAGAAGGATAACCATGTTGTACCTACAAAATTTTTCTCCCTCATAATTCTAAACAATATTAAAAACTCTCTGGAACCTCGGCTGAACGAATACAAAAGACAAATTCGACCCCACAGAAGCTGTGCAGACACAATTCTAAGTCTAAAATTAATAATGGAAAATTACTTGTCCGCAAGCAAGGTTTTATTACCATCATCATTTTAATAAAATTCTATGATTGATTTCACAGACCAATCTTTTTTTTAAGTCGTGGAGGAACCACATTTACGGGCAACTAGGCAGTGCCGGGCTCGCTAACACGTTCCGCAACATGTTATTAAATGCGTATGTGTTTCTGAGTAATACCGACTAAACCTCTCCCTGGCTACCATTTCCTGGTACAGCTGGTGTTCATTACTTCAGGAAGGGGGAAAACGCTCACAAGCCCATTCAGATACCACAGTCAACAGACACTGACCTCACACTCAAAAGATAACTAACATCAGACTAAAACCTCACCACACACTCCACGATATCCAAACATCACACAGAATATACCTCACACTGCACACTCCACACATCACATCAAAGTCAGTCACATGAGCAGACACCTCACAGGAATCAAACACTACATCACAACCCCGTAGGGGAAGACATCCGCCTACTGACATTCCGGTCGCCCCCCCCCCCTTAAAATTCGTAGTCCTATTGGGTTTTAACGGGAGAATCAAACACTACAGCATACTTTCCTTATAAGTCACCATCGGACGCGGGAGCAGAGTGCAAACAACCTCATAGCACCCAGGCGAGACTCTAGGCTCTCAGCCTCGGGCCAGTCCTCCCCCGCACCTTCCCAAGACCCCTTCTTATACCCTTGCGTCGTGCAAGTCACGAGGGGTACGATTGATGTTTTACTGGTGCCGAGATACTTCTAGCTTGGTGAAGTACCGATGACTTTTTGGCGAAGTTGGGGCAGATTCTGGACGGTGTACCGGGCTTCAGAGTGCTGGTTCCTCTGGACACTAACGCCAAGTCTTCCGATTGGGTTTCATCAATCACTATGCGCTGGTCTCGCACAGTTCGTTGAAGCCAGAAACCTTTACTTGTTTAACGAGGCATGACAACCGCCGACTTTCTTTTCCAAACTGGGAGAAAGTTACATCGACTCGTCACCTTAGTGACGAGCGATTTGCTTAGGTATAAATGTAGTTGGACTGTCTGGCCCGAGGCCAGTGGGAGCGATCATAGATTTATAACCTGTAAGGTTGCGTACGGAGGAGGTCTCAGAGCTCCAGATCCGGGTTGCTATAACCTAAGGAACCTGGATCAGGACAGGCAGTGGCGCGAGTCCACGGCTACCTTACACGGGTTGGAATGGCACATGGAGCACAGTGAGAAGGTGGAATAGATGGATGAACCTTTCGGCCGGCCCATCAAGACTGGCTGTGATAGAGTCATACGGCGGCCACGGCCAATGGAAGGACCCTTGAGTAGTGACCAGTCAGCTAATTTGCGAGTACCTGGAACCGTCATGACCTCCGTTTCAAGAGATCTCAGATCTCACCCTTGCTGTGAGACCGCGCAGGTGAGATCTGCGCGTAGAATGTACCAGCGTCGCCCCCTAACAAGGTATATCGTTGACGACGTGCGGGTTGAGGGCCTACCTGTCTACAGGCACGTTCGTAGTAAATACGTTCATACCATCAAAAAAGCGAAACTCCAGTTTTGACAATACTCCATGCGCGAGTTGTAGTGCAACCCCTGGTAGCTCACGAAGGCATGTTACCGAACAAAGCCATTGCAGGTGTTGTTTAGTGATTGGTGTGGTTTGGTGGTTGGGACCACACAGTAATATCTGTGACAATCTGCGAGGCGTTCCTGGATACTCTGTTTCAAGATGCGGAGGGTGAAGCAGAAGTCGGCGTCAGGGCGGGTGAGACAGCATTCTCTGGCGTGCGGGCTGTGGATCCCGTGAATAAAGACCGAGTAGTTTCCCAAATAACACTGAGAAGACACCGGTTATTGACCAACTTGATCCGGATATCTTCTATCATCTGCTGCCTGACATAAGAGAGCCGCTTGGCAGACTGTTCTCGAGGTGCCTTAGCTGGGGGTTGCATTCCTACTTGTTAGAAGGTGGATTTGGTGAGGGTGCTCTTAAAACAAGGAAAGATTCCAAGTGAGGTTGGCAGTTACGGTCCATAAGCCTCTTACCGGTTATCGACAAGTTGCTAGAGAGAATGGTTGAGGAACGGCTCTAGGAATGGATAGATATGAACTTTCATTAATTAAGGTTAATAAAGCATCATAAAAGGAGTTGGCACTGAGGATTGCATCTTAAATGCTCTTGCCGAGATGGAAAGCGCCGACTGTAAATTTGTTTTGGCAATTTTTATAGATATACAGGCAACATCTTTTCAGCCTTCGTGCAAATCTCGAAGACGTGGGTGCCGAAACGCATTCTGGCGTTCATCCATATTCCAAGATATTTTATATCAGTCCTTGAAACTATCCTTTGGTCCTCAAACACCATCTTTAATTTTGGCCTTCGTCTGGTTGTTGTAATCACAACAATCTCCGTCTTATCTGGATCCATAGTTAAACCAACTCCAGCCATTCAGGTTTTGATTGCAGTGTATGAGCCTTGTATCTGGGCGATGGAATCTCTCAGGGCACTCGACTCCACCACAAAAGTAAAGTCGTCGGCGTAACCTACGAGAGTGACGCTTGGCGGTGGAGGATTGCAAAATACGCCATCATACACTATATTCCAAAGAGCCGGCCAAGGATCAACCCTTGTGGAACTCCTTTATCTATGCACCGTTTGATTGCTCCGACCTTCACTTCGCTGATTAATTTTCGCTTACTGAGATAACAGAGAATTATCCTCTCACATATATGGGGGAACTCTCATGCTCCCCAGCGCAGTCCTAATGGCGTCATGGGTCAAACAGTTAACTGCGTTGCGAGCGTCAAGCGCCATGAGTAAGCAGATATTCCTCCCTCCAAAGATTCTT
Source organism: Lycorma delicatula (assembly GCF_047948215.1). Lineage (NCBI taxonomy): Eukaryota > Metazoa > Arthropoda > Insecta > Hemiptera > Fulgoridae > Lycorma > Lycorma delicatula. The sequence goes on along the minus strand of NC_134458.1, from coordinate 13,961,874 downwards.
CTTGCCATACCAACAACTTCTGACACCGCGTTCAAAGCAGACCTTCCTCTGTGAAAACGGAATTGTTTATCCGAAAGTCCCCTGCGCCCTCAATAACTCTGCTCAGCCTCTGCAACAGCATGCGCTCGGGTATCTTTGACAGGTTGTCGGTCATCGTCAGTGGTCTATATGAGGACGGCAGCACTGGGTCCCTCCCCGGCTTGGGAAACAAGACCAGGTACTGCAGTCTCCACCTCTGAGGGAACGCCCCCTCCACTAAACAATTATTGTATACCCTCAAAAATGCATCAGGGTCCGCCGCAACAGCCGCCTTAACTGCCAAACTGGCAAAAGGTCTGGTCCCGGCGTCTTATCCAGAGGCACCTGTTTCACTGCTGCTGTAATTTCTTCTCTGATGAAACTTGGAGGGCAATTCACATCGTCTTCAACTTCCACAACGACCCCCATCCCCATGAGGGAACAGTCCCTCAATTATATTCTGACCCTCTCCGGTGCCCAATGAAAACGGGACTGTAGTTCTTAGTGCCCTTTTATCGACAATTTTAAATGGATTTCCCCATGGATCTGTATCAATTTCTGAGATGAATTGCTTCTAAGATGGTTTTTTAGAGTCTCTAATAAGCTTATTGAGCTTGCTCGTCCTACACCTCTTATATCGGGCCATGTATAACTATCCTTGTGGGAGAGACGCGTTCGCTGCGCGAGCCTCCTAGAACAAAAGCCACTCCCTGCGTTTCCGAGCAATGTATTCTATCCACCAATGATTCTTCCAAGAATACCTGCAAGGGAGAAGAGCAGCACATGCTTCTTCCAACCAGTCGGCCAGACATACGGCTCCATCCTCTGACCCAGTAACCTCGTGTACCGCGCTGAGATCCAGTGTCTCCGAAAATTCTTTTGGGTCCATACCCCTGGTACTCCAGGCACTGGGAACCGGCCTCCCAGCCCCCGGAAAACTTCCATTTGTAATACTCATGAGGGGGGCCTGGTGGTCACTGGCTAGATAGTCTTCACTCACTCGCCAGTCCCGAATTCGCGCCCCCAAAGCCGGCCTAGCAAATGTAAGTTGAATAATGGACCCAATGGTTCTCCGCCTGAACGTTAGTGTGCCTCCAGAGTTAAGGCATTCTAGATCCAGTAGTGTGAACGGCGATGACATCAGTCAGCAATCTGATGCCCCTTGAGGCATGTGACACTGACAGTGAGGTGTCTATCCGCATTGCACGTAAGACACTTCGGTGTTTTGGTACATTCTACAGCGCGATGTCCGTCGCCCCCGAAATTGAAATTTAAAGTCTTCCTGTCTTTACCCCTGCAGTTCCTTGCCAGATGTCCTGTTTCCAAACATCGGTAGCATCACAGAGGAAAATCAACAATATCTACTCTATAGCTCACAACCTCGATCTTAACCCTTCTCTTTTGTACGATGGGTGTAACAAACGGTGCAGGGAGGCGACATATCGCCATTCCGGTTTCTCAAAAACCCGGTCTAATTGTCACTCTTGTGTCAGCCGACAACTCCTGACCGGAAGCCATAAAGAGCCCTGTAAGATCTCACCCGGTTGTATGCCGTTCTCGGTGCAGGGTCGTCCTGGCCTTCGTGAGAACATTACCACCTTTTATAGTTGATGAAAGTATCTGCTTAAAGGCGCTATAGGTTTCCCTTTTCTCTTTAACTTTAATCTCCATATTGCTGCCAGCCATCCTTATATAGAAAATTTCTGAATCAGCTGGAATCTTCACCTCCGTCGTAAATGATTTAAGGAGGTCCGCATAGGACGCCACCGTTTTAACTACTGTAGTCTCCGTCCTATGGTTGTCCTCATGAGGAACATCACTAATCCATGCAGCTAAGAGTTTGCCAACCGACGCAATAATACAGTAGCGACAGCCGGTCCCTCTCCCTTCGCATTCAAGGATCTTCCAGATCAAGGTAACAGTATCCTGCCAGTATAGCTACGCTTGTAGGGAGGTCCCAAATGGCCTCCACTGTTCTCTTGGATTTTTTGAAAATCGCCACTATTGGCTTGCGGTTGCACAGGCCAACCCTAGTTAAGATCCTAAGGTACTACGAGCTACACCCGAAACTAGTAAAATTATCGATCTGACGTTAACAAACACCCAATCTAGGGTAAAATTCGAGGAGAAATGTCCGATCCCTTTACTATTAACATTGGACAGGATGAGAACTCCCCCTCCACTTTTTAACAATGCTCTGGATTATATAATAAAAATTTGGCAGGATAAAGAATCCTCCGAAAACCAACAAAAGTTATTAATGGAAAATCAATACGGGTTTCGTCCCGGAAAGGATACCGAGAACGCCATACTCAGCATGATAAATGTAGCAAGAGCTAGCAAGGAGGAATAGGTCCTTGAAATTCTCCTAGACATCTCCGTTGCGTTTAATAACCTGTGGTTGCCTTGTACTGTTTATCAATTACGAAAGAGACAATGCACTGTCAGTGAACTGCGAGTAATGCAAAGTTATTTCAGGCATCGGGATGTGCTACTCCGCGAGGGTGGGCATGAGTAGGCAAGACGCTGTCCAAGGGTTGTCCTCAGGGCAGCGTTTTGGGTCCATTGTTGTGGAATGTGGAGTTTGATTCCCTTCTGAGGCTGAGATTGCCTGGCGGGTGTCTTATCCTGGCTTATGCCGACGATGGGCTCCTGGTGGTCGAAGGAAGCTTGCAAAGGGAGGTTGAGTTCCTAGCCGACCACGCATGCAGGATACTTGTGTTGTGGGACCATCAAGATAAAATGATCAGTCCGGATAAGATCACGATGATGCTTCTTAAAGGCCGTTTGGCAGTGAAGCGTCAAGTTCGTGTTTCGATGTCAGACCTTCGTATTAAATATGTTCAGGTTCAAAAGTAACTCGGGGTGTTTCTTGACGAGAAATTTTATTTCAAGAAGCACCTTAAATATTTTGCGGAGAAGGCCTGTCGTGCCTTCTTTCGTATTCGACGAGTGGTCAATCCTGATTTGGTCTTAATTTTAAGATCATGAGTATTCTGTATAAGTGCCTGTGCGAGGCAACTATGCTATATGCGGCACCTCTTTGGGCGAATAGGCTAAAATTTAAAACCTATCGGGATACATTATTAAGAGCTCAACGCCTTACATTATTAATGGTAATGGGAGGTTACCGTATTATTTTACGGAGGCAATCATGGTGATTAATGAAACCGATATATTTATTTACATCAGAAAAGCGGGAAAGAAGTTAGATGAAATGACTTCAGAAAAAATTTGCGAGATAGAACGGCATGGTAGTGCTTCATTGGTAGACCAGATGGGATGAATGAGGCAGATGGTGGGCGTTATACGCATGATCTCTTCCCATATGTTGTTGGTTTGCGGGACGCCCCTTGGGTTCACCCTAACAAATATGTGAGGCAATTTCTTTCTGTTTATGGCGCCTTCAGCGATTTGGCCTAGTGGATTCAGGTACGTGTACAGATTGTGTACAACTAGATGATGGATACATGTAATCTACAAATGCGCAAAATACGAACTTTTTCGCACGGAGACTATTTGTCCGCTCGACGTTATCGGGTCGACAATAGATTTCTGTGAAAATTGGAGACACTTGGCTGAATTGGTAATCGTTGAAAATTTCATCGGGTACCTGGTAAAAGAACGTATTGCCGAGGGAATTTAGAGTTTCGTCTGGTCTTTCCTGTAACTTTATTTTGTTGTTCTTGTGTTATGAGTTTTAATGTTTTTGTACTGTTTTGTTTACTTAGTTTTATTTTTAAATTTATTTTAGTTTCTTGATTTGTGTTATGTTATGGTTGCGTGTTAAAATTAACTTCTAACCTATCGAGTAGGTAGCCGTTTTTAATTCCAGTTTCTTCATGTCATTCGGTCTTGTTAAAGACCTGACATAGATGTTTTTTGCTTTAAAGAGTTCATTTCCTAGTAGTAAACCGATGGGAATATCACATGTGTATTCGGATCCGTGGAATCCTGACTCAGGCAAGAACAAGGCTGAGAGATGCCTTTTTCTGGGGTTTCTGAAGATGATCTCCGGTAAAGCCCATGTGGGATACGTACGGAGAGGGTGGCATGGTGACCGAAACTGCCACATGGAGGGTGTCTTCTCCTACGGGGTCAGGATGTGAGAGAGCGCAAGGTTCACCGAGAACGTTTAAGTGCAACTGTAATTACGGAAATTGACAGATAGTCTAAAAAATCAAGCCTAATGATTCTATTTCTTTTTTTCCATTCATAAGTTTCATTATAAAAAGATTTTACTTATCTTTAAAAAAACTACATATCCATTATTCTGTTTATCAGAGTTATCCTACACGTTGACTTTTCTAAAGGAATCATATTTACAGTTATTTGATGTCTTACGCAATTAAGTTACAAAAATGTATTACGTTACAAAGCCTGTTCTCTTATATAATAAGTATCCATGCCAAGAGTGGCAAAGCGAACTCGTCTCTCTTACCTCCACATCACTCTCTTATATAGTTAATGGTTTGTGAGCCTATATACTTACAAATACATTCGCATTCGCTCTCATCCGAGCGCTCACGCGCGTGCTCGTAAGCAATAGTTAAGTACTACATGCACGTATGCACGCACGCTCATTCACGATCTTCATCCGAACAAATGACTCTAGAAATTCCGTATCGATTGGCATCCAAGCTGTATTGAATTTCGTTGTCGAACGTCTACTTTGTACAGCCATTGTTTACAGTGTTTTTTTTCAAAATTAGGTGAAGAGGAAAAACTGTCATTCAAACCCAAAGTTAAATATTTGGAGTATAAGTAATATGGGAATAAATGATGTTGCTAGTAAGAGAAAATATGATAATCCCTAGAAACATAAGTCGCGGAATTAAAAAATATTCAATTACTATCTTTCTGACGGCTCTTTCTACTGAATAATCTCTTCCCGTTGCATATCAACAGACTAAAGCCGTCGGACAATTTATTCTGAAAAATCATTGTCTGCAATAAGATAATTTTGTTAGATGATATATGTCGATCAAGATCTTAAATAATGTAATCGAGAAAATCGTTCTGTAAACTAAAGAGAGCAATGGATAAGCGAAATGAAATTAGAAAATCTGTTCATAAAACGGTATAGTCAACAGGTCAGCTGATATATGTTTACGTCAGAGCCATATAAATGGGCTCTAATACTCTTTATTCAAGGTGTAGTTGCAGTAAGTTATTTACAGCTTATTGATTTTAAATCAGCAAAAATTCATCATTTTACTATTTAAAGCATTAAGTTTGTTTATTTAATAGAAAAAAGTAATAAAGACAAACCCCAGCAAAGTGTTGCACAAGTTTTCCTGCTTTATCGCTGACAGATTTTAATTAAAAATACATCATAGGGTTTATAAATATTAATGACTTTATAATGTAATGTTTAGAGTATAACAGCGAAAAGATCAATATGTTCAATTAAAATTTTGAATCCAATTTGATTCTCTTGATTAAATGACGTTTTTACCTTAAAACTTATGCAATATTAAAAGTATAATAGTAAAAAAAAATCAAAATTCTTAGAAAAAACTTTGGGTCCCATCGACCCCCTTGATCAAATGACAATTTTATCATCAAAATTATACTGTGTTTACAGTATAATTCCTAGATAAAAAATCTACTAAAAAAATTATGTCCGGTTTCCCTCCATTACTAGAAAGCTACCACATATAACATTTTTAATAACATCTGCACTTGAAAAACAGATAAAGAATTTGAAATTATAAAAAAACTAAATTTAAAAAAAAATTCTTAGTTTGGGGCTTGTGGGATTCCCTTTTGTTTAAAAATTCCCAATTTCTACATTAAAACTAGATTCAGTTGGAATTTTAATTTTGGAAATAAATTAAAAAACTGATATATTTAAGTAATGATCCTATTCAGCCCCATTTGGGGGGGGGGGGTATAAAGTTTATATCTTGGAGTAATTATTCACTTCAATACTTTGACCTATAATAATGCTGTTTTACTCAGGGCATATCGTATGTTAATAAAGGTAAAAGTTGTTAAATACGCTTTAGCTTCTCGGAAAATTAAGAAAAAACATACTTCTACCTCGTCCTTCCCCAAACGTAATTACACCTTCCCTATAACACTTTTACTGTATAAGAGAAACAAGTATCATAAAAAATTATCCTACAACTACTTTTATGAAATCTGTTATTAAAAACTAACATGCAATATTGCTTAATAATATTTTTTATGGAAAATGGAAAGATAACCAATCAAAAGAAAATAATTAACAATCTGAAAAAACTTACTCTAATCTGTATGTTTGTTAACTTTCTGATTAAAGCATCATGTTTAAATATACGCTACCTTATTTATCTAAACATTTAGCAAAGAAAATATTAGGTTTTCCCAAACATTAAGTTAGAAAATCTTATAGAAAAGTATGTCAGAAAATTTTACGTTTATCTTGGTGTATGAACCAACTGAATGAGTAGGGATTGGTTCGCTTGGCATTTCTTCCGCCAACACCTCATTCGGTCGCCCTAAAGCATAAGACTGTCTGAGCATAAGAATGTCTGTGCCACAAACGGCTACTGACCCTCGAATCAGTTTAGCCACCAGTGTCCTGACTAGCTCCTAGAGCTAACCGAAAAGCCTTGTACCGTACACCACCCGCTTGCATGTCCCGCCGCCCACTTGTCATAGATCACAAAAATGAATAGGCGCACCCCGACAACTACTAAAACGTAGATAACTATCAATAATTAAATTTATCTCGTCAGAAACAGCAACTCGCTAACACGCCTAGGCCGCTGAATGCCAGCAAGTACTTGTCAACCATTAAAGTGCTGGGCGTCTTAATCTAGCTGGTGGCCAGCCATATCTCACGGGTAGCTTCCCAAGCAGCGGTAGGAGTCTTTTCCTTTTGGTAAACTACTGATGTCGGCTGAACGAAGCAACCGTATCAAGGAACTCCCACGTGGTCCGGCAATGCGGCTCATTGACTCATTGCTCAATGCCATTGCTCATTGCTCAATTGGCTCAATGCCACATTGACTCGTCGCTTGTGAGTGGCTAATTTCTCCCTTGACCTTTAAGTTCCAGGATGGCCTGAGTTCTGGCCCCCCAAGAGCTGGGCAGTCGAACATTATGTGGTCGTTCGACTGGACCTCCCCGCAGATGCACAGCTCATAAAATGCCATGCGGAACCGAAAAAAATATTGGTTTAATTTTACACGGTTGGAGAGCAATCGGGATCCCATTGCCCTTAAAAGGAACGAAGGAGAGACATACCATCCTCCCACCAGGGGAAGCCCGCAGGATTCCGTTCTCGGTCCCCTGCTGTGGAACCTGGTGTTTGATGGATTCCTGGGGTTGACACATCCAGGAGGGGTCACGGCCCAGGCTTTCACCGATGACTGTCTCATTTTAGTTCGTGGTAATTCACGACCACAGCTAGAGAATAGGGCGCAGGCGACTTTGTCAACCGCCGAAGGCTGGTTGGACATGCAAAATTTAAAGATTTCTGTGCCCAAGATGAAGTTTATGCTTCTGAAGGGTATAGACAAATTATCAAGCAGTCGTAACCCCCACATTAAGTATAAGGGTTGTGTAATCAGTCGAGTAACGGTTCATAAGTACATAGGTGTTTTGTTTGATGACAAGTTGCTTTTTAGTAACCACATTAAGCAAGTTGCGGCGGATGCCGTCTCTGTGATTCACAAACTTAGAAGGATTGCTCGGAAGGATTACGGGCTGTCGGGCCGTCAAATGTACTTGGTGTACCGTGGTGTCTTCGAGAGCATGATCGCATACGCGGCGCCAATTCGGGCGCATAAGTTTGGATAGAAATAGAGCACTGCTTCAAAATTTAAGGAATGCCCAGCGCAGAGCCTTGATAGTATGCACTGGTGTTTTTAAAACAACCTCCTACGAGGCTACCACCGTATTGGGAAAGACTCTCCCAATCGATTCAGTGGTGAAAGTTCGGGCAGCCATGTGAAAGTTGCGAAGAGGTCGGGGAGCCGAGGCATTTGGGATGCGGTTTCGAGCCGGGCTAGAACCGGAGAGGAACGGCGATCACAATGCACCGGATCTAAATTTTCGTTCAGTTGCCCATTTCCCGCCTGCGGAAGAGGCTATGGAGCCTCGCGAGGCCATGTCTAGCGATGGAGACATGGCAGCTTGAATGGCACACCACAACTAAGGGAAGATCCTTGTATAGGTTTATACAGGGTCTGGGGGGATGGTATCCCTGGAATTCATTTTTAAGGGCAGCGGGTGCCCAAGTGCTCACCAACCATGTGGGTTTGAAGCAATATCTGTTTCGGTTTCGCCTAGCGGCTGATGAGTTGTGTGTCTGCGGGGAGGTCCAATCGAACGAGCATTTGATGTTCGACTGCCCTGCTCTTGTGTGGGGAGGGGCCAGAGACCGGACCACCCTGGAACTTAGAGGTCAGGGGAAAACTGTCTGCTCATAAACGGCGAGTCAGTGTGGTGAGAGCCGCATTGTCAGACCGTGTGGGAGTTCCTCGATGAGGTTGCGAAGTTCAACCGTCATCGCTAGAGTTATTTAATTAATGTGGGTTATACTGATTCCTATAGCGCCGCTGTCGGAAGTTTTTCCTGAGATAATGGCTGGCCACCAAGCTCCAAGCGCCTTAAATGGTGGACAGGCACTAGCTGGCATACAGCGACCGAGGCGTGATAGCCTAAATTGCTGTCTTTTATTTTATTAACTTTAATGACTTTTAGTAATTAGTAACAAGGGGTGCGCCAACCCGATCTAGATTTAGTTTGACAAGTGAGCAGTTGGGATACATAAGCGGGTGGTGAATACCACCCTGCTTAATCCGCTCACGCTGATAGGTAACTCACTAGGATCTTTTAGGTAACGAGGTCGCTAAACTGTTTTAGAGGCACAGTAGCCGTATCTTGGCACTGACATTTGGTCTATGCTCTAGGGCGACCAAATGGTGGCGGGAGAAATGCCAGTTAACCAATACCATCCTCCCAGATACTGTACAAAACTATGCAAAGATCTTCCCTTAGTCGTGGCGTGCCATTCTGTAAAGCGGAAGCCTCCTCCGCAGGCGGGACATGGGCAACTGTTCGAAATTTAGAACCGGTGTATTGAGATCACCGTTCCGCTTCAGTACAGATCCGGCTTGAAACCGCATCCCAAATACCTCGGCTTCCCGACATCTTCGCAATTTCTACATGGCTGCCCGAACTTTCACCACTAAATCGATTGGAAGAGACTTTCCTAATACACTGGTAGCTTCGTAGTAGGTTGTTTTAAAAACATCAGTGCATGCGATTAAAGCTCTGCGTTGGGCACTCCTTAAATTTTGAATAAATGCTCGATTTCTTTACAACCTATGCACCCTAACGGACGCAGCGTAAGACATCATACTTTTGAAGACACCTCGGTACACCATGTACCAATGCGGCCCAACAACCCATATTCTTTCCGAGCAATCCTCCTAAGCTTGTGTATCACAGAGACGGCGTCCGCCGCTACTTGCCTAAGGTGGTTGCTGAATAATAACTCATCAATCAAAACACCTAGGTAGCTATGAACTCGAACTCGGCTGATGACATAGCCTTTATACTTAATACGGAGGTTACGACTGTATGATAATTTGTCTGCACCCTTGAGAAGAATGAACTTCGTCTTGAGCACAGAAATTCTTAAATTTTGAATGTCCATCCAGCCCTATGTGGTTGACAAGCAGCGCTCGGTCTGCGCAGCTGCTAGCAGCGGTTGTGAGTTGCCACAAACAGGAGACAGTCATCAACGAAAGCCTGGCCCGTGACCCCTTCCGGGAATGTCAGTCCAAAAATCCGTCAAATACCAGGTTCCACAGCAAGGTATCGAGAACGGAACCCTGTGGGCTTTTCCTGGTGAGAGACATTTCCTCCACTAGGTGCGCATTCTTAAACAGAACCGTGCGGTCAGACAAGTAGTCGCGTATTACGGCCTGCAGGGCTTCGGGAACGTTCCGGCGTTCCAACTCATAGAGGACAGAACTCTAACACGAGAAAGGAAATGTTGCCTCTATGTAAATAAAAATTGCCAAAAACATTCGGCGCCTTCCTTCTCGGCCATTGCATTTAAGATGCAATCCTCGGTGCCTACCCCTTTCATGAAGCCATACTGGCCTCAGTTTACATGTGAGTTCATATCGATGTTTTCCCAAGGCCGTTCCACAACCTTTTCAAGCAACTTGCCAATTACTGTCAAGAGTCTGACGAGTCGATAACTGCTGACCTCACTCGGATCCTTTCCTGATTTTAAGAGCACCCTCACCAAAGCCAATTTTCAACAAGTCGGAAAGCAACCTCAGCTTAGACACGCCGAGACCAGCCTGCCAAGCGGCTCTGTTATGACAGGCAGCAGATGATAGAAAATATCCAGGTTGATCAATCCCCAGTTGCTTTCTCAGTGCCATTCGAGAAAACACTCGGTTTACATCAACTGGATCCACAGCTCGTACGCCAGGGAATGGTGTCTCACCCGCCCTATCGCCGACTTCTGCTTCACCCTTCGGAGCATCTGGAAACAGAGTATCTGGGATCGCCTGGTAATTCGCCACAGATGTTAAAGTGTGGTCACGACCACCAAAACCGCATTGAACACTGGACAACACGTGCAATGGCTTGGAAGGAATAGGGATAGATTACTTCTAACTTTTTACTAATGATTTGTATTCATTACCAGGCACACATTGATTATCACATAATTTGTTTATTGTTTATTATGCAGACGCATATTTCCTTAGATTTACTTTTTGTAATTATAATTCGGTTTATAGTTTCCAACTACTGTTTTTCAACCTTAGGTACACAAATATTTAAGTAAGATTAATTTCATAATATCGATTTTCGGTAAAATTTATGAATAAATTTTAGTATATTTTTTTATAACCTGTTGAATTCAACAAATATTTATAACCAAATATAGTTTTAATGCTCATTCTGTATCGGAATCAATAAATAAGATGAAAAATGAAAATTCAGTTATTTAATATTACTACCTGAACTGTCGGTCGCTTGGAATACTTAATCTCGTACAGATCACGATACGACTAATACCTTTCTAAAATCGTATTACCTTGATGAATTTTATTTTACCCTATAATTTTTGTAGGTTTTGTTTAACATAGCCTTCTTAAGCTGCCTAGGTAGCCAGGTGAGACTGACTACCTAGCGGTAATATATTATCGTATAGTCCTATTTCTTTCTTTAATTTATTCTTACTAAATCCGCTTAATGTTCTTTTAAGAACAACCATTACCAGTATGTATTAAGTTTTTGGAGAGTTTCTGATCTTCTCTTCCACCCAGTATTTACCCAGTCTTCCATAATTTCGGAAGTCATCCGACCGTTGCTGATACGCACTATCCCTCCATCGGAAAATTTCTCTTTTTTGCCATTGTTTTTCTATTTAAAATTAAGAATGGCGGTCATTTCTGGCCGTCTACCGAAATAAATATTTAGCATTCCAGTGACACGTTGTTTTTTACATCCTATAATAAGTAGTTTAATTTCTTTTTCACCCTTCCAAGTTACTGTTTAATTACGTGGAATATCAAAACAAAGGGAGTTTCATCCTCGTTTCCAACATTCATAAATTCATATGTGTGTTTTGCACGAAGTCTAATTATACGTTGCTGAAACTGGTCGAGCTCATCACGGAAATCCGCAAAAGGTTTCTGGGCGATTGAAGTTTTATCTAAGAGAAATTCCTTTCCTTTTCAAAAATTTTCTGCACTAGCCTCATGATAAATTAAAATGTTTAATTTATCAATGACGTCTCTTGCCTTGAATTGCAATATTTGTATCGTTACTGGCTGTGCTTTAGATCGAGCATCTTTTATAAAGATGCTCGAGCAAGATAATCATCTACTCGGGAAAATTATCGTGTGTTTGGCTCTGTGAAACCGTTTGGCGTACACTAGAAACACTGTTTCTAGTGTAAAAATAAAATCGCTTTGATTACGCCATCAATGAGAATTTGTTTCTTCGATGTCGAACTTTCTGGCAGCTGATCTATTCCCGTTTTCTTCGTATATAAATCACCTTCCTCTTTATACTGGCTTCATAGTGAACTATTCTTGATGCCGTAACTAGTACGCTGATGATAAGATCGACAAAAATACGCACGATGAAGAATTAAGTATGTAAAAAAATCAAATAGCAAAAAATGTAAAAAGGTAAGTACACACTACTAAATTACAAAACAGACTAAGTACCAAACTGAAGTTTACCGAAGGCATTTTCCATGTCGGGTATTAAAAACTAAAGTTTTTTTTTCATTTCTAAAGAAAGTGAAAGAACTCATTGTTGTCCCTTCCTTGCTCTAGTGAATCCAACACCGCTCTGAAAATCTACCTGACTAAGAAAATAAGTTAAAACTACCAATTTTCGATGAAAAGATTTATTAACTCTGGTGAGAAGATGCCTTTATATTCAATTATTTTGTTTTATGTAAATGTTAATGTTAAATTGTATAATACACAATACTAACGGAACTGGAAAACAAAAAACTAAGAGGATTTAAAAAATCTATAATAAATCTTTCTTTCCGAAGTAAAAAGAAGTTTTGAATGTACGCCCGACCCGATTTTTGGATATTAAAATGAGGAAAAAGTGCGTCTTAGATTCGAAAAAATACGGTAAATCAAAATATAGAATAATATTTTTCGATTATCTTACTAATTCTACTCATTTTTATCTTAATTTATCGTTGTTCTTTCCTTTTTTATTATATATAAGTAATATAAATAGGTGGAAAGGAATATTAATCACAGGTAATTTTACCTTTTTTTAGTTATACCTCATAAGATGCTAATGAAAAATTATTTAAAAAAATATCAACATATTTCTTTCTAAAAATTTTTTAAGTACTTGTAAATATTTTTGGAAAATTAATTATTTTACTAAGGATTCTCTAACATTTCTATATAAGGCAAGTTGTTTAACGTTTCACTTGACGAATACATCAGAAAAATTATTATAAAAAAAAGACAAATATGTTGTACGTAAAAATATCTCAGCTATAGCTGAATACTTTTTCAGATTTATCTTTAGGAATTTTTATCCGATTACATCAAAATTTCCAAGCTCGATATAATTTACACGATAATAGTTTTATTCTAAAAATATAACCGGATGAAACAACAATACTTCGGTTTATAGACGATTTCTTAGCGTAATGACTTTTGGGAATCGTTTTCATGTAACCGTTTGAAGAGTTGAAATAAATAGAAACATCTGTTGCTCAAACGGATGGCAGGCGTTGCCAACTGTGTCCTATCCATTCTGCTTTGGAGAAAAGCCAGCACTTAATTTTCCACTTTTTTTTATAAAACAAAAAGTAACTCATCATGTTTTCTTAAGTCGCGTTTCATAATAATGTAATGAAACGAATAATCTATTCTATTATTTATTTTTTGTTTTTGTTAATTAATTACTATTGAATGATGTATTATCTATAATTTAATTTTGTTAGGTTTTTTGTTGTTTTCTTTATTAGGCTTCATAATAAGGATATATTTTCGTTAAATTTTCATTTTAGGCTAAACGATTTGAATGTAAATTCCCGGCTCCAAAATTTGTTCTAATTTGAATCGGTTTACGTTAAGTTCAGTATTAAAGGATTATTTTTGTTACTTTGAAAAACCGTAATCGCAAAAAGGTGGTTTACGTTTATTTGCAACAGAATGCTTGTTAATTACGATCAACGCTGGTGAATGGCTGGTCGCTTATTCGTACAAGGACTTATTATCAAAATTATATTGCGGAAAAAATTAATTCAAATGCTGCACGTATTTAAATATTATAAAACTCACTTAGGGAATAACATATTATTTTTATAATACCATGATGAAATCGGTCGATAGGTTAAAAAATTACATCTTGACGGGAGGTGGGATCATAACCGGTGCGCATTGATTATGCTGAGGGAGGAAATCGCCAGCGGCCACCTTGCTACGTTCCTGAAGATCCGGAACATATCGCTGGAACTGAGGGAACATTGACTGAAGTGAAGGCTGACATATTGGCAGATGGATGCAGTTATTAACAATGTTTCAAGGACAAGGAGTGGGACTCACTTGTCACCGGAGATACTGCAAAAGGTGATAATGTAAGAGATAACCTCACTTCCCACAAAACTTTGGGCCAATAAACCGGCTTACTGGTGAACACAAGAAGGGGGACGGTTTCGTTGAAATTTACAGAGGGCCAGAAGAAATAAACAGAGGCTGCGCAGAAACGGCGGTGAGAGATACCAGCTTGCTGAACGGCATTACATAGAGTGCAGGAGAGATCTCAAATATGAGATAAACAAAGTCCGGCGGCTGAAATGGCGGGAGTTTTGTGCTGCCTTAGACAACGGTCCGTGGGGACAGGCGTATCGAATCGTTTTGAAACGGTTTGGAAGGCGCCTGTCTGCCCTTACGAAGAATCAGGTCAGGAGAAAGGCCGCAAGACTGTTTCCATGTACTGAGGTGAATATCCCAGTGCCTAATGAATTTTAAAGGAGACAGTTTACAATGAAGGAGCTGAAGTCGTCGATCTACAGGTTGGGTGACAAGAGAAGCCCAGAGCCCGATGGGACGCCAGCTTCCGTTCTTAAAGACCGATCAAGCATGTCCCATGGGACATTCTTGATGATAATCAGAGGCTTGAGAAGGGACGCTTTCCAAGATGTTGGAAAGAGGCTCGTTTGGCCCAAAACCAACTTCTGCAGGACCGCAGGAGTCGGTTTTAGAGCCCCTGCTTTGGACTATAGTATATGATGGGGTCCTCAGTCTACAACTGCCGAAAGGGACGGAAACGGTCGGCCTATGCCGACGATCTTGCGGTCTTGGTCAGCAGTAGGTTGAAACAGGAGCTGCAGGACTCGGGTAGCTCGGCCCTGGCAGCAATACAAGTATGGATGGGCACATGGTCTAGAAGTGGCGCCAAGGAAGAGTGAGTTTATCACACTGGCTGGGAGAAGGAGAGTGGGACTTGTAATTTTAAAGGTTGGGTGTCACTTTATACAGTCGAGAAGTAAAGTCAAATATCTGGGAATCGTAATAGATAGGGCCTGTAAGTTTACGGACCACGTCCTGGAAAGTTGCGTCAAATCTGAGAGGACATTGAAGGCTCTAAGCAGACTAATGACCACCCATGTGGTACCGAGGCCTTCTAAGCGTACAGCCATAATATTGGCTGTCATGTCCATGTTTGTGTTTGCGTAGTAGCAGCAGCAGCAGTATTTGCTGTAGAGCTGCAAATACGAGAACGGGCAGCAAGACATGCTGGGCAGAACACGACCGAAGCAAGATCAACTACCTTAAGAAATCGGCGCGATAATTGGAGTAAAAAAGAATGGACTAAGAGACTAATAAAATACCTAGAGACGTGGCTTAACAGGGACTATGAAGAATTGAACTATCATATGACTTAGATACTGATTGGCCATGACAATTTTGAATTCTATCACCATAGAATGAGCAAACGTAGCTCCCATTAGTCCTACTGAAGTTTACAGGATACCGGGAAACACACGCTGTTTCAATTTCAGCAGTGGAATACGCACAGAACTAGGGCTGACATCAATCGCGTGACACCGGAAAGTTTGATGCCGCATATGTTAGAGTCTTTCAACAACTGGAAGGCAGTAGATGAGTTTGGCACAGAAGTACTGCAGACCAAAGACGAAGGGGTAGGAGAAGGGGATTTTAACCAGTCATGATGGGAAAGCCCCCAGCTTTCACAGCAGCAGCCAGGAAGCGCAGAAGATCGACAATGAGAGTGACGGTTGACTGACAGATCTATGGAAAAAGCCCTCTTCTGAGGTGAAAATTGAGACCGGAGAGCGAAGGGGTGACGGACAGCTCCCTGCAGAGTCGTCGTTAGTTTGTGCTTGCGCACATGGACGGCAATGATGATGCACAGGGACTCTGTATCCCCTGAGCTTGAAGGCAACCCTCGGGGCTAAGTAATGTTTGATTGCGGTTCCGGCCTCGAGGGGGAGTTGGTGAGGTGATTAGGTTTAGTCGGTAGGGCCTAGATACACATACGCACTTTAATACAATCTAGCGAAAGCTGTTGCGAGTCCGACACTCTGCCCGTAACTGGGATTCCCCACCTCATCAAAAAAAAAAAAGAAAAGATTACCGGTGAGCATAGAATGATGTTTCTAGTTTTAAAACATCCGTGCTCTGACGGACTGACATTAAAAGTAATTAATAGAACATCTATTAATGTTGCCGACATCTTATCTCGGATATGCAAGTACAGGAAAATAATAAAATTGTTACAAGAGATTCAGACTGTTTCCGTAGTTCGTGCCTGTACGCAAATAATAAAATCCTAGTAGATATACTCTGCGTTATACTGCATTATACTAATGCTTCTGCGTTAATTCGATAGAGAATTAAGTAAGTTTTTTTTTTATTTATAGCAGAAATATTTTTATTATTTCGGTTAACATTATATAACAATTGAATCATATTATATTATATTAACTCAGCTAGCAATTCTTTTTCTTGTAATATTGTAGATAAAAGAATTAATTAATCAACTATGTTCCGTAACCGAGGCGATGCGAATACAATGGATAGATTGTCGTCTACGATTTTAACCCGAGCTTTTCCAATTTAGTCCTCTTCGGATTATCCCGACGTATGTGTAGGTAATATATTGCCGGATAGGTTGTCGGGAAATCGCAGCGGTTTATCGCTTACATTTTCTTATAAAATCTCAGCTGATTGATGCCTAACCGTACTAATTAAATGTTAGTGCGTTCGGTTACTTGGCTCTGTAAACGAGCCGACGTTGTTCTATTAGGTTCTAATCGAAAACATATCCTAATCTATTGAACGTACGGTATAACAGAGAAACACATTTGTTGTCATTTGTTAAATAATTCAAGTAGCCTAGCTACCTGTAGCTCTCGGCTAAATAAATCCCAATGCTGAAATATTCAGTTTATTACATGACTCAGTAATTGCATATACTTTAAAATTACTCACACTAGTAGATAACTTTAAAGCAGTAGTTTTATTTTAATATAAATTGATAATTTTTTATATAAATATCACATATTACAATCATATATCGCATATAAATATTACATATGATACTATAAATATCATATCGGCCTATTACGCTTAATATCGTAATAGTCATGCAATAAGAGGTTGCACATTCAACCCACGCTGTTCGAATGATTTCTCAGAAACCTTGTTTTCAAAAAAAAAATAAAGGTAATTCGTTATTTTTTTCTAGTAATTATTTCAATTTTTGATTTTGTTTCAATTAATAAAACTTTCAGTTTCATTAATTAAATATAAAAGTATTAAAATACAAAATAAATATCAAAATAATAAATAAGTATATATATATATATATATACATGTATATATATATGTATATTGATGTATATACATATATATATATATATATATATATATATATATATATATATATATATACATAAATATATATATATATATATTTATGTATATACATCACTAGTAAATATTAAAATTACATGCAGAAAAGGAATGAATACAAGAAGTTCGGCTGGTTTCTACAAAACCATGTAAATATCGATTGCTCTTCTCTGTCGGTTTCAAAGTATGATTTCTGCTTCATCCAACATTCAGTTCCTAAGTTTTGGCTGTAATTTGTCCTAGTAGTGTTTTTATTCAATTTTCTTGGATTAGGTTGTGTACATTTTTATCATCAGTTTTTATTAATACGGGTACCAATAACAATTGCTTACTACAAAATTATAGCCAGCAGCATATAAAACTTCTTGCCATAAAATTATCTACATTTTGATTTTTAAATAATCTTTTCTATCGATTCCT
The DNA here is from genome assembly GCF_047948215.1 of Lycorma delicatula. Taxonomy (NCBI): domain Eukaryota; kingdom Metazoa; phylum Arthropoda; class Insecta; order Hemiptera; family Fulgoridae; genus Lycorma; species Lycorma delicatula. Next base: position 13,944,037 of record NC_134458.1, on the reverse strand, counting down.
GAATCTACAAAAAATGTTTAGGATAGTAGAGAAAATAAATATATTACATAAATTTCTCGTGATACTACATCTTATTATTTCTTTTAGTTTATATTTTAATCTTCATTCGCAATCGATTTAACGGGTTCATTTTCATTCGAAACGAGCCTACCCGAGTTTATACTTTCTATTCTCGATCTTCGTAACTTGATTGAGAGTAATCTTAATTTTTATTTACTATAAAGATTTCTAAAATTCCATTTTCAAGTAGATCATAAAGAAAACAAAATTGTCTAGAACAAACTTCGCATTGTTTAAATTTTTTTGGTAATAATGTTTTACAAAAGAACGATTGAATTTACAAAAAAAAAAAATTAACCAAATTAATTCTAAAAGTAGCACTGGAATTATAATTTTCTCTAATATAATTTATTTTTAAAGTAATTTATGAGTTTAAAATTAAAAAAAAAAAACATTATTAATCAACAGGGAAGTGAAAATCCTGTATAAATATTTTAATAATGAAATTGATTACATATTAGTCATTGTTAAGATAAATATATACCTAAAAATGTTTAAAAGACACTAATCGTTTTGAGTATGATGTAAAAAATAGATGTAAATATAGAAAATATTTCTTTAGTTTGAAATATATTAAAGAGATATTGCAGAAGGTACATGACACTCTTTTACGGCTTGAAACTCATTTTGCGTAATTATAAATAAAAACGCTTTCAATATATCAATTGGTACTTGGGGTAAGCGAACAACATAAAAGGTGTTTGAATCTTCCCTCCCTTGTTAAATATATTAGTATTGATTGATATCTCTTTGATGACCAAAAATAACCATTGTAAATATTGTTCGTCAACTGTTAGCGGGAATGTCTCTTTGTAATCAAAGTAAACAGTTCTGTTTAGTACGGCAGCCACATAAATTCATAGCAACAGACAATACAAAGACTGAATTTCCATTACTTACTTAATTCATTAATTCAATTTTTTTCCGCCCAATAATTTTCAGTCGCATGCCATTTAATCCAACCTTTATCCGCTTTGATTGTATAAATGTCTTTTATATCATATCTGTGGAACAAGTTGTGTGATTTTTAACTCGGTAATAATCTTCTGCAAACAATATTTACAAAAAGGGAAAGGTATGTTTAAAATTAATTTGAACAAGGGAAAAATGGCTTTAGAAATGTAAAATGCATAAAAATCAAATAACCAAGAAGAATAAAAGCGGATATGTTTTTGTTTTGTAATGCTCATTTATAAAATTCGAAAAATAAACCTAAAAATAACGTTACAAGTATTTTAAAGAAATAACCTGAAGTTTGGTAAATTGTGTGTATCTCATTTTACATTTTGTTTGGTAGGTAAAATGTTTTTATTAGAATAAGATTAATAAAATTATTCTAAAATTTGTACACCGGCAATAATTAATATGTGTAGTAAATAGTTTCAAGTGGCCCGAGTGTACAACTGAATTTTTTTTTTTCACGACCATGATGAGAGTCATATAATCATTGTGGTCACCAAATATGGACTTTTTTTTAATTTCTGAAATAAAATAATGTTTTAGTAATTGTAGATAAAATGAATGTTTTTTAGTAGTTTATTATTATTCTTAATTTTTTACAATAACCTAACGACTTGTAATCACCCAGTCAGCTTCTAAAAGTGATCAAAGTACTTGCTTCGTATCGTGTCGCTCTTTAAACTGAAATTTATTTTTATATTAATCCGCTAGATAGAGTCAGTATATGTTCAGTTTCAGTTTTATAAACTTAACGAAGTTATATATCGATTATTGTTTGCAATTTTTGTCCATTGAGATGTTTCGTAGTTAAGTGGAAACGGTTATATTATATAATGTCTCGTTTGTTTACATTATATTCTCGATCCAGATTTTAATTTTATTATAAAATCAATTTAAATTAAGTTTACTGTTATCTTTGAAAAAAAAATTTAAATATATCCAACATTTCTTGGATTACTCGTTAGTTTATCTGAAGTTAAAATGCAATATCTTACTATACAATAAAAAGTCACTGGTGAAGATTTAACGTAAGTTGAGATTAGGTAAGTAGTTATGTATGAATTTCGTATGAAATATAGGAGGAGAGATGAAGATTTAATTATTAATAATTTACGTAGTAGTACATACGGAGACCGGAGTGACGTAGGTTCATATAAATCCGTAAGGTTACTTTGACAATTGTTCTCAAAGCTTCAAGCTTAAAGAACGGATTTATATATATTTATTTATTTCCCTCTATGAATCATGAGACTTTGCCGATGGTGAAGGGGCTTGAGTGCTCAGTGATACAGAGTAGGTGGACCGAAGGTGCAACCATATCGGAGAGGTATCTGTTGAGAACCAGACTAAGGAATGATTCCTCAAAGAGGGCAGCAGCTCTTTCAGTAGTTGTTAGGGGCGCGAGTCAGAATGATTTAAACGGCCATATCAACATCACTCAGTCCTCTGAGTACTGCGCAGCTGAAAGCAATGGAAAACTACAGCTGCTTTTTTTTCAAAGAAAATGTAGCTCTCTGCATTTTCATATAGCAATGATGGAGGCGCCTTCCTTGGTAAAATATTCCAGAGGTAAACTAGTCCCCCGTTCGCATCTCCGGGTGGAGAGTACTAAGGAAGGAGTCACCATAAAATTAAAAAATAACATTCTACGAGTCGGAGCGTGGAATGTTAGAAGTTTAAAAAAGGTTGGTAGGTTAGAAAATTTAAAGAGGGAAATAGATTAAATGTAATGTAGTAGGAATTAGCGAGGTTTGGTAGGAAAAGGAAAACAAATTTTGGTCAGGTGATTTTAAAATAACTAACACAGCTTCAAATAAAGGGCAGGCAGAAGTAGGTTTCATAATGAACAAGATGGTAGGGAAGAGAGTAGAGTGTTTCAAAATGCATAGTGACAAAAATCATTGTATTAAGGATTAAATCAAAACCTAAGCCAACAACGAATGTTAACATCTATATGCCTACAACTGCCCATGATGATGACGATAAGATGCAGTGTGTATATGAAGAAATTGACAGAGCAATTAAACACATAAAAAGAGGATGAAAATTTAATAATAGTTGAAGCTTGGATTGCAAGCACTGGAAAAGGCAAGGAAGGAAATATTGCGGGTGAATATGGAGTGGGCAAAAGGAATAAAAGAGGGGACCGACTTATAAAGTTTTGCACTAAGTATAACTTAGTAATTGCCAACACTCAGTTTAAGAATCATAATAGAAGAACATACACATGGAAAAGCCAGATGATACTGCAAGGTATCAGATAGATTATTCATGGTTAAGCAAAGATTTAGCAATCAACTCATCGACTGCAAAACTTACCCAGGAGCAGTCATTGATAGTGACCGTAATTTAGTGTTAATAAAAGTAGATTAGGGTTTAAAAACCTGATGAAAAGGTGTCAAATGAATCGGTGGAATTTAGAGAAGCTTGAGAAAGAGGAGATAAAGAAGATTTTTGAGCATGACATCGCAAAAAGTCTGAGTGAAAAAGATAAGGAAGAAAATGTAGAAGAAGAATGGGAGAATGTTAAAAAGGAAATTCTTAAATCAGCAAAAGCGAACTTAGGCGAAACAAAGAAAACTGGTAGAAAACCTTCGGTTTCAGACGATATATTGCAGCTGATGGATGAACGTAGAAATTATAAGAATGCTAGTTATAAAGAAAGTAAAAGGAACTATCGACAATTAAGAAATACTATAAACAGGAAGTGCAAACTGGCGAAAGAAGAGTGGATTAAAGAAAAGTGTTCAGAAGTGGAAAGAGAAATGAACATTGGAAAAAATAGACGGAGCATACAGGAAAGTTAAGGAGAATTTTGGGGTACGTAAATTAAAATCCAATAATGTGTTAAACAAAGATGGTACACCGATTTATAATAGGAAAGGTAAAGTCGATAGGTGGGTGGAATATAGTGAAGAGGTATACGGAGGAAATGAATTATAAAATGGTGTTATAGAGGAAAAAGAGGAAGTTGAGGAGGATGAAATGGGAGAAACAATACTGAGATCTGAATTTAAGAGAGCATTAAAAGATTTAAATGGCAGAAAGGCTCCTGGAATAGACGGAATACCTGTAGAATTACTGCGCAGTGCAGGTGAGCAAGCGATTGATAGATTATACAAACTGGTGTGTAATATTTATGAAAATGGGGAATTTCCATCAGACTTCAAAAAAAGTGTTATAGTTATGACACCAAAGAAAGCAGGGGCAGATAAATGTGAAGAATACAGAACAATTAGTTTAACTAGTCATGCATCAAAAATCTTAACTAGAATTTTATACAGAAGAATTGAGAGGAGAGTGGAAGAAGTGTTAGGAGAAGACCAATTTGGTTTCAGGAAAAGTATAGGGACAAGGGAAGCAATTTTAGGCCTCAGATTAATAGTAGAAGGAAGATTAAAGAAAAACAAACCAACATACTTGGCGTTTATAGACATAGAAAAGGCTTTCGATAACGTAGACTGGAATAAAATGTTCAGCATTTCAAAAAAATTAGGGTTCAAATACAGAGATAGAAGAACAATTGCTAACATGTACAGGAACCAAACAGCAACAGTAACAATTGAAGAACATAAGAAAGAAGCCGTAATAAGAAAGGGAGTCCGACAAGGATGTTCCCTATCTCCGTTACTTTTTAATCTTTACATGGAACTAGCAGTTAATGATGTTAAAGAACAATTTAGATTCGGAGTAACAGTACAAGGTGAAAAGATAAAGATGCTACGATTTGCTGATGATATAGTAATTCTAGCCGAGAGTAAAAAGGATTTAGAAGAAACAATGAACGGCATAGATGAAGTCCTACGCAAGAACTATCGCATGAAAATAAACAAGAACAAAACAAAAGTAATGAAATGTAGTAGAAATAACAAAGATGGACCGCTGAATGTGAAAATAGGAGGAGAAAAGATTGTGGAGGTAGAAGAATTTTGTTATTTGGGAAGTAAAATTACTAAAGATGGACGAAGCAGGAGAGATATAATGCCGAATAGCACAGGCGAAACGTGCCTTCAGTCAGAAATATAATTTGTTTACATCAAAAATTAATTTAAATGTCAGGAAAATATTTTTGAAGGTATATGTTTGGAGCGTCGCTTTATATGGAAGTGAAACTTGGACGATCGGAGTATCTGAGAAGAAAAGATTAGAAGCTTTTGAAATATGGTGCTATAGGAGAATGTTAAAAATCAAATGGGTGGTTAAAGTGGCAAATAAAGAGGTGTTGTGGCAAATAGATGAAGAAAGAAACATTTGGAAAAATATAGTTAAAAGAAGAGACAGACTTATAGGCCACATATTAAGGCACCCTGGAATAGTCCCTTTAATATTAGAGGGACAGGTAGAAGGAAATATTGTGTAGGCAGGCAACGTTTGGAATATGTAAAACAAATTGTTCGGGATGAAGGATGTAGGGGTATACCAAAATGAAACGAATAGCACTACATAGGTAATCTCGGAGAGTTGCAACAAACCAGTCAAATGACTGAAGACAAAAAAAAATAAATAAAAAAATTATTTATATATAAAATTAGGTGTAGGATACTAATTTTTGTTTGTTAATAAATAAATTAACTGTATTTCCATGTAAAAAAAACTACATACTTCTAAGTAAATCATGTTGTATAAGGCAGTCAAATTTTTGACACCGTTGTTGAATAAAAATATATTTTTCCTAGACTTTTTATTTAATAAAACAATTTTTAAATATTCTAATATATCATCTTTATGGATCAGTAAATATTTTTTTAATAACACTTTAATATGAAGATTAAGTTTATTAGACGTTTTAAAAAACAAAACTTTTTCTTAGAAGTTGGTTGACCACTTCGGATTACTCCTAATAAAATAAACTACAGCTCCTTTCTACAGAGTACTTCCGAACTTCAAAGCGAAATATATGTTTTTCTAAGTATATTTTTAAACTTTTTGTTTTCTTTTAGCTAATTTATTACACTGTTTTTTAATACGTATGTAAAATACATTACAATAGTTTTTTTTTTACTAAAGGCGTTATAAGTCTGGAAAAGTTATTTTCGATTTTAACCAAAGAAGGTTTATGTAAATGTTAATATTTTTAGAGAATTTCGACCAATTAGTGCATAATATTGTCTTTTAACGGAGGATTAAAATAAGTTTTATGACATTTAATTTCTTATTAGATAATTAAATAAATAAGAAAGTTCGCATTTAATAAAAATCATTTTTTAATATATTACAGAGGAAAAGATTACATTTTTAATTATCATCGCTTGGCAATATCGCTGTCATCTTTACAAAATATCAAGTCATTAAGTTTACTTTTTATAAAGTTTCAAATTTTTACTTTTTAAATATTAATAGATTTACATACTTACCGGGAAGTCAGTTCCAAAGGGGAACTTCATTTTTAGGAGTGTAAAGTACATACTTTACTGGTCGAGTGCAATCTTCACGGAAATTAGATGATATTAATAATTTTATAAACCAGTCCTAGGGTGAATGGCAATATTCTGCCTTTCTTCAGTAAGGTTACGGCTTCCAATCCTAGTCGGCAATTTTTTTACCTTATAAAATTTATCTATCGTAAATAAATGGGTGATTATAATTCAGTGATATCTTTTGGTCTGGACGAATTAAACAGAAATAATGTTTTGGTAAAATTAACTTTTGATAATTTTTTTTTGTTATATTCAGTAGTAGTTTAATTAAATATTGTCGCCTAATGGCTTCGACGGCACGTGGCACTGTACAACCTTGTAGTAGCCCTGAGAAGGGCTGTTGACGTCGATTGGCTTGGACGGCTAGTTGTAATTTATAGCCTTGTGGTAGCCCTGATAAGGGCCTTTTTTGAGTTAGCTCTGAGAAGAGCTGTTGGGTCCGGAAGCTGTCTCCTGCGAAGGCGACTTGGCTGTAGTCAGGGAGTTGCGGCTTGTCCATTGAAATCAGACCGGGCTTCACCTCAGCGACAATTGAGCCCCACTACAGTGTAGCAGGGGTGGCTCCCAGAGCCCCACAGTGTCGGATCAGTGCCTCATTTCGTTTCTGGGTATGGACCCATTAAGTCAACCGCCACACGCTTCCAAAAAGCCGTAGGCCAGCAGGGTCTCTGACTGTCTGGTGGAAGGTTTCGCTATCGTTTGTAGCGGGTGCATGTGCGGCACTCCCGTATGTATTGCTAAATGTCCTTCGTAAGGCTCTGCTAATCGTAGTATTGGCGGATTGCCCGCCAGGTCTCTTCTGCTCCGGGATGACCGGTTTCTGCAGCGTGGTGGAAGTGTCGAATGCATGCCGAGCGATAGCTGGAGGGACGTACACTCTTCCACCGGTCGGGATCCTGCCCTAGTGCAGCGCCTGCTATCCATACAATGCCGTCTTCATTCACTCTGATGTGAGTGCCTGTGGCCGAATTTGGATCCTGGAGTAATCGTTGTCTCTCTGGGTCGGCTTCTTGTGCTTCCCGCACTTGTTGGAACAGGGAAGTGGTGACGACTTCTTGCAGTCGGGGTGTAACCGCTCTCTCTTCTTGGGCACATTCAGTCGGGTGTAGTCTATCTTCATCCCGCACCATCTTAATATTTTCTTCTTCATTCGGTTAGTTCATTCTCACAGGCCAGGACAGTGCTCTAATGTAAACTTGAAACGTTGAACGAATAAGGCCAGGGAACATATTTTGTTTTCTGCACGGTGGCCTGCCTTAGCCATGTCAAAGCCTTGGTTTCCGTTCTGAGAATGAAACTTCGGTCTTAGAGATACGATCAATAGCGTTTGATTGCCCAAATCTAGGAGAGGCATTCGACATCGTTGGAGTGATATTTATTCTTTGCCTCTGAAAGCTTCGTGTTTGTGTATGAGATGACTCTTCACTCCCAGTTCTCGGCTTGCTGGTAAAGTACGGATCCCAGTCCTCGCTGGCTGGCGTAGGTTTGCAAGAATGTAGGAAGCTGTTCCGGCTGGATCCGGCTGAAGTAATTTCAACAATCTGTTGAAGGCCTGAAGAAACGCTTCGAAGGCTTGCTGTGCGGTGTCTGCCCGTTTCCAGTGTTTCCCCCGCAGCAGATCAGTCAGCGGCGCAGAAAGCTCTGATAATCTTGAATATATATTCTCGTAGCCAGATATAAGTGCCGAGGAACTTCTGTAGCTCCTTAGCTCCTGATTTACAAATGTAAACTTCTGTAGCTTAGTTAGCTCCTTCTGTAGCTTACATGACACAGGAGTCTTGTGTTCGATATAGCACGTAGATGCTGCTGCGGAATATTGCCCGTGGGTGTGATTTCATGGCGCAAAAGCGACACCTCGTCTCGGCCAAATTGACATTTCTCCAAAGAGCACGTCAGATGGTGAAGTTGTAGGCGTTCTAGAACTCCTAGAAGTCTAGGTGGCATAAGTGTTCTTGCCAGCTACTACTGTTAACAGTAATATCGTCCAGGTAGACCAGGCAGCGCTTGCAAAGGAGGCCAGTGAGAACGTCCTGCATTAGATGCTGGATTGTACTAGGTGCATTTTTCAAGCTGAACGGTATGACTCGAAACTGGTATCGGCCGCCGTCTGGAACTGAAAAGGCTGTAAAACGTTTGGTTGATTTCTCCAGGTCTATCTGCCAATAACCACTTCTCTGGTCGACAGTCGCGAAGACGCGGGTGCCTCCCAAGTCTTTAATAGTCTCGTAGATCAGTGGCAGTGGTGAGTCTGCATCTTCTGTGATGTCTTTCTGGCCCCGGAAGTCTACACGAAAACGTGGTGAAGAGTTCTTCTTCTTAACAATGACTACTGAAGAGTTGTAGGCCGATGTCGACGGTACTATCACCTCTCCGTGAACAGCATGCCCTCAGTGGACTGCCACTGGGAGAAAGTTAAAGAGATCCAGGGACTGACAGCACCCAAAAACAGCGGAACCGCCTCAACCCACTGAGTAAAAGAGGAAAAGGCAGTAGCACACCAGGAGGTCTACTGTCACAAGAAATTCACAGGCAACAGAGAAGAGCAACCGACATTTGAGATGGACAACCAAGTGTTCGTCAGACAGCACGCCAGCCCTGCTCGCGAAGGTCGGTATGCAGGATTCGAGGCTCCATGGGAAGGCCCGTATATTGTCCTTCAACGAACAGGACATGTTTATGAAATTGACAGGAAAAGCACTCGGCTAACTATAGACGTCTCCAGACTGAAACCTGCACATCACGGCCTGACAACACAACTACAGCAAGATCCATCACATGTGGATCCGTATGCGCCCGCCTATACCGGTGGAGGGGGGGGGGAGTTGTTTCCAGATATAGGCTTAATTTATATCGGCGGGCGACAACGGTAGCAGCTCAGATGTTAGCTGGATCACAGTATACATACGCGCTGATAAAAGGGTCACTCCAGCCGCGCAGTTCTCTCACCACAGCGGCGCTGCTGCCCCACCATTCTCAGGCACCAATAAAAGAGCGTGCACGAGAGTGAATTTTTAATTCATCGTCGACAACCACCTGGAGAAGACCAAGAAGATGAAGATGGAAGAAAACAGAAGAAGTTCCCTGGCCGCATCAACGTGGGACGTGGGACCTCCTGGTGGATGCCAACATCCCCGCCGGAGCAACAGGCTTGGTGGCTCGCTGAGGGAACCGTTGGACGCGGAAGCTACCATCCTGCTCCAGTTCGCCGGGCTTCAATCACCCTTACCGGAGGACTCAGCAGCAGGAGCCGGACCAGCGTGGCAGTTCTCGGGGAGAACTGCCTCGGGCGCGCCTGCGAAAGACGACTGACGCCAACCCGAAACTGCGGGTCTCTGGGAGCCAACACTGCCACGCTGTATTGGGGACCCAACTGTCGCTGAGGGGAAGCCCGGTCTGATTTTAATGGATGAGCCGCAACTCCCCGACATCGCTGGAGACCAGCTTCTGGACCTAACAGCTCTTCTCATAGCTAACGCAAAAAAAACGGTTCTTTTCAGGCAACCACAAGGTTATTTAGTGCCACGTGTCGTCGAAGCCATTCGGCGACAATATATAATAAACTGTACTTTTTTTTATTTTCATCACCTACGTTGAAGGAGATTTTTATATTTCCTATTGCTTTTACAAAAATATTAAAAAATCTTGTTTATAATATTCTATGTCTATCTATATATATTATATATATATATATATATATATATATATATATATATATAAAATATTCTATGACTATATATATTGTGTGTGTGTGTGTGTGTGTGTGTATCACGATAGTTTGAACCTTCAAGCGTGAAATTTATATGGGTAATTGTAATATTCTGGGATTAACCCTTCCTTTTTTTCATTTAGAAAAAATCGCACGGTTGGAAGGTACTAATGAGTTACACGTTGAAGGTAATTTGAAATTATCAAAGTTATACTTTCATCACCGTGGAAAAAATATTTTTTTAAATTGTTTTATTAATTATTCTAATCTATCGACTGCAATACGTTTTTAATGAGCCTTGTCAGGACTGCAATTAATTTTTTAAAGTACCTTTTTGTTATGTAAATAATTCAAAATACTAACTTTCGAGGGGTTTGTAAATTGTTTTTTTTTTTGTAGCATATTAAAATAAAGTATCATATTGAGTTTGTTCTACTTATTTTAATTTTTTCCTAGTTGAAAAAAATAATTGCTGTGTATTTATACACACTCGCGCGCGCACGCCCGCAAGCACACATGTATACACGCATGTGTATAGATATATATAAGGTTCAAAAAGAAGATAATAATATTTATTTCGTTAAAAAATTAATAAAATAGGATTTTAAACAGTCTGAAATATCGTTAAATGTAATTATTTTTATTAAATAGAACATTTAGGAGAATAAATTATTACATGTACTAATCAGAAATTTGACAGAAATATTTATTCTGAAACTTGATCGGAAATACTCTTTTTTTTAAACCGATAGTTTCAAACATTTTCTTTCTTTTATATACTTTATTTTTTGACTCTTTTTAATTTTTAAGAGTGTTACGTACTATTTATTAGTGTAAGTTTTTGAAGTCACTACTATGAATAATTAAGGAACTACCTGTAGATTTTTGCCAATAACAAAATGACTCGTTTCGTGTTTAGTAGAACTAGATTGCAAGCATCACGACATTCACTCGGTCGTAATCGGGCATAAAATTTAATATTTAACATTTTTTATATTACTAAGAACAGTTTTAACAAAACATAATAACGATGAGAAACTATGATTATTTTTTAAGTCTACTAGTAATTATTTCGATGTGGTGCGTGCGCGCGCGCTCGCGCGCTCACGTGTGTGTTTTCAGTCTGATGTTCAAATCGTAGGTTCAAACCCATAAAATTTGTAGTGGGGGATTTTGAAAATATTATTTACTTATTCTTTGAACGGGATTTTAACTCTATATGCTGAAATCAACATATACAGTAATTCACAAATAACGTAATAGTTAGATGCAAAGTTGCAAGTACAAGTATTATTAGTAACCAGACTTAAGTACACAGTTCATCATCAGTTTGATCGGTGAAATATTTATATAATTCTTGTTTTAAGAAGGAAATTTTAACATTGAGGATATCCATTTAAATTATGACACAATAGGCGACATAATATCTCAGAATTTTGATTATTGTAACGCTGTATACAGCGTTACAATAATGAAATTAACAATAATAAAAAATAAACAAATGTTTGATGATGAGTCGAGGAAAAACGTTTAGTACACTCTAGAACTTTGGGGTATCAAAGTTATTACTAATTACTTTAATCAAATGTCATTCAATAACTATATATATTTTTTTGCAAAGTAAAAAGTAACATATGTTATGCGTTATGACATAGAAATGTTACATTAAATGTGTTGCGCAATTTTGAATAATAATAATAAATATTTGGTGTTTCTGTCGGCAAATCTTATCATCTTCACGCCTTTGTTCTTAATGTTTTCAAAGTAGAGAATGAATGAGAATTTGGCGTTCGAAATGATTCCAAGATCGCAAATCGTTTGAATTGACCGTGTGAATATGTCCACTCTCATAGATGAACGAAATAAATTATTATAAATTCTCATTACCCATCAAATCATGACGTTAAGCAGTATCGTATTTTTAATCCGCTAAACGATGCTTTTATAGTTAATTAATCATACACAAATTACATCTAATTAAATTAAGAAATATTTTCTATTAAAGGACTAAGTGTTTTATGTTTTTACTAACATTTAACCGATCTATAAGGAACATTGGATTTATTTGATACTTTAAATTTCTTTTGTTTTATTTACTATATAAAAACTTTATTACGGCTAGTTATCGGGTAATGGAAACGTGAACGCTATAGTTTTCTGCTATTTTTTTTTTTACGTTAGGGTATTGAAATCATCATTGTTGCATAACTTGCATGCAGACCGATCTATCGGTAAACACTTGCAGTTTTGATATCCAGTGCAGTCTATTTACAGTACGAACATTTTTGTCTCTATATATATATATATATATATATGTATATATATTAATAATTTTATTTATATATATATATATATATATATATATATATATATATATATATATTCATTTTTATCAGTTTTGTAAAAAAAATAATTACTTTATAAAAAAATTGATTCTCCTGTTTAAACTTTCCATACTGTTTATATTCAGAATAAATTAATACTTTCAAAAAAAAGTAAAGTTAAACATTTTTACAACCAAATTAATTATTACTTTTTATACTTTTCATTTTTGATTTTCAAATATTTTCGTATAATGAATACGCCGGAACTTAAATTGGGGGTTTTTCATATTATCTACGACTAAAACAATTTTTCTTTTACTGTATAAACTAACAAATTAAAAATTTATGTATAATTTCTATTATCGCATTAATTCATTTTAATGTTACTATAATTTAATAGCTATCAGCTCGCGCGACCTGCCGGTGAATACTAGACTTCACACAGATCAATATTTCCACTCTGTATCCATCCCCTTTTGAATCGTACCAGCAGCATAAAACAGACTCCTCTGTTAACTACAGCTTACACTATTCTTACGTTAGTTAACTTTACCAACCTTTATTTAGAAAAAGACCTTTTAATTTAGATTATACATATAAAATGATACAATAAAAAGCTTACGAATGCATCCTTAAATTAATTTTCTACATATTACTATGTATTTTAAAATGCATAGTATTTTAACAAAATATCGTTTATAAAATAAAATATTAGCCATCAAATAACGAAGATAATGTTTTGCGCTTTGTACTTTGAAAAAAATAAAATACTAATTTTATCAAAACACTCCTAGTTTTATTTTCATTGATAATTATCAAGGAAAAAATTACGATATTACTTGCCATTTGAACCTACTCTTAGCAAAACGTTGTAGAAAATTAAAACACGTTTTACATCAGCAGGAACTGGTATATGGAAATGAAATGGTTAGCGCTGTACTTAGGATAGGCCCTTTAAATTTTTTTACGTAAAAAGTAGAATGAGTTAAATAAAAATCGGTTCAGCGGTTAAAAATATTCTATCTAAATATTTAATTCACAAAGCACTACAAAGTAAACGTTGAAATTAAAACCTAATTTTTAAATGTATTTCAAAACATAAATTTTCGTTAAGTTGACCTAAAATCGATTATTTATAGAATTTTTCCAAATATATTTTATTATAATCACCCGGTGCAGCTGAACAGCGAAATATCTAACAACAATAAAATTTATTAACTTAATACTTTTTTTAAAGGTTCAGGTACAATCGAATATATTTATTTCTATTTTTAAGCCGATTAAACGGGAATTTATTTATCACAGTTTCCTCTTAGCTTTGAAATGATAAATTATACGCTTATTACAAATAAGTTTTACGATAAAAGCGATGTATTTATTTTTCCTTTCTCTATTTTTTTATGAAACCTTTAAGTAAATAAGATTTTTTCCGACTGAAAATAGACAAAGTATATAATGAATTTTTTCTAAACAGAAAATATACGAATATTAATTTCTTATTTTTAATTATTTGTCCCGATTTTTCACATTATTGCGATGAATGCAAAATATCTGAGATACTTTAGTCTGTCTCTAAGGTTAGAAATACTTTTTCTGAGAAGATAGGTGTTCACTGTTCAGACAGTATCTTTATTCAATCGAATATGTAACTTGTAGGAGGGTGAACATCACTTGCATTTAGACGGGTGTAGAATGTTAATATATAATCGAATATCCGGTTCAAAATGCGGCAAAAATTTACGTCACATTTTACATTCCCACTCAAATTTGACGCGAATGCGTATAATTCCACATAATACATGTTCAATAATAATAATTAAAGACTTAAAAAGAGTAGAATATATAAATAAAAATTAGCTTAAAGTCTTCCTCATTTAACAGTTAACGGTATATATGAGCATAATGAAATCAGAATGAAGCGAGATATTTTATTTCCCAAAAAAGGATGATAAAGTGAATACATTATGGTCAGTACTGGGAATAGGGAATTATGAATTAGATTAATTGTAAGTAGTACAGAAATAGGAGTCCGATCGCCGGAATAGACGTCATCCAAAATGGAAACCGGAAGACACTGCCAAAATGGCGACCGGACGTCACGTCACAAGAGGCGGTTTTCACTGTCTGAAAATATGGAAGAACTAATTTAATGGATCTCCTCTACATCGTGTAGAAGTTGTGTGGATTGCGCTCGACGACATGTTACCAGAACCTGGATAGGAAAAGAAACTCTCGTCGCTTGACCGATGTAATGTTCCGTTGATGCAAAACATGTTCTCAGATTTTGATCGATTTGGATGGAGTGTATGTGACCAAAGTAAAGTGAAAGTAAACAATGTGGCATACGAAGAAAGATATATAAAAAAACTGTATGGACAAAAAATTATGAAACGCTAATAAAATTAGGTTACGGAATCGGCGGATCGATTCTGAGCGACAGAATATGGACAACACTAAAATTGGAATAGATTACATAAAGATATACGTATAGGCGGATGAAAAGTAACATCGTGTGCCGCTCCCAAACGAGAACCTGTGGATTAAAGAAAACAAACGTTTTTCTACCGTTTCTGTTAGCGAAAAGGTTTTTTCGTTTTCTTACAATTAATTAAAAGATGAATTTTTAGTACTTATTTTTAGGTAAATTTTCTTTTTTCGGTTGTGCAGTTAGATTTTACTTAAACAATTTCAAGTTGATTTCAATATTTTATTGAGAAATAACTATTGTTAATTCTTGTTTAGAAGACACTTAAAAAACTGATATTTAACACCCTTTGTCGCAAACGCTGGTTGCAAATACACAATTGCACAATTTCATTGTTGATGATGGAGTGTTATAAATTTACGATTTTATATTAATACAGTGAAATATAATACATATTTAATACGTATAGTTTTTATTTTGTGGGCTTAACGAATAAAATTAAGCCGTTTACTGATTTATAAACGGATTTTGATGGATAAAAAAGCGTTATCCTTATGTGCAGTACACGCTATGTTAGAATTAACATCGGATTTTTTTTTTATATAGATACAGTTTTTTTGTAGACCTATGTTAGTTTTAGTAATTAACACTAATGAATCTCTTACTTGCTATCTAATTCAATATATAATAATTTTTCGTACACCAATTTGTGTATAACCAGGATGAACATAATTTTCAGTTGAATATTATGCATAAGTCATATTAACTTTCACTGATAAACTGGACATGTACAAAAATACAAACCAGAAATATATAGAATGGTATCTGTATTAATTATTACATAAAAGCTAATTAAGTAACATAAGAAAAGGTATGTTCATCATTAATATTATTACGTATCATTATGATTTTCATTAAGTTCGTTAAGCAATTAGTAAAGATTATCCATCGAAATGATTTGATTTTATATCTTTGATAAATTATGAAAGCCAGGTGAGGTGTTAAAATCACTAATTAAGACCAGATTTACGCAACAAATTTATCTGTTTGTTAAACAGAGGAAATTCGATTAAAACACGTGTAGGTTTTTGGTAGCTAGTTCCTATATTTACCACCCAGGACAGATATATAAGTTATTTGATCTCGTAGGAAAAGGTTTTAGCAAGAAACCGACACCTCTTTTGCTACGCATTTTTCTTTGTCCGAGTCTTCTTATTATCTACATCACATCTAGTGTTATTTATCTACGTCACAGAAAATTAAATCAGAGTTCTTTAAGCAAACTGGTAATTAGATAATATAAGAAGTATTTAGAAGCGTTGGAAAACTGTGATTAATTTAATTAGATCCCTTCTTTTTTTTGATATGGTTACTTTGTTATTTCTTTTTGTGTAAAAAACCAACATTACATTGTGTTAAGACCAGTAATATACACTTCTGAAGATAACTCAATAAAATTAATTATTAAGAATTTTATAAATTCGGTATAATTAATTTTATTTAAACTGATTAATTATAATTGAACCAGAAAGTATTTGCTATTCATTTACAGACAGAAACGACCCGGATTATTTAACGTGTGATCACGATGGTGGAGGATTAGTTATTGTGTAAAAATAAAACCTCAAATTTGTGAGACGTACTAATCTTATATAAAATAGGGGTATTTGTTCTATATTTAAAAAAACTTTAAATTAAAAAGAATTTTTATAAATAGAACAGTTCTTATCACTTTTATTAAATTGTTTTATTAAACTGAAATATTACATTATTGCGTACTACTTATTTCAGAAAATCATATTTTCACACAGACTTTACAATTTTAGGTAGATTTCGTAAGAAAGCTGCCTATTGGAATAGATACCATGATTCGACTTCCGAAAAATTTCGACATAACTTCCCGTTTCACATACCCCAAACGCAAAAACCACCGTCAGTTCAAAAATTTATATATATATATACATATATATATATTTCACTTTCTTGTGGACACGATAACTGCCGTAATTTACATATGTTTATTTTTATGTAGAATAATTTATTTTTTAACATATTTTTAGCATAAATAGACGAGTCTTTTAAAAAGATATTAAAAATAGCCTCATAAATACTTTGTAATTGTTCAGTTCTTTTCTATCAAAGGTCTTTGTTGAAAAGAAATCATTAAAAATATATAGAACCAAAATTGATTTGGAACTATGGAGTGAACATACACGCATCACTACGAATTCTCTGTACTGCAGCCAAAGGAGTTTCCAAAACTCGATATTAACAATTAAAAGCTTTAGAAATCTGTTTCTTTTGATTTCTAGATGTTTTCAGGCTCTTTATGTTAAAAATGAGAAAAACTTTAAAGCGCTCTCCAGTATATATACGCGTGTGTGGGCGCGCGCGCGTTTGAGTGTATTTTGATTAATATCTCTGGAACAGGTAAACTTATAATCAAGTTACTATTGAACATGAGGCATTGATGTTATGTTAATCCATGATTATTATATCAAGCTAATCATCAAATAATAATTGAATAGATTTTGGGTAAAACTTCACAAAATGAATTTTGAAAAATATTACTATTAAATATAATTTAAAAAAGAACATTCATTTTTGTCTCCTTTACTTACTACCTAAAGCCAGCATAAATAAATTACACAGGTCAACAAAATGAAGGAATTTGAAAGTTGTTTGTAAGCTGATAACTGATTTTTATGTTATTTTGTGCGTCGATTTCAAATATAGCCACCGTTCTTTTTCTAGCACGTAAGAATTATTCACAATACTAAAAAAGAAAATGGAAAAAATAGCATATTGTATTTGGATTCCTCATGGAAAACCTTTACTTATAAAAATGTAATAGGACTTAAAGAAAGAATTTTAGCACTCTTACTACCATTTTATTTTCCTTTCAACGTTTCTCAGACCACATTTTCTGTTGTAGTAAGCTTGCAGATCGTCTCTATGGGTGCTTTAACAGAAGTCTGCAATTACGCTCACATTCCACCTTCCCTGATATCTGCGTTCCATTTCCTTTATTATCTTGGTGAAATCTTTAACCCTGTTCTTCATGTAGAGCAGCAAGATTTTGGGGAAGTAATCAATATGAGAATGCAGAAAATGCACCTTCATGCTTATCGAACAACGCAAGTCATGGAATTTCATTAGCGTGTTTTTCACTATATCCTTAAAATTTGAGTCCTTATTGTTCCCAAGAAATTACTTTACGACTTCTTTAAATGCTTTCCATGCTTCTTTTTCAATGTCCTCTATTTTGGTTCGAAAGATTTCATCTTTAAAAAGTTTACGAATATCTGAACCAGTGAAAACGCCTTCTTTCACTTTGATTTCTGACAGTTGAGAAAATTTACGGGATATGTATTTAAAACACTCTCCTTCTATAGTAGAGCCTTTACAAATCAACTTTCATCAATCCCAGTTTCAAGTGAAGAAGAGATAAAAGGACTTTCCATGGGTCAACCAAACTTTTCCGAATTAAATTTTTGCTCCCAGGTTATAATAATACCCCTAATAATAAAACTTTTCCATTGTTGATCTGTATTATTTTTTAAACAAATAAAAACTATTTATTTGAAATAACCTCTATGGGACTCATAAATATTATGGCGTTCCAGGAGCAATCGGGTGAAAGTTTGATTGGGATAATTTCTAATACAGGTAATGTAATAAAAATATGTAAATCTTCCTTCATCTCACCCCTTTTCCCAAATAAAAATAAATTAGTTTAAATTTTTAGGGTATTTACAACTCTTTTACACATCAACATAGAGCCTATTCTCTAGTTTCAGAATTCATTCTAAAATTTATTTACTCTTATTTATTACGTAAGGGAATTATTAAATAAGTAAGATACAAAAGTAAATAGTAACTTTCCGCTTTGTTATCCGGAGAAGAATTATATCTGTAGCTCTAACAAAAGCCGGGGAAGTTAATAAAATATTGTGCTCAGCTCCTCTTAGAAATTTTCTATTTTTTGAAGCCGAAGATTATTAGGCAGTAGTTTATTATAGTTAATTAATTATGCCTAATAAAGGTTGAGAAAAATAAAACAAGATATAATCAAATAAATGATGCAAGTTATTTTTATACTAAAATACTATTTTTTCTTACAATAATTTGTTCTAACAACGTCAGAATATTAGCAAATAAAACTTCCATGAAAATAAAAGACTTTTAGAGAGTAAATTTTAATTTCAATCTTGTATTCTAATTTAGCTGATCGTACTCGTCCTTGGTCATCCAGACTTCTTCTCCCTTTATCAGAAGCCATTAAATTGAGTCGGTTTCATTATCGATTAAATTGTTAAACAATGAAATTAAATCTAGTTACATTATATCGACTTCCTCGGATCAAACAAGTTTAGTTCAAGCTATCGGTATAGATAAATAACAGTTTTTTTTAAGCATAAATATACTTAATTTACTTACTTTGCTTGTAATTTAATAATAAGTAAAAAAAAGAAAACATGTAAAACAAATCTGTACTGGTTTGATTGAACCTGTATTTTTTTTTAAAAACTTGAATTCAGCGTTTAAAATGAATAAAAACATAATTACTTACGTTAAAATACAAGTAAATAAAGTAAATAAAACTTTTTAAGGTTTAGTGCAGGCTACATCGAACATGAAATTCGCTTCACTGATAAATCGAATGATTGTATTTAGAACTATAAAAAAATAATTACAGCTTTTAAAAACAAATTTAAACGATTTTTTTCAGCTTTTAGCTTACAAAATGTCAGTATTTTAAAGTAAGTAAAAATAAATCGATCGGTAATTTTTGTGTATTTTTAATTATGTTTTTTTTAAACATAAAAAATGTAAAAACCGACCTAACGCTGGATTTTTGAAAAGAAATGCCTTAGTTATAACGAGATTAACAAAAGAAAGTAATTTACTTCTGCGATATCCGACATATTGGTTAATTGATTTCTCAATTCTTCATAGTCTCGATTGGGTCGGATGAACGGGGTTACTTTTTTATTTTAAATATTTAATGTCTAAGTATGAAAAATATGTAATCTTATATATTTTGTAAAAATTAGTAAAATTCGAACTTTCCGTATCTGAATAAATAATAATATTTGTAACATTTGTTTATTGTAGTCAATTTATTTCGTCGATGATCGAACCTCGATATGAAAAATTTGTAAAAATCTTTTGTACTTAAATATAATGAAAAAAAATTATTCCATTTTTTTTACCCCTTTTGTAAAATAATTTTCTTAAGTCCAACGTTTTTGAATTACTTAGAAGTCTTTGACGTTTTTTAATATATAAAATACTACAAGACACACATTCAGAAGCGTTTTGTTTCATTTGTTATGAAGAGAAGTTAACGATTATTTCTTTATAAATTATCGATTACGCATTAATATTTCTTTTAATTTGAATTGTAAATAAATAAATACTCTGTATTTCAAGGATTCTATCTTACTGCCGATTCACTTTTGTAAAATATTATCTTTCATCAATACAATGACAAAAATGATAGATTTCCTACCACAATATGTTCTTATACTAATGGTGGGAAGATTGAACATATCTTTTCGCTCTCTACGTATTGGCTGTAACACTGACCTGACCTAAAACTAATGTTTTTAGTTGTAAAATGTTACTCTTTTGTATAAAAACAGTTGCTATTGAATGTAATATGAGAATCTTAATGTTTTTAGTTCCCCCACCTGTTATAATTTGGGTTATTCTAACCGTAGCTTCTTATAAATTTATGTAACGAGTTTTTTTACAGTCGTAGGAAAAATGTCAATTAAAAATAGTAATATTCCTGACTAGAAAATTTTGGCGTATATTTGACCCAGATCCAACGTCCGATTGTTATACGTTCAGA
Organism: Lycorma delicatula; assembly: GCF_047948215.1. NCBI lineage: Eukaryota > Metazoa > Arthropoda > Insecta > Hemiptera > Fulgoridae > Lycorma > Lycorma delicatula. The sequence continues at coordinate 13,923,285 of NC_134458.1, read as the reverse complement.
ATTAAGTGTTTGAGGCGTAAATTAAGTGGTAATTTTTGGTTTAAACTCTAAGGAAAAAAGGAAAGAATTCGAAGAATTAAAGATAAAAAAATAGGGATAAACTAAAAAAAAAAATTTGGGATGAATAATTAAAACTAAAAAGGTCATAAAATAATACGTAATCAACAGAATAAATATACTTCAAACACAAAATGAGTACTTACACATAGTCGTACATTTTCATTGCTTTTTATAGCAAAAAATATTTTTTTCTATTTTTCTCTCAGCTATTTATTGCTGAAAACAAATGTAATATATTAAGAAGCCGTGACAGGGTTATTTAAATATTAAATAATTACACGTTTTGCACTCGGTTGGGCATGTAAAAGGTATAGTATACCACCAACATAACACGGTTTTAGGTACCGTTGAATTATTGGGATTCCACTAGATCTTATCGGTCAACATTAATTTTTTTTAATTAAAGATTTATTTTACTATTTCTTTTAAAACAAAGATTACGTTAAAAAAAGTATTTTTATTCAAAGTAGAATTTTAAGAAATAAATATACACCATCAAATACCTTTTTTTAGTCCAATCAAATCGGTAACATTTCAAACTAAAAATTTTATTACTTAAAAATCATCTGTGTTTATGGTAATGACAGGATGAAACTTAGGTTATTACAGGAATAACTGTTATTTAGATGGGCTTAAATTATCATGTTACCCCTCATTTTACTGATCCAGAAACAAAACTACTCTCCGAGAGAAAACTAGAATTTTATCTAAAAAAAAAAAAAACTGTTGAATCTGAAGTAATAATATAATGTGTTTTAAATACTGTTCGAAAAATCACATTGTATCCAAATTAAAACGTCCTGAGTTAAATTATTTTTCCTTTTTTTTTTTTTTTTTTTTTTTTGTTATATACGACGTGAAAATTTTAAAACGTGGATGGAATATTTCAAAGAGTGCGTGGTTAATACGTAATAAAATTTATTCAGCAAATTTCAGGTTATTTAGCACATTATTTCAATTATGGTCGGGGTTTATAGAACTCAAAAAACTTATATTCGATGACCTAACGATCTCCTTACGGAGATGCATCACTTTCTTTTTCTATTTTTTTTTTTTTATTAAAATAAGAATTGAATTTGATGTTTATAACATTTTAATTGATATTGAAATAGAAGATAGATCCAAAGATATTTTTGTAACATTTCGATTGCTGGTTGATTGGAATCAATCTGTTCATTCTTTTTTTAACGATAACATTTATTTCCTTAAAATTGAATCGTTTCTAACCCTACCTGAATTTTTATAAAGACTCTATAACAATTCTATCCTATTTTTCATCTAAAAATTCTGTGCAGATAACCGATCACTAAATTAGTAATTTTAAGCTTTGGTTTCAATTAAAAAACTAATTTTTTTGTCTCTTCCATTTGTTTTCATGTACAGTAACGAAATTGAATTGTTAATTATTTTTTCCAATAATTAGAAGAATTAAATAAAAAAATTTGTATTTAAATACAATTTATATTAAAATTCAATTTAAATACAAAAACTCCTTAGACATCTACCATTTCTTTTAAATAGAATAAAGAATCGCCCAAAAATAATTGATGAAAAACACAAATATTTAGAAATGAATAATTAATTATTATAAGAGCAAATCATAAAATGAAATATTAATAAATACGTTTAAAAAATTCATAAATAAAAATCAACATTATTGAGACATAGAGCTATTCTATAACAAAAAATAAAACTGAAACTCGAATTAAGAATATAACTTATCTTTCGACAGCTGTTCTTGTAAAGATGTTAAGCTAAAATACGACCTATCTCGTATCATTTAAACAATCCACTACGAACGGAACCACCGCCCTGTTCCATTGAGTAGTGGTGATTGGCTGGAATCTGTTATCTTATTCTATAATAATACAATTGGTATTTTCTTATATCCTATTTCCTTATATCCTAAATTTTTGAGTCTTTTTCTGAACGATTTTCCCGAATAAATAAAGCATTTTAATAAACAAAATTTGGTACTTTTATCGAATATAGGAGCTACTGATTATTTGTCTAAATACAAAATCTATTTTTTTTTAAGAATATAGGAATGCTATTTTAATTAAATGCCTCGAACGGAAAGGATAATATAAGATTAAGTTTTTTTTTCACAGTGACGTAACATCAACTCGGTATCTGTATATAATATATTACGGCCTAGATTACCTAGAATTGGTTCGGTGCATTTATCGTGTAAAAGCAGTTTAATTTCCCTACCGACATTTAACATGAATGTTTGGAATTTGCCGACTAATGAACACGATATCGTTGAGGTCCTGCAACTGCGTGTGATTCTGTCACGAACCTGAAAAGGTGTCGAGAGTGTCCTCGGAGATTCGGCAGCTTGTCGACTCCTATTTCAGTCAATGGGCATTGTTGGTCTCTGGTTAGGTATTAAAATGTGATGGACTCCAAAGTTCTAACCTTCCCTTCAACTCGGTCGTTTCACAACTGTCCGGTAAGGTGGACCAGGTTGTGGAGAAAGTAAGGAGCTTCAAGCCCGCGATGGGTGAGGCACTGGGTGAACTCCATAAATGTTTAAAGGGTGGAGGGAAGATTAAAAATCCTGTCTCCTTCGCAGCAGTGACTGCCGCCCCTGCATCTAAGCGGATTAGTCCACCGCTGTCAGTTCAGGCGCAGGCGGATAAAATTAAGCGGGCTCCCGTTAAGGTGGTTCAGCTAAAAGCCGGTCTGGGAGCTTCGTCGTTAGCAACGGAACTAACCCTGAAGAAGGTCATTTCCCGTGGAGGGAAATGATTTAATTCTTTCGGGTCACTAAAACAAGGGACCACGGTGTATTCTTGGCAGCAACTGAGCGACAGGCGAATCAGCTACTGGAGGCGAGACGTTCTGACAAGGAATGAGCTGAAGGCTCAGTTGCTGGCTGAGTAAAGGCCGCAGATACTGGTTACGATATGCCAAAGGCGACAAGGGTAGAGGAGCCCAAAATCCTCAGGGCTGTGCACGGGCAAAATCCTACATTTGATATGTCCGTCGAGGATTTCTTTCGGGAAACCAAGATGGTTAGGCAGCTAGAAAGAAAGGAAGACCCAAAGCGTCACTAGGTGTTGGAGAATTCGCCAAAGATCCGGAAGGTTTTGATGGCCGGTGGATTTCTTTTTTTTCGAGTGGACCTCATATAGGGTCGTCGACCGTATAGAGGTTGCCCGTTGCTACAAATGTCGGGGTTTTAGTCACATCTCTCTCCGCTGCAGAGCTCAGTCGGAGATGTGTGATTACTGTGCTCTTCCGGGCGCAGGCAGCCAATTTCCTTGCCAAGTCTGCGCCTGCCAAGTGCGCCGCCTGTACCTTGGTGAAAAGGCAGCGATGCTGCGCACCGAGTTTGGGGTCGGCAGTGCAGGGGGATATATTATATTGCTAAGGACTACAGGTTGTCCGGTCGTCAAATGTACATGGCGTACATTGGTGTCCTCGAAAGCATAACCTCTTACTCGGCGCCCGTTTGAGCACATAGTTTGGATATGAATAGAGCACATCTTCAAATTTTAAGAAGTCTTAAGGTAGAGCCTTAATTGTATGCAATGGAGTTATTAAAACACTCTTCCTACGAGGCTACTACCGTATTGATAAAAGCCCTCCCAGTCGATTTAATGGTGAAAATTCGGGCAGCCTTGTGAACATTGCGAAGAGGAGAAGAATCTGAGATATTTGTGTTGTGGTTTTGAGCCGGGCCAGTACCGGTGTGGAACGATGATCACAATGTACCGGCTCTAAATTTCGTTCAGTTGCCCGTCTCCCGCCTGTGGAAGAAGCTGCAGAGCCTCGCGATGGAAGCACGGCAGCTGGAATGAGACACCCCACGACTAAGAAAATATCCCTGTACAACAGGAATCCAGTCAAATGAACACCTGATTTTTGACTGCCCTGCTCTTGGAGAGGCCAGGTGCCGGGCCACCCTGTAACTTAGAGGTCAAAGGAAGAATTGGCCACTTACAAGCGGCTAGTCAATGTGGTGGTAGCCGCATTGTCGGACCGTGTAGGAGTTACTTTATGCGGTTGCTATGTTCAACATCAGTAGGTTACCCAAGGGAAGATTCCTACCGCACTGCTGTCGGAATCTAACCTAGAAATATATGGCTGACCATCAGTCAATAAAGGCTCCAAGCGCTTTCATCTGGTGGAGATACTTGCTGGCATTCAGCAACCTAGGCGTGGCAGCGAATTGCTGTCTAGGCAAAGTAAATTTTATTAAATTTATGGATGTCATATTTATTTTTAGTAGTTGACGGGTGCGCCTACCCATTTTATTAAATATATGTTAAGTGAGTGATTGGGTGTTGTATAGTTATGCCGATTCTTCGACAACCTTCACCTTTGACCCTGTGACGTCATAAAGGTCAAGTTCATCCTTTGTTGCCAAGTGTGACGTTGCCGGAATGGCAACGTAACGTGCACAGTGTTTTCAAATTGGACGTTGCCGGAATTTTTAAAGGGTTGCCAAATTTGCATGCGTGTTTTTGAGACAGCGACGCTGCAAAAATGTGCACAGTGTTGTCAAATGCGCCGTTGCCAGTTTTTACAACATATTACCGAAGATGTAGTCGTTTGATTGTTCACAGTTTTGCTAAATTACGCATTCCAGTTCTAGGACAACCATTCTTTTGACTTCTTTGACGTCAAAAGGTCAAGGTCATGCGGTGTTGCTTAATACGACGTTGCTGGCTTCTGCACAGTATTGTCAAATGTGACGTTGTTGGATTTGCAGTGACGCGGCAAAAATGAGCATCGTTTTGACACATGCTACGTTGCCTGATTTTACACAGTGATGCCAAACGCGCGACGTTACCTGATTGTGCGCAGTATTGCTAAATTGCGCTTGCCCATTCTGGGATAGCGACGTTGCAAAATTTAATGAATAAAAAACCCTAGCATGTTTAACTTTTACAAAATTTTATAAATCCCCTCGGTGGTTTTCCTGTTTAGTAGGGAAAAATAATATTTTTAATTTTTTCGCGGTTTTTCTAATTATCAGGAAAAAATAGTTATTCTAATTTTACTTATTAACTCGAAAAATATTCTGTAATTCCCTTTCTAAATGGCAGTTTTTCTGTTTATTAGTTTTGAAAGTCAACAAGGCCGACGATTTTATATAAAAGCCGTCCGGATTTTCATACGTTCATAGTGTGTTCTTGTGTGCTAGAGCTGCATCAGTACTGTGTTATGTAATTTTTCTTATACAGGTGAGCAAAACATCATCTTAATAACAATTTTAAAAAAATAATATTGCATTAAAAAAATAATAATAATATTAAAACAAAAATGAAATTTATTTAATATGCGTTTTAATGTTGTGTTTATTTAATTTAAGCGATAATAATAATAATTATTCATGTACTTGTAAAATATATATATAGTTACAAATTCTAAAACAAAAATAGTAATTAAATACAGTAGAATTAACACTATAATTTCGTTTTTGTTTAGTCTGGTTTATTATGTTAGTAAATAAAATAAATATTTGTAGTGGTGTAAATATTTTGTTATTTATTAAGTACCATTGATTAAATAAATAAAATTAAGTATTTTTTAAAACTATTTTTTTAAATACGAAAATTAACATATTATTTTATTAGACTTAAATATATTATCTCTATTTATTTATTTAATTCTTTACAGTATTTATATAAAACTAAGTCATGTCGAGATGGTAGGAAACTATTTAGAGATTGTTTTCATAATACAGAAACAAAGGAAGTAACTGATTTTTATAATAGAAAAGTGAACGCGCAAACGTGCGCGTTTGCTTTTTATATGAATAGAGGTGATTAACATTTGTTTTATTGTGAAATTATTTATTATTTAAATGTGTATTATCTTAGTTATTCTATATAAAATTTTATTTCTTTACTTTAAATAATATCTGCTTTATTGCGAATAAATAGTAATATATTCGTCGTTCTCTTTTCCAGACTCAATACAAACAGTGTGTCGTTTTGTTTTCTCTTCGTCTCCCTGCTCTCAACATTACAACTACCATCATAAGGTTGGACTGCATCATCAATACGTTGATCATCCTATTACAAAGGTAAGCAATAACTGGAAGAGGTCGCGTATAGAACCAATGAATTGATAAATGAATGTTCTGTTGTTACAACTAATAACAGATTTGCTCTTACTAATATTGTTGCGGCCTGTATTGCAACGGCAATATAAAGACTAGGTAAATTTTTATAGAGATAGCATTTATTATGCCTATTTCTAGAATTCAAAAAATGTTTTATTGAAATAATAAAACCCTTCTTCTTTTTTTCCTGTTTAGCCTCCGGTAACTACCGTTTAGATAATTCTTCAGAGGATGAATGAGGATGATATGTATGAGTGTAATTGAAGTGCAGTCTTGTACATTCTCAGTTCGACCGTTCCTGAGATGTGTGGTTAATTGAAACCCAACCACCAAAGAACACCGGTATCCACGATCTAGTATTCAAATCCGTGTAAAAATAACTGGCTTTACTAGGACTTGAACGCTGTAACTCTCGACTTCCAGATCAGCTGATTTAGAAAGACGCGTTAACCACTAGACCAACCCGGTGGAATAAACCCCTGTCTGCTGCAGATGTCTAATCAACAACAACAATTGTTCGATTTACTGGCTGACAAAGACATATTAATATTTGAAGATTTATCTGCGGTCGTTAATGACGGGCAGATACCGTCAACTTCAGGGCTTGACCGTCAGCCGGCAGCCCCCGTTAATCCGCCGGTACAAGAGATAACACGATCCGCGTTCGTTGATGATGGTCAAGTTCCATCAACTTCGGAGGTTGGTCGTCGGCTTGCAGTGACAGCCTCTCGCCGTAAACTTAGTAAGAAATAAAAAGCAGCTCCGTTAAGGTCTACGTCAATAGTCGTCGACGAGGTTAAGAAGTTTAACTTGATGGATATTCTTATCAAATTCTACACGTTGGGGCTGCTTTGTATAAACGATTAGGATGAGGCGGTTTGCTAGACTTGATAAAAGAAAAAATCTACTAGCTAATCGAACCTCATTAGTAAATGTATTAACGTTAACTTTGCAATCGATAAAATCAAAATAGCTTATAACTGCTTCGCTAGAAGACAACCACATGGGGGAAATGAATGAAAACTGTAGGCCGCTGCCAATTTCCTTCCTTATTGACAACATGAAATATGTTCCGTTAGCGGACAAAAAACAATTCAACAAGGGCGATGTAGATTGACGTGGTTTATTATTAAGCCGCAGAAAGGAACCAAACGGGCCTTGAAAAAGGCATAACTCGAGGACAGCGATAAAAAAAAAATTCCTCAGTCGTATGAGCAGTACATCCGCGTTTTGTTAGATGAAACGCAAATTGATATATCGACGCCCCTTACCACCGGTGATTATTTAATGAAAATTTACTTATGTAAAACCGCCGATATCGAGGGTAAAAATTGGAAAGAGTGGTATGGAAAGGCCCTCAACCGTGCTGTCTGCGTTGTTAACGAAGGAAGTGCAGTTCTTGCCACATTCAATGACCTGATGCTACAGGCCATCGAAAAAGTAACAAGTGATGAAGGCTCCAAAACAGCCGTACGGAAGACAGCAAGAGTGAAGGGGGTTTCTGAGTGAACCACTTCTGGTTGTCTGTAGTAGTAGTAGTAGTAGTTATAGTAATAGTAATTTAAATTCTTCTGGTTTTTTAGACATGGCAAATTCAAATAGATGCAAGCGTATTCGATTGGCTGAAATAGGAAGATCGGACCGATTTCAATTGATAGAAAACACGTTTGCATGTAATCCCCTAACATATTATTAAAAAAATTGTAATGGTAATGCGAAAGATATTTGGAATTTTTTAGAAAATGTAAAAGGTGCAATGATCGAATTATTATCGGAAGCGATAACAGTAATAGTTCCGATTAAATTTAATGTGCTAGTAGAGTGCACCTTCGGTAAAGAGTTAATGAATGAGATCAAAGATATTTGTTGTAAGACAAAAAACGTAGAGGTGTCATAGAATACGTTTACGGTACCTCTTGCCTGTCGTAAAAGGCGACTAAAGGAGATGATCCTTTTCCCTCCCTTTTTTTAAACTCTATATTGTTTACAAACTGTAAAAGCTAACGTTAATACACCATATTTCCATTGCTTTATTATAAATTGTTAAAATTTTGTATGGACTTTTGAGCTCGTAGACTATGTATTTAATTATTTGTAAATTATATATATGAATAAAATCATTCTATGTTAAGTATTTTATTTAATCAAACTATGTATTTCGTAAATTATATATATATATATATATATATATATATATATAGGCATTCTATGTTATGTATTTTAAATAAGAAACAATCATTTTGTGAACTCTTCATTAAGCAGCTTCCATAATTAATTGTTTTGTAAATTGTATAATCTCATTTATTTAAAATTGTATTTATTCATTTAAAAATTTGTTATAAAATTATGTGTGTATTAAAGTTAATAAAATGATTTATTTAAAATATATATGTATTTATTACACCTGTATCTTTCCTTTTCCTTTTGTTTTCCTGAAGTATAATTTGAATAAGTTATTTTTTATTTATGTACATGAGTTAAAGGCGAAGGTTGAAAAACAAACAGACAGGTGATTAAGTATACAGTTTTTTATGAAAAAAGTTACAATCTTATATTGATGAAACTTATTAATAAATAAAAAAAATCTCCACAAATTTCAAATTAAATTTTGTTTTTAGAATATGCATGGTACTTGGTTAAGAAGTACCATGGAAAGAAAGACCACAGCTCGTGGTCTTTCTTTCCAAATCTGATCATTTTTTGGGGAAACTTGTAAACTAGTAGTAGGTTCCGTTCTTGAAAAAAATAAAGCAGTCCGTTATTGAAACGGACTACTCCATCTATATCTGCCGGTATTCCGGGGAATAGATTAGAAACGAGGTCCGTCCTAGCAGCGGTGAAAGAGCATTCGTCTATCTCCGACACGTAGTCTTCATTGTAGATCAAATACGTTTTTCCAGTATATTTGTTTATAACTCCGTTGATTTTACAGAGTTGAGCGATGTTTGAAGTGAGAACTAACATTCTTCGGGTATCCTCCGAGCAATTGTATGTGAAGGTTAAACATGTACTACATTTGGTCCGCAAACAGCACAATATCTCCATTGGGCCGCTGATAAATCGCGTCCACTCACTAGAATATGTCGGAAAGAAACTTCAACCGATCGGTGACAGATAGAAATCTGTAGTAGCTTTTGGTTTAATGTTTACCGTCGCCGTTGATGTCTGTTGTCCACAGCTGTTTCTTGAAGACCACGTAAAGTTTTCCGTTCACCATTAGGTAGCAAATTTTATCGCCACCTTCTTTAATCGCGCATACGTTGATGATTGCGGGGGTTGAGGAAGGTGTAGATAGTTTCTGAGTCGGTCTGACGGTAGCAGTCGTCGCTATGCCGTTGCCGTAAAGCGACTGCACGGCTAGTATGTCGTTCTCGCTCAAATTTACTCGCCCGTTCAGATACGGATACATGAGCGCATCTTTATTGTAAGAGGGGCGAATTCCCCAAGCGTGTTCGATCTCATACGATGTGTTCAATAGGCTGGTCTTGCCTTTGTCGGCTTTACCGTCGAGATCATAACTCCAATCCTCCTCTTCATCTATATGGATCTCTATGGGCGTACTGGCTGTGTTGGGGAAACACGCATACAAGATAGCTCCAGGTCCATCGACTTTGTTCGGAAACCGGACTTGTTCATTTTTTGCGTATTTGTGGATGCCGTATTTGTCTGAAATGAGGATATCATATTCGTAGTTATCGTGAGTGAAAGTCAGCGAGGTGTGGTTTGCTCACTCCGCGAAGGCTATTCAACCCAATTACATTTTTTTGGTCGACGTCCGCCGGTAATGTCATTTTATTTCTCGTATTCTCCACACGATTCTATAAATCATGTATGGCATCACATCTGGTACGCCGCACCTGGGGGCGCGCATGAAGAGTTCGGTCTCGTTGTTCAAGTTCCCATTTACAGGAAGATTGAAAATTCCTGAAACAGCGTCTTCTATCGATTTTTCATCCGTCAGGCTCGCGGTATCTCCTCCTTTTAGGCAGCTGTAGTCTAATAGAAACTGATTGGGAATGAATTCGTCTGCGGTGATAGTGACCGCTGCAGCGAAGAAACTTGTAATGAACACGATCATCTTTTCACAGATTTCGTTGTAAGAATGGTCTTACCAACTCGAACGCGCATTTAAACATTTGTTTCGGAACCTTGTAGTTCAGACGAAAGAGGTTAAATTATATCCAGAAATGAAAACAAATTTTTTTTTTACGATTTAAATCTATCTTCCAAAAAACTAAAATCAAATACAGCCGGAACGGCGTTACAATGTATAGATAAACATATATTATCAAATGCAAAATACAAATACATAGTACAAACAGATTGGCGTTAAGTTTAAAGTACAGTAATTAAAAAAACAAAAAACTTAATTTTGACTCCAGTCTTTGTCTTCACTCCAGTCTTTGCCGTATTCAGGAAACGGATGATTGATCTTCATTTCTGGATCTTGCTGCAGGTAAACGGGTAGATTGTTGTTCACCCTTGCGGGGACATAATGACCGTAATGGTCGATGATGAACCATTTAGGAAGGTAGCGTAAGACCTCTCGTCCGGGACTGTTTAATCACATTTTCGCTTTTTCCATGGCATTTCCCACCGCTTCCACAATATTATAGAATTCGATCTGTTCGCACCACGACATGTGCTGCCATATAACTTTGTTCAGAATGCAGCCATTATTTTAGCCGAAAGGACAGATTTTGTCCGTTTTACAGGTGAAGAAGTTGAGCGGAGGACAGTCGTACCGGTTAAGATCTTCCACCTTGTAGCGTTGTTTAAAATGTGCTTTAGCAAAGTCTTTTTGTCTTCGCCCTTTATGTCCATTGCAAAATTAGACCGTAAACCTTTAAGGATGAATAGCAGCCTCGAATACAATAAGAACCCCGAATTCCAACTATGGACTATATATTTTTGCAAGTTTTGTAGTTTACATTTAGTAGCTTGAGACAATATATCGTAGTAGTCCAAAGGCGGTTTAAATAAATAATGGCCGAATTGACGCCCGTCCAATCAAACAATGACCAGTTAGTTGTTTTACATACATGTTGAAATCAGATACGCCGTCGTGATAAGATACGCGAAAACAACTAAAGTCGGCTACGAAGGAAAGCATGTTGAGCCGTTGAGATAACTATCTATACTGATTAAGAAACGCTTCTTACTGTTCCTGTTAAAACTCCGATAAAAACTCTTTAAACATTTTATCCAATACTAGCGGAACTCCCTGAATATTTTCGTACGGATAGTATATCGAATTCAAATATACACGTATGTTGTGTATAGAAACGCATACAAAATTATAAGCGCTTTTAGTCGCTTCTCCTTTTTTTTAAATCTGAAATCCTACGATTGCATAACGAGGTTTTTCCGTTTGCGATGTTGTTTTCACCGTCCATATAGTGTCTATTGAGTTGGGAAGAGACGGATACTCGCACAAATTCCATCTGCGGAAAGCTATAGAAATAAATAAAATAAAGACGAACCTTTATCGACGAGTCTGAAAAGCGATAACCGCCTTTGATCTGACAAGTTTATATACGGTATTTTCCTTACGATTTTCGTCAGCTTCAATAAAAAAAGTTATTCCGGCAGGAACGGCCACGGCCTTGTTACCGTTGGAAGCCCGAAGCAGGATGAGTTCTTGTTTCACTTTCAGCAAGATTCTGTTGTAGTCCTCGAAAAATCCTAAGAGCCTCGTTGCATATTTCTTTAAAATCTTCAAACGAAATATCAGGGGTCACATGGTCGTGATATATATATATGCCTTAGGTTTCTTTCGTCCTGACGGCAAACCATAAGAAAATTAGCATTATCACGGGCAATTGTTTAGGGATTTTGCTATATGTCTGGCTCATACAAAACACATCAATTGTGCAGACCCATTGTAAAATATTTTGTTCTGTTATTTTGTTTTTCGCATATTACATCGATGATTATCATGATCGAGTTCGGCTCTGTTTCTTCCGGCACTACAATAATATCGTTATCGCTGTAAGAATAATAACCTATTCCTTCGACATCGTCCAATAAACTTTTTAAAAATAAATACTTAGGCTGGTACAAAGATTTAGAGAAAACGTATATATTATTAAACTTCAATTCTCTAGGGTCAAACGAAAGGTTGAAAACCGTATTTGTTTTATTAGAATTCAAAGGACCTGTGACCAAACATCTGATATTGTCCGGAAGAAGAGGACTGTGCTTTTTTCAAATTGAAATCGATTGTGTCGCCTATTAAACGTTCAACATTAATTAGAGTTAGCTTCCGATCTTGTTCTTCGATGTCTATTTCTGCTACTAACGTACTTGAACAGTGTGTAATTTATTTTATAAGGTCCTTGTTTTCTATCCACGAATTTCCTTTCTTGTCGAACCCCAACCAACGGACAAGTACTTTATCACCCTTTTTTTAATAACTTCTCTACTAAATAAACGCTACCGTACTTAGTTTTACTAAGCTCTTCCGTACAATAGCTTCCCAGTATCACCTTCCCGTTCCTATCTTTAAGAACGTACGTTATAGGCTGTCATTTTTATCCTACAGATTGTAAAAACTTAATTCCTCCAATTCGGAAGATATTCTTTTGCAAATGTTTTTTAATACTTACTTATCGTAACTTGATCGCCTACATTAAACTTATTGCATGCCTTCGGTTTTTTCGTGCAGCTTTTATTATATTCAGCAGCACTTCGCGTTCGTTTTTATAAGAAACATCTTTTGGCTTAAAACCGGTAGTCCTGTGTAACTTATTGTTAAATATTGACCAATTCGTCTAATATACTTACCCAACGGTAGTTTCCTTGTTCGATAAATTGATGCCACATATTAGACTTCAGAGTTTTATTGAATTCCTCGATTATTGATGCCTTTTTATCGGAATAGGTCGAATAATATTTGATATTTAATTTTAGTGATAAAGATTTCAATTTCGAATTGAACCATTCCCTACCGTCACTGGTTTGGAAATGACTCATTTTCTATTTTTGAAATATCGACTCGAGGACTTTTACATCTTCCGCTTTTTTACTCTTCAAATGACGAAATAATTTAGTAATAACAATTTATTAATGTAAGAATATATTTATACCTCCTATTGACTCTGTAGTAATAATCACCTCAACTAAATCGGCTTGGTAAAAATCGTGTATACCTGTAAGTTCTATTTTTTTTTTTTTTGAGGGCGAAAAACGTTTGTGCGTTATCATCGCCCGCATCCTTTCTTTATATAAAAAATTAAAGTTTTTAAAACTATTCTAAAAGATGAATAAAACTTACAACTAATATCACAGGTAAAGACTAATATAAGATAAGAGTAAATAGTATTTTACAAAGTCCAAGATGGGTGTAAAGGGCCCATTCTTGGATAACAAAAGACAAAAAAAAAACAAAAAACTAAAAACCATAAAAGATCTAATCTACTATAAAACTTAAAACTAAAATAACAAAATTAAATAAAACTTACAACTAACAACACAAATTATATAATTGAAACTAGGTTAAAAATAAAAATTAGAAACTTGAAATAAAACTTAAAACTAACATTACTAAAATCTTACAACTAAGATCACAGACAGTCTTTAAAATATTAAAAAAAAAAAAAAATAACTATAAAATTTAACAAATTCCGATAAGGAGTGTAAAAGGTTCCTAATCGGATAAAAAAATCAAAAACTCAGAAAAAAAACTTATTTTAACCTCGTCCAGCATTAAAAAATACACGTAACACTATTAAATTTTTTGCATTAACCCAGCACTACGCAGAAATAGAAACATCCGGGTTAAAATTTCATTATCATTGCACAAGACACCACGGATGTTTCTGGGTAGATTAAATTTACGACGCAACGCCGCATAACATATGCAATCCACGAGTATATGGTGCACAGTCATGGGGCAGTTGCATCGTGCGCATAGGGGTACTTGTCATCAGGTAATCGTGTGTGATCCTCGTGTGTCCTATCCGCAATCGACAAAAGGACTACTTCCTCACGCCGAGTTTTTCTGTATGAGGAGTCCCATGGTAACGCAGAATCTTTAATCTGTCGGAGTTTATTATCAACGGTAGCCGTCCAGTCACCTTGCCACCACGCTCTCAGTGATTGTTTTACACAATTAATAAAATCAGAGGTAGCAGTTCGGTTGGTGAAAGGAGGCTGATTACATGCTTCTTTGGCAGCAGAATCTGCATGTTCATTTCCTGGAATCCCTACGTGGCTAGGGACCCAGCTAAAAGTTACTTTTGTGTTGCGATTATTCAACTCAGAGATTCATTGTAAATTTCAATGACGATAGGATATTTAGAATAAAAGTTTTTTAAGGCTTAGAGAGCACTACACGATTCACTGCAAATAAGATTTTTTCTATATTTAGGGTTAACGATGTTTAGAGCCTTATTTATAGCGTATAGTTCAGCGGTAAACACACTCGTAATACCGGGTAGACCAAACATATAAGTTCTTTCATTGACAACAAATGCACAGCCAACTGCATCGATTTCTTTCGATCCATCAGTGTATACAACCGCGTCTGGTTTCATCTTGGAGAGAACACACTGAAACATTTTCTGGAAGACAATAGGTAGTGTTGATTGTTTATTGTATGTCGTAAGGTCAAAAGTAAAATTTATAAGGTTTATTCTCCACGGAGAATATGAGCAAGGATACGTAGGAAAGAATGACGGTGTGTCAAGATTTATATGTTGCAGCAGACGCCGGATACGGACACCTACAGGTGCAGTACAACGTGGATGGTCCTCATACTTTCCTAGATTAGGATTTCTAAAGACTGACTCAAGAACCGGGTTATTTGGCTGTCCTCTGAGACGAGCAAAATAATATAATAACAGCTGGTCTCGTCTAACCCAAAGTGATGGTTCACCACAGTCTACAAGTAAGCTTGCGACAGGACTTGATCTAAACGCGCCTGTGGCAAGCCGAAGGAAAGCATGATGTACACTATCCAGCATTTTAATCACGGATTGACGAGCTGAAGAGTAGGCGACACAACCGTAATCTAAACGGAAGCGAACAAAGGAATAGTAAAAACGTATCATACATGACCTATCGGCTCCCCAGTCATCATATCTAGTAGTTTGGAACATTTTGTTTTCAATTCTTTTAAATGTTTGACCCAAGTAAGACGGCTATCAAAAAATAAACCTAAAAACTTGACGTAAGTAGAGATAGTAATAATCTCTCCGTTCTGAAATACTTGCGGAATAGAAGGGTTTCGTAGCCGAGAAAAAACTACAAAATTGGTTTTTTCTGCTGAAAATGTGAAACCAGTAATCCTGGACCAAGCTTCAAGGTGAGATATAGTGTTCTGCAGTAGTCTCTCTGCTTTGGGTTTTGCAATGTAAATAGCAAAATCGGCAGCAAATAGAGAACATGAAACAGGAGTCTGCACACATCTGGTAATACTGTTCATTGCTACAGAAAATAAGGTGGCACTTAATACACTACCTTGAGGCACTCCATTCTCCAAGATGACACTATCTGAGAGCGAATCGTCCGCCCGAACACGAGCTGTTCGGTGATTTAAGAATCCCCTGATAAAAGCAAGCATATTGCCCTTGATTCCCCATTCTTTGAGAGTGTTAAGAATACCACGTCGCCAGGCTGTGTCATACGCCTCTTTAATATCAAAGAAGATAGCGACGAGGTGTTGGCGATTGAGGAAAGCGTTTTGTATGTCTCTTTCTAGTGACACTAAATAGTCAATGGAAGATCGTCCTTGTTGAAAACCACACTGTTCTGGAGATAGAAGGCCATGTTTCTCCAAGTACAATGTAAGCCTGCGGTTTACCATTCTCTCCATTATTTTACTCAAAACGCTTGTTAATGATATAGGGCGGTAGCTTGAGGGGTTGGTTTGGTCTTTACCAGGTTTTAGTACTGGTATAATAAATGCTTCTGACCAGCCGGGTGTGAAGACTTGTTCAGAGAATAAACTGTTGAAAATATTAAAAAGTTGTTGTAGTGCCGAATTAGGAAGGTGTGAAAGCATGGAA
This sequence comes from Lycorma delicatula, assembly GCF_047948215.1. Classification (NCBI taxonomy): domain Eukaryota; kingdom Metazoa; phylum Arthropoda; class Insecta; order Hemiptera; family Fulgoridae; genus Lycorma; species Lycorma delicatula. The sequence goes on along the minus strand of NC_134458.1, from coordinate 13,907,133 downwards.
AGACGAATGTCCCCAGTCCAGGGGAAGTGTCCCGTGAGTTTTTAAGTGCATGTAACAATTCCTTAAATACGAATGGGGTGTTTAATTCACCAACCGAATCACCAATGTTTAACGATAATACTTCTATCTGTATCTTGTATCTTTGAAAATCGTTATTATATGATGAGGTGAGAGACACCGAGCGGATAGATTTGCTAGACTATTTGCCACTGCCGAAGGTGATGAAAGGAGTTCTCCTTCATCAATAAGACCGAGAATAGATTGTTTCGGTGATCCGAAAATTGCACGAATTTTCTTCCATACAGCAGACGTGGGAGTAGTGTGTGAGATAGTGCTCACGTATTTCGTCCATGAATTCCTCTTAGCATCCAAGAATACCCGACGGCACACCGCTCTAGCCCTGCGGTATAAATTTAGATGTTCTACTGTAGGCCTACGATTAAATTTGCGTAGTGCCTGCCGTCGATTCCTAATAGCATATTTGCAATCATCGTTCCACCATTGAACGAGAGTACGTCTAGGATTACCCGATGTTTGTGGGATATATCTGTTGGCATTCTCAAGTATCATGGACGTAAAAGAAGAATATTGGTCGAGGATGTTCACTCCATCGTCATACTGCGATTGGAATGCTTTATGGTATCCATTCCAATCTGCCTTTTCAACAATCCATCTCCGTGGCCTTCTTTTAATCTCGCAGTTTACATCAAAACCAATAATAAGTGATCACTGCCGTGAATGTCATCACAAACAGACCAATTAAAATGAGGGAGTAAATTCGGCGAGTATATGGAGAGATCTATGTTAGATACAGTGCCAGATGATAAGGACATGAATGTGTGTAATCCATTATTCAGTAGAAAAAGGTCCAAGTCTTGTCTCACTCTGTTTATCATATTTCCTCGAGTGGAGCAGAAGATTGAGCCCCAGGAAATATGATGGGCATTGAAGTCACCTAATATTAACGATGGAGATGGTATTTGCGTGAGGAGATTTGAGATATCTAGAGCACTGAACTCAGTGTTCGGTGAGAGATACAGGTTGCAGATATGCAATTTGAAGGGGATAGAGACCTTTACTGCAATAGCAGGAATGACAGTGGTTAGTTGAACTCTTGTAGCCGACACCCCATTCTTCATGAAGATAGCCACTCCACCACTCTCCTTACTGTCTACTAGGCAGTCGTATCTCTCACAGAAGTATCCTCTGAGTGTAATTGGGTCATGTTGTAGAAGGTGAGTTTCTTGGAATCACATGATCATGTGCGTGCGCCAGTAGTCTAATATCTTCAGTGCGGGACCGAATACCTCGAACATTCCACTAGATAATGTTCATAAGTGTAAAATAAAAAAAAAAATAATTAAATTTCAGAAATTATATAAAATTAGCTGTACGTGATTTGGTTTTGCTTTTTTGTATTTTTTATTTTAAAGAACTCTGATACCCTAGGGTCGGGTGGTTCTTCAACCATATCCTCAAGTATATGAGGTGATGATGGAGGAGATTTATTTGAATGGGATGCTGCAGTTGACATCCCAGAGGAGATAGTTTTGTGGGTTCCCTTTACGGGGAGCTTATTTGATGGCTTACTGCCAGCTGTGATAGTCGCTACTCGTGCCGGAACGACTTTGGGAACAGGAACTTTCGTATGTATCACACTGTTAGATTCACTAACTGCGACGGAGGACTTTTTATTCATTTTTGTCAGCTCTGAGATAGTGGCTGTAAGTGAAGCTACTTAATCAGAAAGCATCTGATTACTTAAAAATGAGCTTAAAAAACAAGTTTTTTAAGCTCATTGCAGGATCCGCACTGCTGATTATTAACATTTGTAGGAATTTGTTTAGATGTAGCGGTGGCAAAAGATACATCTGGTTTAACCAGGTTCCGTGAATTGTTTATCTTTTTATATTCTCTACGTGCAGCCGGGAAAGATAGTTTTTGCTGTGTACAGATTTTGAGAATTGCCTTTTCTTCTTTAAAAGTTGGGCAATCTCGGGAGCGGGCTGTATGTGGACCACTGCAGTTTGCAAATTTTTCACTTTTTCACAGTTAGTGTCGTTGTGACCTTCTTTACCACATCGAGCACAGATCTCAGTTTTCGTGCAACGGCAGAACGGAACAGAAGATCAGACACCGTCTCTTATACTAACATTCAATCTCCCTGTTCCACCAGAGAAGATTAAAGTGGGTTACCTCTTGGTTCGGGTACGACCATTCATACCCAACCCACGGCGATGTTTCAGATGCCAAGGTTTAAGTTCTATTGGCCTTGTCGGAAAATTTCTGCGTGCTTGATTATGAAGCCCTTTTGCAATACTTTCTTTAACACTCCTGATGTCTTATTGTCGAGTTAACATTTACAACACTGGCCATTGCTTATATATTAAATAGAACGTAAGGATAAATGAAAAAAAAGAAAACTAATTATATCACAGCCATTTATTTATTGAACTATATTTTTTTACGTAAAATACTACTTTCCAAATAATATACAAGATAGAAATTCCATTCTGACAATTTCGTACGTAAACTTTCATAATCGCTAACGGTTGGAAGATTTAATTTTACCACATCAGTTTTGTTACCGAAATATTTTCCTTTTTTTTATTATTTGGATTATAGATGACAGAAAGATTTTCTTTAGAATACACATCAAATGATGTAATGATGTTATTTTCCCGCCTAAAACAAAACCGATAATCCACGAATCCCTGGATACGTCAGACTCGAATTCGTAAGTAATCTCTTCGTCAGTAGATTCTGCATCCATTTACTTTGCACTCAGATACTCTCACTCAGACGGAGATGAAGATGAACTCATTGTTTCTTTACGTTCTTACTGTCGACAGCTTGTTCCTAGAACAAACAACACAAAAAAATTAGAGATTCGCTTATATACATGGTTAAAAATTCGAGCGCATGAATATGTCATAAAAACTCACCTCACCCCGGACATTGGCCAATACGCAGTTCGGCGACGCACGTTTATGCTCCTGACATAGGTCATCATCCATCCACTCGAACATTTCAACTTCGCACTCTAGGCACGCTACAGTATCTAATACGCCGTTGAAATAGAACCCTGCCTCTAACATATCATCTTATAAGGCAATTTTCTCGGCCATTCATTGAATGTATTACATAATAATATTTCAAATACATCACCATCTTTAAAGTATTTATAACAATTATAGCTTTCTTTGGCGGCATTACATTCAGGTTTAAGTTCACAGTGAATTAAACAGCTGTGGAGAAAAATAGTTCCTAAATCGAAAATAACCGCATTCGGCACACAAATATTCTTCAGCGTATTGATGAATACGACATTTCTTCAAATCATATTTTGGTATGGTTTGGGTTCTTCGACTTAATACAGCAAAACGGACAAACATTTCTCAGGTTAATTTTCTTGATGTAATTATTAATTTTATAGATTTCCAATTTGTATTCCAGTTATTCTAACTTTTTTTTAAAGAACGCCAATCGCTCGTAATATTTTATAACTATATCCTTTTCGGTTTGCAGCATCGGTTATAATTGAAAAAAAAAAACAACTAGATTTAATTATTTAAATCAAACATTTGTATATAAGCGGGGGATTTCTTTTCTTAACCCCTTCTTCTGTAAGATTTACAAAACCTTTGGTATCATCTTCTTTTTTACATTAAAAATTGTGTTACGTATTTATCATATAAACTGTCTAATTCACACCTGAAATTATTAACGTTCATTCTTGTGTGAAAATTATTAGATTTCCTTTTAAAGCGGAACCGTTCTTCGATGAGATTGAAAACTTTTACGCTGTTTGGATCTTTTAATTTTTCGTAAAGAATTTCACAATTGGGATATCTTTTCTTTAGTTTATTTTGAACGAGAATAACGTAATATTTAAAAATATCATTCGGTTGACGTTTATCCACGATTACAAGACCGTTTACCTTTTTTGTCACTAGTGTATGGTGCCGCAATATCTTAAAGCATCTTTAGTCTATTCTTTAGTTGACTGTTTAGTAATATACGATTTAAGTTTTTTATGTAGAAGTTGATTGTTTTCATCTCGTAATCTATCTGCAATAATTTCATATTCTCGCAATCGCCACTGAGCGTTTACATTTTTATATGACTTAAACTTTTTAATCTAATAATCTTCCATTATATCATAACATTATCATAAAACTCTTTTGATAAGTATGAAGCTATGTGAAATAATAATTTCTTAAAAACAAACGTACCGGTAATAATGTTAGTTGTTTCATCATTATTGTAACCATCTCTATTTACAGAAAAAGCAAAGGCGCACATTTTCGCGTTCGCTTTTTTATTATAAAAATCAATTACTTCCTTCAATCTGTAAATCTTTTTTAAACATCTCGACATAACTTAGTTTTATATAAATACAATAAAGAATTTTATAAACGAATAGAGATAATATATTTAAATCTAATAAATTAATATGTTAATATTCATATTTAAAAAAATTGTTTTAAACAAATATTTAAATTGGCAACATTGCGTCTGATAACATTGCGCACATTTCTGCAGCGTCACTGTCTTACAAAACGGCATGCACAATTTGGCAACGTTGCTGTCCCAGAACGGGCATGCGCAATTTAGCAATACTGCGCAAAATCAGGCAACGTCGCGCGTTTGTCAGAACTTTATACAAACTGATGACGTCGCGGCTGTCAACACGCTGCACATTTTTGCATCGTCATTATCCTACAAAACGGCATGCAAAATTTGGCAACATCGTAAAAAATTCGTCAACGTTGTATTTGACATCACTGTGCACAAGCTAGTAACGCCGCATTTAACAACACCGCATGACCTCGACCTTTATGCCATCACAGGGTCAAAGGTCAAGGCTGTCCCAGAAACGGCATAAGTATAATACTGTTAGGACACGTAAGCCGGTGGTGTATGGCACCGTACTTAGTCCGCTCACGCTGTTATAGACTCTAGGAGCTATTTAGGACACTGATCGCATCAACTGTTACGAGGCATAGTACCCCTTTGTGGCACGAACATACGATGTTATGCTTTAGGGCTTTAGGGCTGATGGCGGGATAATGCCTAAAAAACAATAATCTGATCCATTAATTCATCATTTTTCCTATCTTAAAATTATATTTATTTTGATATCTGTGACCAATGGAATAATGGCTACGTGATGATGGTCGTTATCTTCTCCTGTATGTCCTGCAGGATAATGTCTGGTCTGTTGTGAATCTCCGGTTGATCTATCAGAATAGTTCGATAATATAAAACCTTAACACGATCATTCTCTCCGACGGAGTATAACTATAGTAGGGGGTGGATTCATCAAGGGCACCTCGGCTCAGCAAAATCCTATGGTGGAGGATTCAGCATATTTTTTATAGCGGATAGTATACCTAACTCGGTACTAGGATCTGACACCCTCTTGTTATTTGTTCGATAGATTCACTTGTTACATTACAAAGTTGGCACAAGTCCGATGTAAAATTCTGACTTCCTACAATATGTTTCAAGTAGCTGCGTATACCAATAACCTGGTCCTGGATTCTAAAGTCTACGTCCTTACGTCCTTGGTCTCCGCAAACAACTTGATATTCCTTGGCCGCCCAAAAGCATCAGCGTCTATAGCGTCGTTCATAATGACATGAATGTATCTACCATGGCGTGCCTTCTAGATTCAGGATGTTATTTTTGCTATTAAGGTACTCAAATTAAGTCTGCTTAGTGATATAACAAAATTGGTTTTTATTGCCTAATGTTTGATCCAGAAATAATTGTCTCTTATTTTGAATGCAACAGGCAGCTTCGTTGGTTCCTTTGGCGTAATACTTGGAGAAGATTAATGTTTATCTTCAGATTCTTTTTGTGGTGTTTTTGGTGTTATTTTATTAAGAAATCCTATCGTTTATAAGTAATAACTAACCCTTATAAAAATTATTTTGGCTTATTTCGATATTTTAACTAAGGTCTTAGCTCTGGCATGTATTATTATTTTATTTATTATTTTTTTATATTATGATGTCAAAAGTCTAGATTATGCATTTTGATTATGCAACGTTGTTTTCTCAGTAGACAACCAGAATCCATTTCGATGAGCTTGTTAATAGCCGTTTGTAGCTTGTATTTAACCGCTGCAGTTTGACTGCTGGCGTAGAAATTCGCAAGGCGATGCACATGTAAACTTCTTCCAATGTCGAATGATGTAGCGGTAATAAGCTTGTTCATTCGATTGGGAACAAGGTTCTGCTTAACGGCGATTCTATATATACATCATTTTCCAACTTCCTGAGTGACGAATATTTATTCGCAATTCTAACAAAAAGAGTCTTTCCTCGAAATAATTATTAATGGAAATCTTCCTCTTATTCCTCAGTCTTATAACTGCTTTAAGATTTTGCATTTCCAAGCTATCTCGAAATCTTTTTCTTAATCAAAGGAGACGGCAACGCAGTGTTTATTAGTCAAGAAAATATTTAATATTGCATTTTCAATATTAATCATCTGGTCTGTGGTAGAATGAAACCCCATCTGATGGGAAAATCCATTCTTTCTTTTCAAGCACCACATGAGTCAATAATCTATCATACTCTTGATTTCTTCCTAATGCATAAGTAAGCGAGAGAGGATGGTATCCGTGGAAAAGTTCGAGGGATTTTTTTTTGAATAGGAGTTACAATCGCTTTTTTCAATAATTCGGATATAAACGAGAAATTCAAATTTTCTTAAAAGCTCTAGAATTTTCTTCCTTGCAGTTACACCTAGCATTCTCATCATTTCGTATTAAATATTGTCTAACCCAGCGGCAGTGTTCGCTTTTTTAATCAGAGCATAATTCAAATCTCTTCAGTAAAATCATCATTATAAAACAAATAACTTTGAGTATAAAATGATATATCATTTTCAGTTGCAGTTTTACGCTTTGTAAAATCATCGGTACAATTTTTCGTTCCACTAACAGCTTCATGGTGACTCCCAAACCTCTCAGCTATCTCCGAAGGCGAGTCAAGATGCTTTTCCCCATCCTTAATACAGGTAGCCTGGTAAGAGGCTAATCCACCGGTTACCGCTTTTACTTTATTTCATACCTCTTCCGGAGTAGTCAGTCCAGTTATCGAGAAAACATACCTTTAGCAGGCGGCACTTTTTTCACTTATGATTATTCTTTTGGCAATAGCCATTTTTTAATTAAATTTCCTTGCGTTGGGTTCTTGACAATGTTAAAACCCCTTTTCTTCTTCTTCTTCTTCTTGATAACCCAGCATCGGACCACTATGGAACAGGTGATCGTCGCATCATCCCTGAGGTTTGAGGGATGTGCTTTGATGCTGTAGCAGTGATGACATTTATCACATCTTCAACATCACTGTTTATATCTCCAGTTAAATTTTGAATATGTTCATGTTCAGGGAAGCTAGTCCAGTCAGCTTTGCCAAGAACCCATCTCTTACGTATGGGATATAATTTAACGGGTGTTTTTAATGACACCACGAATGGAAAGTTATCACTTCCACGTAAATCTTTTACATCTTTCCGATCTAATTTATGCGCTATGGCGGCGCTGGTAAAATCTAAATCAGTGCCGAATGAAGAACCATCTCTGGCATTAATGAAGGTTCTTGTGACAGTATTAAGTATTACTAGATCTGAATTTGTTAGGATATTCTACTGATTTACCTCCGGGCTCCAAATGCTCAGATACTAAGGGTTATGGGCAATCAAATTCCCCACAAAGATAATATGAGCGGACAATTGTCTTATTAAATTATGCAAATTTTCATCACGTCAGTTGAACTTAGAAGTTTGGGTGTATGAGTATAGTTAAACTTGTAAATTAGTCGATAAATGAATTTCTTCGAAGGAATAACGAGTTGCTGAAATGATGGTAGCTCCTCCTCTTGATCTCTGGTTAGGCGCTTGATCAAACCTAAATATTTTGAAGCTTTTTAATCTTAAAGATCAGTATTCCTTAAATGCGTGTCTAGTAAACAAATGTATAAAGGATTTAATACTGGAACCAATAACTGCAACTCGCTCATTTTCGACAAATATCTATTGATGTTCCATTGCAAGATCGACTCATTTATACAGACCGTATTACAACATAAAATTTATTGCCTAGGTTTTCCCGTTATGCCAACCCTTTTTTCTGCCTTTTCTCCATTCTCCTGATGACCTCCACCTCTGAAAACAGGATGTCTGAGGCCTCGGAGGTGTAACCTTCTTGCATCCAGTCATCCACCTCCGATACCACCGATGGTGAAGAGGAGGTTTTGCGGCCGGTATTGGATGATACCCACCCAGATTGAGCGGGCAGTATTGCACCAAAATCCATACTTGATGTGCTTCCCAATGGAATTTTTTGAGCTAAAATGCGCGTCCTCTATGTTGGAGGTCTCTGTTCTTTCAGAGGCTCTGCAGCTACTTTTATTGCATTCTCTTTTCCGGCAGTCATTACCTATCGTCTTTCCAATTTTCCTGAATAGGTATTAAGTCCCTGCAGAAAACTAATCCTTTTATGATATATAAATTATCATGCGGTGCTGCCTCAACATTCATAACGATCTTTTTAGCTTTAAGTAGCCGTGTTGTCTGTATGACTGTAAAACATTCGTCAAACAAACCTAAATCAGTTTTTCTAATCTCCTTCACCGGTCCTTCTGCAGCTTCCGTTAATGTTCGGGTTAACCTTCACAAAAGTGCTAATCTTCGTAAAGACCCCTTCACTTTTCTTAGTAACCAAATATTTCGGAATCGCCTTATAACTCTATAATCGAAACTTAGTTCGATCCGACTTTTCTTTATCGCTAGACTTGAAACTCTTCCTTCGGTTTACATTTTAAGACAGAAGATTCTCCAGGACAAAGGTTTTTATGTGGAAGTAGACTGTTCCATAAAAACGTTGTCGCCAGTCAGTATGTCACAAGATGCGAGCCGAGAGGCGGTTAGGCATGCCCTGAATCACTGATCCTGTCTAGGATCAAGTTTTTATAATTCTTTGGATAAGGGCCTAAAACCTATCTAAGTAAGGTTTTTTGATATCGCCAGCCATTGCTCCAGGGGGTGGATAAAGTGGGGGTTCGAAGACAAATCTAATCATACCTCCCTTAATAGACACAGTATCGAATCGCTTTAAAGTGATCATTAGTCCTCTAAATATTACCTGAAACGTTTGTCTGAAACAATTTTTGATATGATCAACCCTTACGGCAAGGGATGACCAAGATTTTGCTGGAATTCTAAGATGAGGCTTGTCGTAAAATAAAAAAGTGAAACTTTTTTCACATTCAACCATTGTCGTATTGACTAAATTTGAAGTTTTTCTTCACTTTAAGGTGGAAATCTTTTTTATAGGATAGCTAGAAGCCTAACTGCGGAATGAAGACCCCGCGCCTAGTTCTAACCATTAATGAGCCAATTCCATTGAATGTCTCGGATTCGAGGCAAACTAACCACTACAACAACTTTCCCACTAAAAGTGATAATCACTGCAAAATTTGGTCCTAGCTACCTTAAAGAACCCCGCTAAATTAACACAACATGAGTGCAAAGCTAACAGACTCCGTTCCGGTTTACCGGGGAGAGGAGAATGAACTCCTACTCCCACTCACCTCCATCGTGGAGTCCTGCGTGACACTCACCATCTTTCGTTAACCGCCGTCGAAACGCCACTGCATACCACCGGAGCGGCACCCAGCCACGTCCTACTGACAGTGCCGTGTGCTCATAAAACGCCCCCGTCGAAGCGCGACCGCACCCCCCGGGACAAGGAATACCATGCCCGTTGGCAGCGGCCGCAACTCCGCCGACAGCTTAATTCCAAAATCAAAATGACACCTCTTAAATCTAACCGAGGCACGCTGACTTAAGCGCCTACCTTCGGCCAGTCAACTGCCCAGGCGGTCCCTAGCCACCCAGGTTCCTATCACCTACTAAATCCCTTCGGCAGTCCTGCTCAGGGCGAGGAAGCGAAGGAAGCCAGCAACTATTGTCCACTCTCTGCGAGTCCTCCAGTTGACTCGCAGATCCAAAACGGAGTTAACTCTCTCGAGTTCTCTAGTAACTCTGGTACGCTCAGCTTCATACCTGGGACAAATGTGTAGGACATGGTCCACAGTATCATCGACCCTACAGTCCGGACATAAGCCAGAATCAACCAACCTAAACCTAGCCAATTTCTCCCTAAAGGCACCATGTGAGGAGAGAAACTGCTTCGTGTGCCGATTGGGGACACACGACGCATACCCAGCTAACCGCTCGCAAATCGCTAACATTGGAAAATATACCATACGTATAACTACCTGTTGAAGAATCGTTCCACCTATCTTCCCAAGAGTCAAAACCCTGGTCTTCGATCTCACGCATACGCCCTGAAGTAAGAAGGCCTCCCTTCTTTGCAACATCCCGCTGGCTACGTACCGTAGCCCAAATATCCAGGGGTTTGATGCCTGCGATCACAGTTACTGCCTCTCGCGAGACAGTCCTGTAACCGCCGACAACCGCTAATAAAAGAAGACGCTGGGCTCTTAATAGAATATCCCTATAACACTGTTATAAGAGAGCTACTCGGCAGACTGTTCACGGGATGCCTAAGCTGGGGCTACTTTCCGGCTTGCTGGAAGGTAGCTTTGGTGAGAGTACTCCTGAAACCTGGAAAGGATCTTCCTGATGAGGTCGGCAGTTATCAACCCATCAGCCTCTTGCCGGTTCTCGGCAAGTTGCTCGAAAGGCTGGTTGTGGAACGGCTCGAAGAAAGCGTCGATATTAGCTGTATTCTAAATCGAGGCCAATACGGCTTCATGAAAGGGGTTGGCACCGAGGATTGCATTTTAAATGCTCTTACCGAGGTGGAAAGCGCCGACTGCAAATATGTTTTGACTATTTTTGTTGATATAGAGGCAGCATTTCCTTCCTTGTGTTGGAATTCTGTCCTCTATGCTTTGGAACGCCGCGATGTTCCCGAAGCCATACAGGCCGTGATAAGAGACTACTTGTCTAACCGTACGGCTCTGTTTATGGATGCGCACCTAGTTGTGGAAAAATCCGTCCCCAGGGGAAGCCCGCAGGGTTCCGTTCTCGGTCCCCTGCTGTGGAAAATGGTGTTCGACGGGTTTCTGGGGTTGACATTCCCAGAAGGAGTCACGGCCCAGGCTTTCGCCGATGACTGTCTCCTTTTAGTTCGTGGAAATTCACGACCACAGCTAGAAAGCAGAGCGCAGGCGGCTTTGTCAACCGCCGAAGGCTGGATGGATATACAAAATTTAAAGATTTCTGTGCCCAAGACGAAGTTTATGCTTCTGAAGGGCGCAGACAAATTATCATGCAGTCGAAACCCCCACATTAAGTATAAAGGCTGTGTAATCAGCCGAGTAAGGGTTCATAAGTACCTAGGTGTTTTGTTTGATGACAAGTTGCTTTTTAGCAACCACATTAAACAAGTTGCGGCAGACGCTGTCTCTGTGATGCACAAACTTAGAAGGGTTGCTGGGAAAGACTACGGGCTGTCTAGTCGCCAAATGTACTTGGTGTACCGAGGTGTCTTCGAGAGTATGATCGCATACGCGGCGCTAGTTTGGGCGCACAGGTTGGATAGAGATAGAGCACTGCTTCAAAATTTAAGGAGTGCCCAGCGCAGAGCCTTAATTGTATGCACTGGTGTTTTTAAAACAACCTCCTACGAGGCTACTACCGTATTGGAAATGGCTCTTCCAATCGTTTTAGTGGTGAAAGCTCGAGCAGCCATGTGGAAGTTGCGAAGAGGTCGGGAAACCGAGGTATTTGGGATGCGGTTTCGGGCTGGGCTAGAACCGGAACGGAACGTCTATCACAATGCATCGGGTCTAAATTTCGAACAGTTGCCCATTTCCCGCCTGCGGAACAGGCTTTGGATCCTCGCGATGGAGGCATGGCATCATGAATGGCACACCACGACTAAGGGAAGATCTCTATTTAGATTTATACAGGATCTGAGGGGATCTGGTATGCCTCGAGTTCATTTTTAAGGGCGGCGGGTGCCCAAGTGCTCACCAACCATGTGAATTTGATACAATATCTGTTCAGGTTTCGCCTAGCGGCTGATGAGTTGTGCGTCTGCGGGGAGGTCTAGTCGAACGAACATCTAATGTTCGACTGTCCTGCTCTTGGGGGGGCCAGAGACCGGGCCACCCTGGAACTTAGAGGTCAGGGGGAAAACTGGCCGTTCATAAACGGCGAGTCAATGTGGCGTAAGCCGCATTGTCAGACCGTGTGGGAGTTCCTCGATGAGGTTGCGATGTTCTACCGTCATCGTTAGATTGGTTAATTTAAATGGGATTTATTGATTCCTGTAGCGTGTCTGTGGGAAGTCTTCCTTGAAATAATGGCTGCCATCAGCCAGTAATAAGCTCCAAGCGCTTTAAATGGTGGACAGGCACTAGCTGGCAAAGAGCGACCGAGGCGTGGCGGCTTAAATTGCAATTGCCGTCTTTTTAATTTTGTAACTTTATAGTTTTTAAATTGTAACAAGGGGTGCGCCTCCCCGATCTAGTTTTAATGTGACAAGTGAGCGGTAGGGACACATAAAGCGGGTGCTGTACGGCACCCAGCTTAACCGCTCACGCAAGTTAGGAGCTCACTAGGAGCATTAGGAAAACGAGGTCGCAAATCTGTTTCAGAGGCACAGTAGCCGTTTTTTGGCACGAAACATTTGGTCTATGCTCTAGGGCTACCGAAACGGGTGGTGACGGGAGAAATTCCAGCTAACCAATCCCTATACCACTGGTACCGCATACGATGAGCCCAGACGGGCGCAGCGTACAACATAATGGCCTCGCAAACACCTTTGTAAAGAATCCGCATGGTACGGAAATTCAACCCCCAATCGAGAAGGACAACTCTACGGACGCCGAAGAAAATTAATATCTGTCTTCGCCACATACTACAAGTGCTCCTTGAAGAGAAGCCTCTCATCAAAGATAACACCCAGATACTTCTTAAGAGTGACATACCTAATTGGAAGGCCGTCAATCACAACTCGCTGGTGGCGAGTTGCGGCTAGCCGGCCCTTCAAAAACATCATAGTGGTTTTCTCCGCACTGAAAACCATCTTATACTGAAGATTCCACAACCGCAATACCCTACATGCCTGTGCCGCTCTGAGCTCGATCTCAGCACGCGAACCGCCCTCGACCAGCAGCAGCCCATCGTCGGCATAAGCCATGACGCGACACCCGCCGGGCAAGTGCAGCCGCATGAAAGAATCAAACTCGATGGTCCAGACGAGTGGACCTAGTACACTGCCCTGTGGACATCCTTTAGACAGGGTCTTTCCTACTTGCGAACTGCCGTCACGAAGGACAACAGTTCTATCGCTGAAGTAGCTCGAGATACTTAAAGTACAGTTGATATACTTAAATAAAAATAAATAATTAAAACAAATCTGCTATTATCAAATACTAGGCATCTCCCATTGCGGCTTTCCTCGCGCCATATGCGTGTAGAACTTCAAAAATTCCTTAAATAGTTTTTTTTAGTAATTGTGTATGGGCTGTTTCTCTCATAGTTATCGTTATTCACAACTGACAGGGTAAACTAAAAAGTCAAGTTAAAGGATGTATTTCAAAATCAGATTTTTTATGAAATCAGGAGGATATTGAAGTTGTTCAAGAAGACCAAGAATTTCATTATTCCGTTTTTTGTCATTACAATACTTACATGAGTATTTTAAACATATTATCTATTTGAATACCCTTCGAATTCAGATAGCCAATTTAATAGTGATGATCAAAAGCTGATAACTCAGTTTTGGGCCGAGCATATATGTTGCTCTTCAAGTTTTTTTTTCAGGCGTAAATCCGACTTTTCTACAATCACAAATTTTAGTAGCCTTAGAGGTTCTTCTTTGAACCTGTGATCTCGCCGATCTAGGCGTTACGAAAATAATAAAAAAATAAGGGTAGAATCCATACCAGTTATGTTAATCGCTTACCCTAATGGAACCTCTTTGTTCCGGATATTAAAATCTATAAATTGCTACCGTTCGCTTGAGAATGAGTTGTTGTGGACCACCGTCAGGTTAGATGATGACATTAAACTTAATAAAACACGTAATAATTTTCTGAAGACGTCGATATAGACATCAAAATTTAATATTCCTTAAAACCATCAAGACTTTGTTAAATATGTAAATAGTGGTCATTCTATTTAATTTTATTATCAAACTAATTTTGCTTTTACGTAAATTAAATAATAATAAAATACAAATGATAATAAATTGATACAAATGTTAATAAATAATTGATAATAACACAAATTGATCTTTTGTAGATGACGGTATTAAATTTAGGAAATCATATAATAACTGTCTGAAAGAGTTGACAATGACATACACAACGATCGATATATAAACAATAGCAATCGATATTGAATATAACTATCGATAGGATGACATTAATAGCAGTAATAATGGTGAGGTTTGAACAGCGGTAAAAACTCCGAAGGTCATAAGGCTACAGTTAAATTATTATAATAATTGCCTAAGTAGTTTACGCACTTATCGGGAACAAACGAAAAAGACAGTCTCTTTGTGTAGTAGTAAGAGATCATTTCACAACGTGCAAATAAATATTGATAATACTTTATCAAGTTGACAGAATAATTTTTTTTAATCTATACATTAACCCATTTATATTTATATTTCAAAATAATTTATATTTATATTTTAAAATCACATCAACTCTGATTATCAAGGTGAAAGAAGAAAGTTGTATTTCATAAATTACAACAAGGCTCCTATTTATATATCTAAGATTTTTATCTTAACTATAAATAATTGTAACTAAACATATGAAGACGTAGGAATGAAGTAAATCTTTGAAATTGCTCCAGTAGTTAAGTGTTTTTACATGCTATCCATCTGTATTAATAATTTTTTATATAGTGATTGAAGTGTGTTTGGGAGAAAAGTGTGTGTGTGTGTTTGAAAACACTTTATCAGGGCACCGTATAATTCTCAACCTTTATCAAGGGATCAGTTATAAATTTAACTTTAAAAAATGCTTTATCAAAAAAAAAAAAATATTGAAATATGAGGTGTTTAACTTTTTTCCTAGCATCTTAGTATAAATCACGAAAGCAAAGCGTTAAATTTGCACGAATTTTTATAGCCTTTAACCAGTCTATTAAATAAACCAAGATTTTTCTCTTTATGTAAGAAATTAAATACATTTATAAAGAGAAAAATAATTTAAACTTTGTAGCTAGGAAAGATGTTAAATTTTTTATTCTACTTAAGTAGCCAAAAGTAAATCGTAAGTTACTTTTCTTCTTTTTTTTTCTTAACAATTTTTTGCTTAATATACATAAAAAATAAAAAATAAATAGAAAGGATAATATGAAACGAAAAAACATAAAAAGATGTATTTTTCAGGTGAAAAAAATATTTGGTGTGTTTTACAGAAGAAAAGAAAATACTTATCACCGTAGTTGATATACATTTATAATAATTTAAAATATTATTATTGATTACGACAAAATGGATTTGTTTTAAATTCTGATTTATTTAAATTTTAAAATTTGAATATTATAATTAAGATGAAAAATTTCTTTAGATATGATATTATAGAATTTATTTCTTTAAATTTTATTTTAAAAGTCAGAATCTTGGAATTTGTAATTTTTATTACAAATATTGTTTATTTTATTGAAATATAAATTATATGGTATAAGTCTACAAGTATTTGGAGATTTTTTAAACATTACCATGTGAACTGCTTTATAAAAAAACTTTACTAGAAATAGAAATCTTTAGAAAATTATGAATTTTAAATTATAAAAAATAGTGTCATGTTACTCAGAACCTGTTGTTAATCGAATTCAAGAAAACAGGATGATTTTCAGTGAGACCTGTGTATATTTTATGTACAAAGCTTTACTATTCATCAATTTAACAGATTTCTATGTTTTTTTTTAATTTTTTGAACCAAAAATACTATAGTAGCCAGTTGAAAACTTTTCTTTTATCGTAAAAATATTTTCTAACGATAAAGTGGGTTTTTTTTTGTCTTCAGTCATTTGACTGGTTTGATGCAGCTCTCCAAGATTCCCTATCTAGTGCTAGTCGTTTCATTTCAGTATACCCTCTAAATCCTACATCCCTAACAATTTGTTTTACATATTCCAAACGTGGCCTGCCTACACAATTTTTCTACCTGTCCTTCCAATATTAAAGCGACTATTCCAGGATGCCTTAGTATGTGGCCTATAAGTCTGTCTCTTCTTTTAACTATATTTTTCCAAATGCTTCTTTCTTCATCTATTTTTCGCAATACCTCTTCATTTGTCACTTTATCCACCCATCTGATTTTTAACATTCTCCTATAGCACCACATTTCAAAAGCTTCTAATATTTTCTTCTCAAATACTCCGATTATCCAAGTTTCACTTCCATATAAAGCGACATTCCAAACATATACTTTCAAAAATCTTTTGCTGACATTTAAATTAATTTTTGATGTAAACAAATTATATTTCTTACTGAAGGCTCGTTTCGCTTGTGCTATTCGGCATTTTATATCGCTCCTGCTTCGTCCATCTTTAGTAATTCTACTTCCCAAATAACAAAATTCTTCTACCTCCATAATCTTTTTTCCTCCTATTTTCACATTCAGTGGTCCATCTTTGTTATTTATTTATCATTTCATTACTTTTGTTTTGATCTCGTTTATTCTCATGCGATAGTTCTTGCGTAGGACTTCATCTATGCCGTTCATTGTTTCTTCTAAATCCTTTTTACTCTCGGCTAGAATTACTATATCACCAGCAAATCGTAGAATCTTTATCTTTTCTCCTTGTACTGTTACTCCGAATCTAAATTGTTCTTTAACATCATTAACTGCTAGTTTTAAAATGCTGAACTTTTTATTCCAGTCTACGTTATCGAATGCCTTTACTAGGTCTATAAACGCCAAGTATGTTGGTTTGTTTTTCTTTAATCTTCCTTCTACTATTAATCTGAGGCCTAAAATTGCTTCCCTTGTCTCTATACTTTTCCTGAAACCAAATTGGTCTTCTCCTAACACTTCCTCCACTCTCCTCTCAATTCTTCTGTATAGAATTCTAGTTAAGATTTTTGATGCATGACCAGTTAAACTAATTGGTCTGTATTGTTCACATTTATCTGCCCCTGCTTTCTTTGGTATCATGACTATAACACTTTTTTTGAAGTCTGACAGAAATTCCCCTTTTTCATAAATATTACACACCAGTTTGTAAAATCTATCAATCGCTTCCTCACCTGCACTGCGCAGTAATTCTACAGGTATTCCGTCTATTCCAGGAGCCTTTCTGCCATTCAAATCATTTAATGCTCTCTTAAATTCAGATCTCAGTATGGTTTCTCCCATTTCATCCTCATCAACTTCCTCTTCTTCCTCTATAACACCATTTTCTAATTCATTTCCTCCGTATAACTCTTCAATATATTCCACCCATCTATCGACTTTACCTTTCGTATTATATATTGGTGTACCATGTTTGTTTAACACATTAATAGATTTTAATTTATGTACCCGAAAATTTTCCTTAACTTTCCTGTATGATCCGTCTATTTTACCAATCTTCATTTTTCTTTCCACTTCTGAACACTTTTCTTTAATCCACTCTTCTTTCGCCAGTTTGCACTTCCTGTTTATAGCATTTCTTAGTTGCCGATAGTTCCTTTTACTTTCTTCATCATTAGCATTCTTATATTTTCTACGTTCATCCATCAGCTGCAATATATCGTCTGAAACCCAAGGTTTTCTACCAGTTCTCTTTATTCCGTTATTCCGCCTAAGTTTGCTTCTGCATATTTAAGAATTTCCTTTTTAACATTCTCCCATTCTTCTTCTACATTTTCTACCTTATCCTTTTTACTCAGACCTCTTGTGATGTCCTCCTCAAAAATCTTCTTTACCACCTCTTCCTCAAGCTTCTCTAAATTCCACCGATTCATCTGACAACTTTTCTTCAGGTTTTTAAACCCCAATCTACATTTCATTATCACCAAATTATGGTCGCTATCAATGTCTGCTCCAGGGTAAGTTTTGCAGTCAACCCGTTGATTTCTAAATCTTTGCTTAACCATGATATAATCTATCTGATATCTTGCAGTATCCCCTGGCTTTTTCCAAATGTATATTCTTCTATTATGATTTTTAAATTGGGTGTTGGCAATTACTAAATTATACTTCGTGCAAAACTCTATAAGTCGGTCCCCTCTTTCATTTGCCCAGCCCGTATTCACCCGCTATATTTCCTTCCTTGCCTTTTCCAATGCTTGCATTCCAATCTCCAACTATTATTAAATTTTTATCTCCTTTTACGTGTTTAATTGCTTCATCAATCTCTTTGTATACACAATCTACCTTATCATCATCATGGGCGCTTGTAGGCATATAGACGTTAACAATCGTTGTCGGTTTAGGTTTTGATTTTATCCTTATTACAATGATTCTATCGCTATGCGTCTTGAAATACTCCACTCTCCTCCCTATCTTCTTGTTCATCACGAAACCTACTCCTGCCTGCCCATTATTTGACGCTGAGTTAATTACTCTAAAATCCGGGTTAATAACTGTGTTATCTACATAGAAAGCGGATAAATATTTTTGATCTCTTTTGTTATCATTGCTTAATATTTGATTTTGTAGCGTAAAGCTATACCGGGTGTTCAAAAAAGACTCCGCGGATTTAGATTAAATCAATTTTATTACATTTATAATTATAAATTTACGTGAGGGTTTCGTTAAATGAAAGTGCAAAGTCCATAGTTTTTGTTTATATTTCTTAATGTAACTCAATACGAGCACCGCTTACATCCATTGTAGTTGTCAAACCGGTAATCCACTCATTTCACACTCTGGCGAGCAAGTCTGTAAAGATCATTTCCACGGCTGCTGTTATTATATGGTGTAGGTAGTCAAAAGAATGGTCTTTTTTATAGACGATGTCTTTTACGTAGTCCCAAAAGAATAAATCCGTCGGCGCCAAATTGGTACATTGCAGGGGCTAAGCGGTTGCAGCTTTTCTGCTACCCAGCCTTCTGTGAACCTGACGTTTAGCGCAAAAACTTTGCACGGCGTGGAGGGGTTCCACAGCTGCCCGCACTTTCAGTATGCGAAAACACAACGTTCTCTAACATATCCAAATACACAATCTACCCGTGGAAAAAAGGTCCAAAAATTCGATTACGCATGATACCACACCAAATATTTACTTTCGGGCAGTTGCGTACAAATTCCACCGACTCGTGTGGATTTTATGAGCCCCATAATCAATAATTATGGCGAGTCATGTCCCTGTGATCATGAAAGTTGCTTCATCAGAAAATAAGATGGCCTGCAGGTAATTTTCATCAGCAGAGATGAAGTCTATCATGGTCCTTACAGATTGAACTCTTTGTGGCTTATCGTTAAGTTTAATTTCATGTAGTAGCTACGTTTATATGCATGAAGTTTCAAACTTCTGCAAACAACATCATGGACAGTGCTTTTAGTAATGTTAAGTTAACTACTAATAATACCAACTGAACTTTTTGACTTCGTTAGAAAGATAGTCGAATTCTTTCTGTACTTTCGGCACTTGTTTTAGGCCTACTACCGAGTTTCGTTTCAGAACGCTTCCGGTTTCCAAAAAAATTCGCACCACTTACCTATGCTTTCGTCACTAGGAGAATTTGTACGATAGACTCGTATGTAATTTCACTGATTTTTATTCTACAAACCCGTGCACGCTCTGTGCTTTCTCTTGTGGCGACGCCACGGCGTGGAAGCTCGGGGTCATAGCAGATTGACCAGTCCAGCAATATAATATTGCGGCTATATTAAGTTTTATGTAAACAAAAACTTAATTGTTATCACTTCAAGATTACACATAAAACACTATTTAGTCCTGTAAAATAAAGAATATATAACTTCTTGAAACCCCGGAGTTCTTTTCCCGCTACTGAGTAAATTCACTCAATCATTAGATACATCAAACCTTTTAAGGTATTGATTCTATGATATTCAAAGAATTTCGGGCAAAAATTCCAGAAAGTTATTTGGAAGATTTAAAATAAAAAAAATTATAAAAATTCATATTCCTCCATTCCACGGAAGAATTTTGTGGATACACACACATTCCTATTACATGACGACTGCTATTGAGTAAATCTTAAGTTCTTTAAACCACACCAGGGTTGTGTGTGTGTGTGTGTGTGTGTGTGTACTGTACAAACAAAACCACACATGCACAGTGGGGATGATTGTTTAACAGTTCTAATGCTCGTTCAGTGACAACTTTTCATATTTTTAACCATTATTGTGAAAATGATTTATTTATTTTTTATCTATTCTGTTTTTATAACAGTTGATCGTAGGGTTTTTTGTACAAGTTAACTTTAAAAGCTGTAAACGCTTTACATTCCGTAAAATTAGTCATTCATTCGTTAGTAAAATTTATATCGGGTAAGTTTAGATAAATTTGGTAATGATACATTTTTTTATTAAGTTGTTTAAAAGTTTAATTGAAGTAAATTTCAAGTGTACTACTTTTAAAATCGGTGAAAAACATTATCTCTTTTATATAACATTACTTTTTAACGTATACTTCGAATAAATAAAAAGTAAGTATTGAAAAAAGTTTTTACTTTCTATTATAATCGTCGCTTAGTTTTTTTTTTAAGGTAGCTTTTAATGTCTATATAAATAATTTTGTTTGAACTGAGTTATACGGAAAGAAGATTTATAGTATACAGAATCTCTGTTCAAGACTCAGATACTGTGAAAAGAGTTGAAAATGAAAAAAGACACACCCTTATTCAGAAGGAGCAAGACATGTCTATCTCCATTGCTTTTCAATTTATATATGGCAAAATCAAAACCGAAATTGAAAAAACAAAGATTAAAAGTAGACTGATTATTCAGAGAAAAAAATCTAAGATCCATGATATTTTTAATGTTTTTTCCCAAAAATTAAAAATGAGTCACTATTGATATCAATTTATTACTACGACAGAAATCGAGTTCGAAAGTAAATAAAAATTAAACAAATGTGGCATAAAGAAGGGCAATGAGGAATTAAAAATTAACATAGAAGTACGTAATATGTTCCCCGATTTTAATCGGAAGCAGATGAAAAAACAAGGAGAGTTTTATATAAAAATAATCTGTCACAGTACCATATATATATAAAACTACTAAATGCAGAACAAAATAAGAGAGGAGAGACATTTATGGCAAAATTTTGTAAAGAGACGAAGTAAGTAGGTAGAACACATATTAAGACAACCGGATTTATTTGATTTGATAATAAAGGGGTGTGTAAAAGGTAAAAATACAGACAGAGAGATAAACATTACATATATAAAAGAAAAACAGAGTATGTAAGATGGAAATCTTTATTTTGAGGTTAAAAAATAGGACAGAATAGAAATGAACAGAGAATAGCCTCAAACCAGTTAAATGATTGAAGAATTAAAAAAAAGCTGAAAAATAAAATTAGTAATTCGTAAACAGAATATTATATGACATCAAATTCTTTGTTAGAGACTGTCGTGTACCTATCCGACCCGGATAAATAGAAAACAATGACAGCCAACTTACAGGATACAAACCGACATATAAAGTTACAGATAAAATGTCAACAAGACTAAAATAAGCTTAGATTATATTCGCTTGATTTAGTTACCATAACATTATTCTGAAGTTAAATTCAATTGTATGAAGTGTGTCTCAGGAATAGATTAAATTAATACGGTAAAATTAATTTATAACACATTTAATCTGTTTCCTTCATGTCTCTTTATGAATTTTCAGCAGAGTATATGTGTTTTGTGGGCGCACGCGTGTGTGTATGAGTTTATATGTGTATGTGTGAGTTTATATGTAATACTTGGGATGAGAATGTGAGTATTTTGCACTTCAATCGCCCAAAGCAGGATCTGTCAACGACATATCACCAATATCTAACAGTCTCTAAACATAGCTTTACAAGTAACTTTTTTGTGTGTGTGTGTGTGTGTGTGTGTGTGTGTGTATGTGTGATAGTGCGTGCGTCGCAAACGAACTTAAACGATATATTTAACATGAAAATCATTTGTATGAGTATGAATATATATATATATATATATATATATATTAAAAAGTATCAGTTATACATAAAATATTTACTAAATGTACCTACTAAGAGTTATTTAGTATAATTAAACCACAGTTTTAGAAATTAATATTTTTAGGAAATTTCATTATGAAAAAAATAAATATAGTACTTAATTAATACATATAAACTTGCCATAAGTTAAGAATAATTTATCAAAAATTAAAAACATTTACGCAAAAATATCTTTAATAGACGTTTTCACAATTCCAGGACTTAACCTTTTTTAATTATTTCATACTTATGTACATTATTAAAATAAAAGTTGTGTCACTTGAATTGTTATTATTATATACATAATTTACCCTTATTGATTAGATTACAAAACTAACCGTTAAAAGAAGGTAGAACTGATATTGAATTAAATTAATTTAAAAAAAAGTATGAAATACGTTGCTGTTATCATTAAACGAATATTTTTTTTGTGTTCCTTAAAGAGTAATAGTAAAATTTTGATAATAGAAAGTGAGGTAAAAAATAGTGGTGTGATACTGCGAATACGGTGTTATAAGCTGGGTGAGTTGGTACAACTGCGCCTGGGTCTAGCCTGCTTACTCCCTCACGTTGAATAGCAGCAAGTAGCAACAGTTGCCTCTTTTTGCTCGGTTCGGTTGTGTAATGT
The DNA here is from genome assembly GCF_047948215.1 of Lycorma delicatula. NCBI lineage: Eukaryota > Metazoa > Arthropoda > Insecta > Hemiptera > Fulgoridae > Lycorma > Lycorma delicatula. The sequence continues at coordinate 13,884,359 of NC_134458.1, read as the reverse complement.
GTCTCCTATACGACAGGGTCGTTCCTTTGCTTTCTTTATTGTGCCGTCGCAACAGGTCCAACGTTGTCGTTTCGGGATTCGTTATTGAAACAAGCATTAATGAAAGACTGTAAAAGTCATTTCTGTTTCTTATAGTAGTAATAAAAAAAAATACAGAACCAAACAGTGCACGAATGTAGAACTGTATTGCGATGGAATGTGCGTGAATTTTCATTATGATTTTATTTAAGTTAAGCACTTATTTTTTTCTCGAAAAAATATATTTAATAAAGATGTAAAAAGGATTCATATGAATGACTTCGTGGACTTCAATTTAATTGTGCAATTTATAACTCGAGAGTAGATATTCCGATGTGAAGGAGCTAAAAAAACCGTCGTTATCCTGCTATTTAATAAAGAGCAACGTGAATTTTGTTGGTATATACTTTAATTCTTATTTAGGTTTTTATGATACACTAATTACGTTTGTTGATTAGAAAAAACTATTATGTTCTATCATGATTAATTTTACTTAAAGTTTGTGCTTGAGGTTATTTTATAATATCGCTTACTGTTTACTTATAATTATTACGCATTTATATTACTAATAATAAAGTTTGGTTAATTTCAATATTGTTTAATATTGTAAACTGTAACTTTTACTTCATCAGCAGTAAATTATTTTGAATCTTCGTTTAATACGGTTATGTTTTTATTATTGTACACAACTCTGCCGTTATGCAGTTTAACATAACCACCTAGATATTCCCTCTCTTTTTAGTTTCTTTCATAAAATATTTTTGCCTTTCATGGAATATGAAAAAAAGTTTACTGTTTTTTCATACTAGTTTATTTACTTCTTATTCTTTTTTTTTAGAATTGTATACTTTTTACCGTTTTACGTAGGAATGAGAAACAATAATTACAAGCAATATTTCGTCTTGTATAATATATATATATTATTTTTTTAAATATAGGTTTAGAACAGTTAAAATCTAACTATATTTTTGTGATACAGGAAATAAATTTTATGGAAATATTTATTTTTGCAAAAAGTTTTTTTCATTTTTTTTTCCTAAAGGAGCTTTTAGTATACATCTATAAGTATATATAATTAATTCAAACTTTTAATTGAAAGTCTTTTGTATTCCAAAACGATTTCTGGTTTATTTTAAAGGTTTGTATAATATTTCTGTAGCAATAATGTGTAACTGATAAAACTTTTATTTACATGAAATTTTATGAAATGTTTTATAAGTCATAAGATGTTTAAATCTTTTTTATACTACTAGGTTTATGTACATAATTATATGATTTTTTTAATATTCAATAATTCAGAATCTAATTACTCAGATGAGTTATTGAATGGATAATTAACCTTGAAAGCATTTTTTTATTCAGATTTCTTACTTAATACATTTTTAACTCGTTTTTGTTTACTTTTTTTAATGAAAAGTTAATCATATATATAAAATAGAGATTTACGTTTTCGAGTTTAGCTTACCGTATTCTTTTAAGGAATTTCATTATAAACAATCGTCCACATTCTTTTGCAAACTGCAACCAAAGATGGATTGAGTAATAGAAAAATAGCCTGGCAAAAATTCTTTCATTAAAAAGTACTTTCTTGTAACTTGTACTGTCTTGTAAATTGAACGATTTAAAATACTGCAATAACTGATATAGAAGAGATAATATCCGGGTGCTTTTATTATTAAATTAAATAAATCTAAAAAAAACTTAGAATTCATTTGTTCTAATTTATTCTAACTACATGGCCTATTTTTTTTTCTTTATTATTTCTTCTTTATTTATTGGAGGTTTTTGTCAATTAATTCTCATAATATGTTAATTGTGTGTACATAGCAGAATGAATGGGGACGATGAAAAAATTCTAAACCGATGACTGAACTCTGAATATCTTTTTATGTATAATTCAGTTCCTTAACTGACTGAACAATTCTAATGACTATTTTTTATTAATCTGCTTCATCTTGGATAAAAGTAAACTAGCAAATAAGGGGTTTTAACGCGAAATGTTATTGTTAAAGTTTCTTTTTATCGACCCGTTTTCATACTCAGTTGGGAGTTAGAGCTTTTACAATCCCTTTGCGTACAGCCTTGAACAAAAGCATTTATATTTGGAGTTTGTTGAAAATATAAATTTGTATTTTATTAATTAGTCGATTAATATTTTTAGATGTATTAACTGTTCTTTCATAGATATTATGGTTATAAATAGTAATACGAGTATAAAAATAATTAAATTAATAATAGGTCTTTATTTACAATAAAATTTATAAAAAGAAATAAAATTGAAGTGAAATAGATACTTAAATAAAAAATAAAACGTTGTTTACTTTATTAAGAAAATAACATATTAAAATATAGGATAAAAACATACGCTCGCCAATATTGCCAACCATTGAACCGTTCGTTGGAGTGACTCTCAAACGAAAATTAAATGACATTTCCAAGAATATTTACAAAAGGGTATTAAAAACAATCCGGGCTTCAGTACTTAAATGTTGATTTTCTTAGTTCTCACTTAACATTACCGTGCAAAATGTACAGACCAAAATTTCATTAAAACCGGATACGCTACAATAAAATCAACTACAGCTTTCTTCTCCTGCAAGTTATACAACGAAAATAGTCTGTAGTCGATGTAAAACTATATTTATTTAAATAGGTTAATACCTCTTTGAAATGTCAGCAATAAGAAAAAATATTGATTGTAATGTATGATAATCAGCGCTAATATAAATCAGTTCATTTTAGTTCGATCTCGCAGGAACCTGTACAAACAGATTTAATGTCATATATACAAAAACCTACCACTGAGGAATAAACCTTCTACGTGATTTTTATGACAATAAATAAAACTTTCGTCTATTTTTACATGTCGTTCTCCTCAAATTTTCCCAACAACGTCATCACACGTAGCATAAAAAGACAAACCGTGCGTAAATACATATTCTACACGATTATTGGTTCATTGAAAACATTTAACAACCTTTTAACATTCCAACTATAGGACGATTTACCAAGAACAATCACTGATTTATACAGTTACCAGCATGTATGCCATTTTTCACTTTATACGACTTCGCGTTGTATTTCCAAAATTTTGATTATTACAACTACATGTGGTCCTTACTTTTAAATTTGCAACTGTTTGATGCGGTACTTCATTTCTTGGAAGAATGCAACGGCTCCTTTTTGGATTGTAGACAGGAAGGGATAATTATATCTCGTAAAACTCTACAAACATCACATTTTCTTAACGTTATCTTGAAAAATTGTACAAAAACGTGTAATAAACAATTTTTTATTATTTTAAGGAGTACAACGAAATTAACCTAAATCGTGTGAAACTGTACTAAATTTTAGTTACTACCTGATAAGAAATGATAAGTTTTTATACGAATTATAGTACGGGTTAGAAGTAAGATAAATACCGTTTTTTCTACTCTTTACGTTTACTCTTTTACGTTTTTTCTACTCTATTTCTTCCAAGAAAGCTTTTGGGTATCAACTTTCTCGTAACTTGTATACTAGAACAGGACATTACATCACACAGTAATGTAGAAAATAGACAAGTTCGATGTAGTCAGAAATATTTTACCGTAATTTAACAATTTTTTTTCTTTATCGAAAACGTAGAAAAATTTCTTTTACATATGTTTCATAAATATTTTTTTAAGAATAGAATAACATTTATTTAGGAATATTTTATTTAAGATTATATAATTAAAAGCGATCAACAGAGACTAGCTCTTAGTGCCCCTTTCTCCAAAATCTTTATCAGATTATTACATATATATTCTCTCTTAAGCTGATGAAATTGTACCTTTCCGCAAATTCTGTCTGTTCACAGTTGCATAACTATTTTTCATTTCTTGCCGTTCTACCATCATTCCAAAAAACAACAATTTTAGATATATCTAGGTTAAACTTTTTAAGACCATTTATCACAGTAACCCCGCGGTAATCATTTGTTATATTCTGCAGCGTTTACATCTAATAAAACAAATACAGCATCTGCATAAGCGATCGATTTATGTAATTTATTTCTCCATGCCTATAAATCGATATTATTAACGACTAATGAAAATTACTGATGACCATTAAATAAAGCGTGCTTCATCTTATTGGTTTCCTTGGCATTTCCCCGCCACTACCCCATTCAGTCGCCCTAAACCATAAGTCCGAATGTCTTTGCCACAAACGACTACTGAGCCTCGAAACAGTTTAGCGACCAGTGAGCTAAATAGCTCCTACAGCATACCTAACAGCGAGAGCGGACTAATTTCGGTGCCATACACCACCGGCATACGTCTCCCAACCGCACACTTGTCATATATTCACTAAAATGGGTAGGCGCACCCCGTCAAACAAAAAATATATATGACATCCATAATAAAATTTATTTCGTCCAGGCAGCAATTCGCTGAAACGCCTAGATCGCTGAATGCCAGCAAATACCTGTCCACTATTTTATAGGCTTGAAGCAATAATAACTGGCATGTGGTCAGCCATACTCAGGCGTAGCTTCCACGGCAATGCGGTAAAAGTCTTTCGCTTAAGTAAACTACGGATGCCGGTTGAACAAAGAAACCACATCTAAAAACTCCCACACGGTCCGACGATGCGGTTCTTGCCACATTGACTCGCCGCTTGTCAGTGGCCAATTTTCCCCTTGATCTCTATGTTTCAGTGTATCCGGTCTCTGCCCCCCCCCCTCAAGAGTAGGGCAGTCAAATATCATGTGTTCGTTCAACTGGACCACCCCGCAGACGCACAGCTCATCCATCAGCTGCCAGGCGGAACCTAAACAGTTATTGGTTCAAGTTAGCGTGGTTGGTGAGCACCCGGGCCTCCGTTGCCCTTAAAAACAAGCTCGAGTTATACCATCCTCCAAATCCTGTATAAACTTATACAAGGATCTTCCTTTAGTCATGATGTCCCATTCCAGCTGCCATGCTTCCATCGCGAGGTTCTGCACCCTCTTTCACAGGCGGGAGATGGGCAACTGAACGAAATTTAGATCCGGTGCATTGGGATCACCGTTCCGCTCCGGTACTGGTCTGGCTCGAAACCGCATCCCAAATACCTCGGCCTCCCGGCCTCTTCGCAATTTTCACATGGCTGCTCAAACTTTCACCACTAAATAAATTGGGAGAGCCTTTCCCAATACGGTGGTATTTTAAAAACACCAGATCATACAATTAAGGCTCTGTGCTGGGCACTCCTTAAATTTTCAAGAAGTGCTCTATTATTATCCAACCTATGCGCCCAAATGGGCACCGCGTAAGAGGTCGTGCTTTCGAAGACACCTCGGTACACCATGTACATTTGACGGCCAGACAACCCATAGTCTTTCCGAGTAATCCTCCTAAGTTTGTACATCACTGAGACGGCGTTGGCCGCTATTTACTTAATGTGGTTGCTAAACAGTAACTTATCATCAAACAAAACCCCTACGTACTTATGAACTTTCACTCGGCTGATTACACAGCCTTTGTATTTAATATGGGGGTTACAACTACACGATAATTTGTCTGCGCCCTTGAGAACTATAAACTTCATCTTGGGCACAGAAATCTTTAAATTCTGGAAATGTCAAACCCAGAAATACTTTGAATCTTATTTATCTTTGAATCGGATTTGAATCTGACGGATTCGTGCGATACGGGAACCTTGCGTTCCAACTCATAAAGGACAGAACTCCAACACAAGGAAGGAAATGCTGCCTCTACGTCTATAAAAATAGCCAAAACATATTTATAGTTGGCGCTTTTCACCTCGGCAAGAGCATTTAAGATGCAACCCTCGGTGCCAACCCATTTCGTGAAGACATACTGGCCTCTATTTAGAAAACAGCTCACCTCAATGCTTTCCCAGAGCCGTTCCACAACCAGCCTTTCAAGCAACTTGCAGATTTCTGGGAAGAGGCGGGTCAATAACTGCCGACCTGACTAGGATCCTTTCCTGTTTTTAAGAGCCTCACCAAAGCCACTTTCCAAGAAGTCGGAAGCTCCGTCATTTCATCTTTTTCGTTTGATCCCGTTTCTGAACCGATCGTTACTCATTTTTAACTTTCTTACGACCTTCGGAATATCTATCGCATATCAAACTTCACCACTATAACTACTATATAACAAATAAATTAAAACAAAATTAATAAATAAATAATGTAGAACTCTTTCTACTAAATTTATTGTCGTGGTTATATTGATAGATATTGTCTATATCGATTGTTTTCTGTATCGATATCGACTTCTTCAGTGAATTATATATTACACTGAATTTAATGACGTTGTCTAATCTGGCGATGATTCGCGATTGCTCATCCTCGAGCGAGGAAAGTAGTACTCTTTAGATTTTTATATAATGGACTAAGAAGTTTTATCAGAGAGAACCGGACACATAATCGGTATAAAATGGACTTTCAATTCGGTATTAACAGTTTCATAACGCCTAGGTCGGCGTGGTCAAGATAGGAAGAAGTTCTAGGGCTACTAGAATTTATGATCGTAGACGACGTGAATCTAAGCCGGAACGTTCTCAAAGAGTTAAAGATCAACGTATATGCTCGACTCAAAACGAGTTATCGGCTTTTAATTATAACCCTAAAATTGATTATCTGATACTGGAAGATATTCAAATACTCATATGTAACTGTTGCGATCCCAAAATAATGGAGTGTTGAAATTCTTGGACTTGGCTATGCTACGGGCAAAGTAATTCTTGTAGAAATTCAATACCCTCCTGATACCATTACAAATTTTTTGTATGTAAACATTTTATTTTATTCGGTAAGTTGTGAAGAGCGATAATTCTGAGAGAAATAGTCCATACATAATTACTAAAAAACTGTTTTCAATTTTTTAAGCTCTATTTGGATATAGCGCGGGCGAAGCCGCGACGAAGGATGCTAGTTCCTGTATAAGTTTCATATTTTACAGAGCTACGCATGTTTCAGAGTATGAATTCTTCAGCACAGTTACAATTAAAGGTTATTTCCTAGCATTTAAGTTAAAAAATAGCATAATGTGTGGTCAAATTATGATAAAAATTTATGATTTTCTAAGAAATATAATTTTTATTAAATAATAATGTATTTTTACGCTTAATACTTCACCGGCTATTATAATGTATAAGAAGGAAAGGACCGATTTTTCTTCTTTTGACTTTAATAAAATCTTTTGTTATAAAATTCTTTTTACACGGATTTATGAGAGTTGAAGTATTTTTTCTTTATACAAAAAAGTAATTTATTTTGTATCGTTACCATGCTTTTCGTATATTTCTTATAGTTTAATATAAAATCATGAAATTTATCTATTTTATTGTGTACTATGTAATGATGTTTTTTTCTTTTAATAGTGTTAGAGTCAAATGAAAATTTTTTAGTTTATTTTTCGATAGTAATAATTTACTATTTAAAAAATTATATAGAATTTTTTTAGTATTAAAAAAGCATAAATCAATTTTTGTTCTTGTTTTGCTTTAAATGATCCGTTGTGAGGCGGGTAATAATTTTTGAATCTATATCACAGGGATAATGAATCATCCAATATTCTGACACATAAAAATAGAAGCTTTATAAATATTTTTTGTAACTGAATCGATCGACCTGAAATATTTATTTTTTTTATTATTTTTTCTTTATAGATTAAGTGTTATCAGGAAAGAAATAGATTTGTCAACTTTTATTGTAAGGTTAAGATATAAATTTCCAGTAAACTTTTTGATCGCAATTTTTTTTCAAATAACACAAATTTTCATTTCATTTCAGTTTAGTTGTTTTTGTTATATTTTATAAAAAAAGTAAACTTGCACAGTGTTGAATTTTTAAAAATATTTATAAAATTTTCTGGTTTATTAAAAATCTACTTTTTCGTTAGGTAAGAAAACAATAAAATAATAATTATTCGCCTAAAATTATTTTCTAAACTTCGTCGTTTGGAATGGAATTGAATTTAGATCAGATTTATAGATTATCTTGAAAGTTTAAAAACACTGTAAGTAGTGTTTAAATATCACTATCAATAAATATCACTATTAATTATCAGCTATAAGTGGATTTCAAAGGATTTTTAGAGTCTGATAATAATCGTGATGCTTGCAATATATTTTATAAATTAATATATTCATCTACTTACCAAATTTGTTGTTACTTAGTTTTTTGTATGTTAACATTAGATAAGGTAGTCGATATACAAACTATTTTTTTGTTTGTTTTTTAATTACTAGTTTAATTTTTACGGATACTATTTAAAAACTAATAATTAAAAATGTAATTAAACATCTATTTTGTATAAATATTAGTAGATATTTTCATTATTAAGTGAAATTCGCGCGATAGACCTCAGGCAACCACAGGCTGACGAGGAACTATAATTGGACATCAGTCTCGATGTAGTCGGTAGATCGAATTAGTAAATAAACAGATTATCTGTTGTAGCCGGAACTTAGAAAAGAGTTACATCCTTCTTCTTAGAATGATACTTTAAACTGTATATTCACATACCAAAAAATGTATTGTTAATTTAAAACCTTAGTAAAGAATTGATTTCTCAAAAGAATTAGATTTAACTTTTTCGTACGGGTTTCGATCTCTCCATCATTCACCTGGAAAAGCATCAGAACTCAACCGCCATAGTACGTAAACGATGAAATTTTAATTTATCTACTTATTCGGATGTCCAAATATCTGTGGGAGATAAATTTAATATAATCAGAGGCTTGTAGATTATAAATATATTGGTAAATTTCTTAAATTTGATTTAGGAATGATAAAAAGATGTATTTGCTTTTATATTTTAAGAGATGTTACGAAGCCCAGCTTTATCCGATCGATACTCGGGTCATTTATGCACAGTTACGCTTACCGTTCTGTTCTCAAATAGGTAACAGAGTTCACAAATTAATCACCCCCCCCCCCCGTCCTCATTAGTTAACAATAAGAATGATCTTTACAGATCCCAGCATGCTCATCGTAAACTGACAATGTATACCCCCAGAAAAAAATGGAGAAGACATTTTGTGAGACAAGAAAAAAGGAAAAGCTATATACGATGAAAAATAATGATTTATCCTGAGAGGATTCGCTATACGAGATAAAAAAACCTTGCAGAAAGAACAGCGTGAAACCTTCTAAAGGTAGCGGTTACCAGTCTTATATACTATAGTTGAAAGACCAGAGGAATTTTAACCTAAACTGTAACAATATTACAAATATAATTACAATTCATTAACTACTTTAAACGCATGCAGTAACAACAAAATTGTGTACATCACTGGAAATAACCAAAAAAGGAAATTTTAAAGATTTTAATACTTCTTTCTGTATCGGCAAAATTGATAAACAACTGTTTATTTATGTATTAAGTTTCTTAATATATTAAGAAAATATTCATATATTTTTATTAAGAATATGTTCTTAATATATTATATCAAATTAGTTTAATCTACGCAATGAACTTTACCTTTGAACATATTATATTTGGATTCGTGAAATGTATCGCACGATATGATCTTACCTTTCGTTTCGCAAAATATTTCTTATAAATATTAATCTATATAAAATTCAAATACGATTGCTGTAATTATAGATTTAAACAAAATAAAATAATACAAAAGATATAATTTCGTTCGTATTTACTCGTATATTGACGATTTCAATTTTTTACATTATTATTTCCACGTTTACGTAATAGAAAAACATTTCTGGTAAACTTCAGAATTTAATTTATAAAATGTTCAAGAATAATTTGCAAGGATTTATAGCGTTATATTGTTTCATAACAAAGAACTTTTTTCTGTTCATACTGCTTAAATTATTGTAAACAACATTAAAAATGGATCGTTTAAAGTTCCTTTTACATAATACTTCCTTACAAACTAGTTCCTTACTTATATTTTAGAGAAACGGTGGGATGTTTGACATTTAATTTACTTAGCGTCTGTAAGGTGAAAATATAAAAAAAATATTGTTTGCTCCTTTTATAGCCTTAGATTAACTTTTGGCGCCGTTCTCCATCCCAAATAAAAGTAAACGAATAATAATTATGAAATAATTCTAGTTTAACCAGATGAATCTATTATTCATCGGTTCTACTTCGGAAAACTTTGTTTAAACTTCAAAAGTTAGTATACTAAATCACCAATTTTCTATTACTAAATTATCCATCATTGTTAATGATGACCTAATCATTGCTAATGACCTTAAAATATCTTGTAAACACCGATTATTCTAAAATCTATTGATTACGTTTCTGTCAAATTTGACCGTCAATTTACGGTGAAATTAACTACAAATCCGTAGGATTATAAAAACTATAGTTATTCGTGCAAATAAAATCGGGTTTGGTTTCATAAATAAACTTCATTCAGTTTAGAAAAAAGTATAAGTCGAAAAATAGGGTTTATAGCAAAATCCTTCAATCGAGTATTCGTAATAAAATACGTACGGATACCGTAAATTCCAATTTTTTGAGACTACCGCTGTATTGTCGATGGATTTAATGTTCCAGCGTCTCGAAAATTTTGTTAAAGATAGCAATTTTTCCCTGTTTGAACGAAAAAATAGGAAAAATTGTTGAATAATTAAATTCTAGAGATTTTTAGAATTTAATTTAATTTGGTATAATAGTAAAAAATATAAACAAATAAGTATTAGGCTTATTATAAAACAAATATCGATTAAAATAATAAATTAACATTTTAAAATCTACGAGTTTTGTTATTTTGAGAGGTAGTAGCTATAAAAACGCACACTTCAACCCCTACCGGTTTTAACCGGTTGATAAAATTAAGTGAAAAGACATTGAAATAATTGTTCATATTTATTATGAAACATCTTACCTATTTGTCTGAGCAATTTTTTCTCTTTTACTATGACTAGTCAAAACAGGAGGGATAAAAAGACTGCAAAGGGTTACACAATTTTCTGAACTTTTCTTCTTGATAGATCTTTAATTTAAATATTAATCCCTTAATTATGCAATATTTAGTAAAACTGAGAAACAAATCGAACTGTTTACTGAAAATATTTAGTCCCGATTTGATAACTTTGATCAAATTACATTTTAAAAATTATACAGCATTATAAGTATAACTGAGAAAAAAAATAAAATAGTTTAGTAAAAAACATTTTTTTCCGGTTGACGTCTTTGATTGAATGACATTTTCATAATCAGAATTATACTGTATTTAGAGTACAATGCTAAAAAATAAAAAAAATAAAAATTAAAAACAATTGATTCTATTTGGCCTCCTTGCTCGTCAGTTACCTCATTAACATTTATTAGCATTCACAACTTGCAAAAGTTGTACATATTTTTATTTAATAAGCTCAATTTTCTACGACCATTATATAAATAAAATACGAAAATGGCAAAAATTACTTCTCTCTTTTAATTTTGTCGAGAATTTAATACCATGAATAAGCCATACCTAGAAAGTTTTTCAGCGATTTTCAAATAATTTATGTCGAGTAAGTCCAGAGATATTAATCAAAATGCAGGAGAACACTGGTACGTATTGTACACACTTCTGTAAATTGCTGTGTTTTTTTTACGTTCTTTAGACTCAGGGGGTCATGAAACATTAACATTCGCAACAACCCCGACGTAAAAGTTTTGGGCCAATTTATATAATTTTTTCTATATAGCTAAAGCCGGTAAAGTAAAAAAACTGAAAATGTTTAAATTAAGTATAGTCTCAGAATTTTACGTACAAAAAAAAATTAGGTACATACTATCTTAATTCTGTACACAGTTCTTATGTCCAAATTTTGTTATCAACCGTGTTCTCATCATGAACAGGTGAAAATCAGAAATCTATCTAATGACATAATTAAAAAGATTTTAATCGGCCGTTACAATTTTTAAATGACATGAACAGAAATATGTAAAATTTGTATGAATGTATTGTTGAAAGATCAGAATTAGTAATATTATTAAAATTAACGGAATAGTATTTTTTCAGTGAAGTTACAAAAATAAAAGTGTAAATAAAGTTTGACGTTGCACTTTAATATAGTATATATATAAATATATATATATATATAAGTTTTTTCTTCAGTACGGTTACTGATTTCCGGTCAGTGTTTTACTACTACATTATTTGACAACCTTAATAACTTACTCTAATATAAGGGCTGTGGAAGTACAGGAATAAGATATTTAAGCGTCCCTACTCCTGATACTCTAGCAGTGACGTATATTGTGATTAAGTCACACGATTTTGAACGAATATTGCCGACGTTGTTATTTGTATAAACACATATTAACGTCGATGAGTGTATTTTAAGTGTGAAAAAAGTTTTGTGGAAGGCTGTTTGTTATTACCTAGCTACTGCCATAAGTAGGGGTTGTTGGAGCGTTACTAGTTAAGCAGAAACGGTTAAAGAAAAGGTACTTTTCTTCTCGTGCCGTCTATAAAATTACTGAACACCATTCTTTTATTAAATTAAAGAAAGAATTCTCAAATCTTGATGTCTTCATGAATTCCTAAATCTGTATTAAAAATTAAAATAATCCGTTTAGGAATTCCGAATTTTAATCGAATTGAAACGTGACTGTTGCATTATAGTACTAAATATTTATATATACTTAGTAGAATTAAAAATTTATTCACTTTTTACGGGCATGTGATGTGACAAGAAATGACCTCGAGATATCTTGAAACACTGAATTAGTTGATCGGATTAGTTTAACTTACCTCTTTGTTTTTGCGATTTGGTATTTCTTTCTATATTTCTCTCGCTGTAACTTTCAAACTGTGTCATGAATTTTAGTGTAAGTTAACTTTTCACTTTGGAAAAAAAATATTTATTTTTTTTTTTTTGGTGGAGATGAACGTTCCAGATGTCTGGTAATTTGTGATCTGATCTCACAAAGAAATTCCTTTTTTCTAGCATTATAATGTATTTTTTTCGGATTATTTTTTAAAAATTAAGATATTTAGTATAAAAAGAGTCTGTTTAAATTTTTAATTAAATTCTTTTCATATTTTCAATTGTACTTAATTTTAAAACAAAACTGAACATTTTTGAGATTGAACATTTTTTAAGCTTTTTTGGTGATTTAAATTATAAGATTTTTTCTAATCTGGTCTCTAAAATATATCAAAATTATGCATCTGCAATAAAATCCAATTGTTTTGAATGTATAAAAAATGTCGTCTTGAGTATTTTAATAAACTCTGAGTAAAATGTAAATAAATCTAACGAAATGTTAGAACATGATAATCGTATTTAAAATTTTTACTTGGATTGTAAATATAAAAAACAAATAATTTAAAAACGAATATTATTATATTATTATACTGTAAAATAGTTGATTCGTTCTTCAATAAATATAAATAAGTTTAAAGAACGTAAATTGTTTGTAAGTTTTAATTATAACTTTCATAGGATCTTAATTTTAATTTTCGCAGAAATAGACTTTTTATAGAATTCGGAACAAATAATCTAAAACTATTCTAAGGTTAATCCCCAAATTCTTCCTTTATACAATGCATACTTCTCATGAAATTGATTTTACCTTGTAAAACATACACGTACTTCATTATAGTACTGGTATTTCCTGCATACTAACAGTTTTAAAGTAACTTACAGAATTCACTTAATACTTCAAATGTATGACGATATCAGTGACATTCGGTGGTGAAGGTTTTACAAAGCGATTAAAATTTCAATATCAATATATACATATATTGATATATTATATATATATATTGATATTAGCGTCCCAGAGATCCCAGGTTCGAATCACGGTCACGCACGGCGTGGCATACATTACAAAAATTTCATCATCATTTATATATATTATATATAAACCATCATCATTTATATTATATATATATATTATATATTAACCAAGTATATTAATATATACTTACACACAAACACACACACACACACACACACACACACATATATATATATATATATATATATATATATATATCAATATCATTATAAAAAAAAATAACATCGCTTTACATTCGTAAACTAATGATGCATATGACCTGATGCCTATTCTGATTGCAGAAGTGGAACTCACTCTACAGTATATATAATCCGACAAAGCGGATTCATTAGTTGCGACAACGCCTTCAGCGTAAATTTATCAAGCGTAGTATTTATCCAAACAAAGAGCTCAACAGCACCTTTGATGTTAACAAGTTTTGGTAGAGACGGCTGGCCTTATAGAGTGGTAAAATCGGTTTTATTGCATGTATAAGATTAGATTGTATTTCTTTTATTATTATACATGAAAATTATTACAGTAAACGCGATTACAATTCTATTGAAAGTAACAGCGTGCAATAATCTTGAATCGTGTTATTTTTCAATAAAATATGTTGTAATTAGTGATCTGACGCGCATAAATAAGTTTAGCAAACCGACGCTTGATAAACATCAACCGTCTGTTTGTTATTAGCACAGATTAAGAAGAAAATATATATCTCACCGTAGGTTAGAATTAGTACCCCACTTTACGCTTATTAGGAACGAAGTATCCGATACTAGAGTTTGGAGCGCGTTGTTGCGATTTATTTTCTGTTATCGACCACTAATGCATTATGCATTGCGGTTGATCGACTACGAATGTAGCTAGTTGCAATTCCACGATAGCAGTTGTGTGTACGTTACGTATGTATTACAATAGGCATGATCTTTATAAGTCAAGAGATCGTTTTCATCTCACTAAGTTCCCGTTCTGTTAAAATTCATGGTATTGAAACTTTGACTCGTCAGTCATAATGTAGTTCTCACGCTTTATAAAGCCCGGTAAATACATTAAAAAATAAGCTCGATTGAAAATAGTGTTCATTAGTACTGACGAACGCTCTTGCCAAGATGAATATGTTATTTACCTATAAGTACGTTTTTCCGTAGAAAGTGGGAAAATTTGCCTGAACCAAACCCCCAGCAGCCCGCACATACTGTGAGGGCTGCTGGGAGTTGCGGGCTGCTGGGGTCGGTGGCGACCCCCGCCACCGAACCCAAAGGCTGGCGCCTATCGCCGTCCTCAACCGACATCTTCGTTGTCCGCCTCGCGGTCCTCTTCTATTAGTTTCTGCTGCAGAACCCTTTAAACCACCGGGCACACGTAGTCCATCCCTCACCAGAAAAGAGCATCAACAGCATGAATTCCCCCGGCGAGTTCAAATCGTCACGTGGTAACTTCTGCCTCCTTCTGGGGCACACAAAGAAGGTGTGCTCCAACGCATCCACGTCATCACAATACTGGCACAGTTCTGTACGCCTCTTTCCGATCGTACAGAGGTAGACCCCGAACGACCCATGACCCGACAACCACTGAGCCGTCCAGAAGTTCACCTCTCCATGCAGTCTATTGATGCAGTACGTATAAGTAGTACATATAATACTATTGATGTAGTACATGCAGTCTATTGATGTAAGTACTTACAGATGAAGGAACGGGTATCAACCCGAATATACCTCCATAACATTAAATGAATACATATTTTCTCTCTAAAGTACTTATAAAAAAAAACAATATTTCAAGACAGATAAAGTAAAAATGAATTAAGAAAATAAATGAAAATATGAAAAAAAATATCCATTTAAAAAAAAAACTAGCGACATCAGTACTTCTGAACACCCATGTCTGTACGTACACAAACTTATCATTACACAGATCGACATTCCTGTTAATTAAGCTCGCAATATTTAACAGTTTAAAAATAGAATTTAATGGGGAATCGGCGCACTGCAAGGAACAGGATCTAGGAATAAAAAACGAAAAACATCTACCTCTAATAAACTTAGGGGCATAATACACTAATCTTTCCAAAATACACTAACAGAAGATTAAGTCATAAATAACATTAATAATTGCAGACACTCTTGTCTGTATTTAAGAGGCCGGATGTTTAACATTGCACGTAACTGAGACGTAGAAAACTTATTGGAACAGAAATCGGTACTTACGTATTAACGCCACCGCAGCTACAGCTTTATTTAAAAAACAAAGTAGTCAATTGGATTTCGGTGGAAAATGTCTCTTTATTAATTTTAATAAATGGTTATTTGTATTTATATATTTTTTTTTATCTCTACTCCCCTGGGCCGGGGTACTTTGAGCGTATTACGCCACCCAGGCGTGTCCGTTACTCTAATAGGCCCTCCCCGGCTATATACGGGCATGGCAGGTCAGGCCTACCGGTGGCTCTTTTGAGATTTTTTATTCACTATTTTGTCCTTTACGGAACCGCATCATACCTACAAATCGTGATGTGGCCCCAGGATCTTTTGTAATACTCTCTTATCCTAACAACATACCCCATGGAGTCCTCAGCGGATCATCGAAACCAGCACACCTAAGCATGCTGGCTCTCACCGCTGAGGCTGTCCACCCAACCTAACATACTAATAACCCAACCTTTTTTCATCTACATTCTTTTGTGTTAACACTCTCTTTATGTATTCAGCAACCTTCCTCCAGTTTTCCTCACTGCTAAGCATGAAGTCCATAGTCTCTTTCGGTGTTTTTCCATGAATACCCACGTCATGTCTTTGTCTTAGCCATTTATTACATATTAAAAAGGTATGTTCAGAATCGTCATTCTCCTCGCAGTACATGCACAATTACTTTTTCCCACCTTATGGAGATAACCATTGAAGCACCCATGTCCCGTCATGAACTGGGTGATCCAATAGTCCGTTTCTCCATGCCGCCTGTTAATCCATCCTAATATATCGGGAATTAGAGTTCTTGTCCATCCAGCCACTCCAGTCTCCACCCATCTTTCCTGCCAGATTCTATAGATGTCTTCCCTGACTTCATTTTCTGCTCTCCCTAAAAACCTGTCAGTTCTGTATCTGGCTATGAGGTCGATAGGAAGCGTTCCCGAAAGCACACAGAGTGCCTCGTAAGATACAGTTCTGTAGGCAGATACCACCCCAACTAGTATCCCCCCGTGTGCCCTCTTCAACCTGTCCCTATTTCTACTGATGGTCAGAGCACAACTCCATGCTGGCACAGCGTACATCAATGTTGATACTTTAGTTGTCGCTAGCACTCTTCTTTTGGATGCCCGAGGAGCCCTCTGCGTCGACAAAATAATATTTAAGCTTTTAGTCACTTTCTCAGCACTGACAAACACTTAGAACCTGCTCAGTGAATCTACAGTTTCTCTGCAGAATGATCCCTAGATATTTTAGTGCTGTTACTTCCGCTATATTGTTGCCTCCAATCCGTATATTTACTGGCTCCAATAATCGTTTGCCAGTGAACTTAATATATTTACACTTTTCAGTCGAAAGCTGCAATCCTCTATCGTTAAGCCATCTGCCAACTATATCCAATGCAGAATTTGCCTTATTTTTAACTTCACCAATCGTTCTGGCCTGCACAAGAATTGCCAGATCATCTGCGTATGCTATTAGCTGAACACCCTCAGGATATGTTAGCCTGAGCACACCATCGAAGGCAATGGCCCATAAAAGTGGTCCAAGGACTGAACCTTGTGGTACTCCACCCCGCATACTAAAAGATACCTCTTGCTCTTGCGCCTTGACTGTGCAGCTGCGATTTTTTAAGTATTCCTCCACTTGCCTCTTCTAGTACGGGCTAATTCCCTTTTCAGCCATGGCCGCATTAATATGCTTCCATGGAATCGAGCCGAAAGCATACAAATATAATTTAACCAAACCTACGCTCGCTAACCTTGACTAATTAACACCGTAATTTTTTGAGTATTTATTTAATAAATTCAGTAATTATTTATTATTTAAATAATCAAAACACTCCTGTTAATTAGTCAAGTTAGCGAGCGTAGGTTAAGTTTGGTTAAATTATATTTATAAAATAAATAAATATAAATAACCATTTATTAAAATTAATAAAGAGACTGTTTTGAATCTATGTTAAACCCTATATCGGCTCATTTTCCACCGAGATCCGATTGACTACTTTGTTTTTAAATAAAGCTGTAGCTGCGGTGGCGTTAATACGTAAGTACCCAGAAATCATTATAACCCTTAAACAACAAACACCTTAAAAATCAGTTTTAGGTTGCCTCTAACTGATGCATCCGATATTTGGTGAACGAAGTCCACATATACACCTGTACAGCGTACTCAAGGCGACGTCTCACGTAAGCGCAATAGAGTATTTTATAACTTCGTTACCCCGGAAATATTTGTCTTTTCATAAGCCCCGGACGCCTATCGGCATGATTTAAAGTAAACTAAAGTCTCTCATCAAAACTAAAACTTGTATCGGTTATGATTCCCAGATCCCTAACAGATACCACCGCAGGTAACATGTAATCACTGATTAAATAAAAAGTTACAGGTACCGATGATCTCTGCCTAGGTGCAACCAACACTCTATATTTTTTCTGATTTAAATACAATTTATTTGTATCATACCAAAAATCAATAAATTATTCAAGTCTCCATGAATAAATCGAGAGTCAGAATCGTATTTTCTAATGTGATAAATTTTAACTATCGATTACTTTGGAAAACTTAGCGCAGGAGTGGAACCAGTTAAACGCCCAAACGTTAAATGTAGTTTAATCGTTAGTATTCTGTATTTTTATTTACCTTTATGATGTTATTTGAGAATCTCTTCATCGGTATGATTTCTTATTGGACGGATAGTTAATAATTTTCACTTGATTTGGGTGAACGTTCGTTCTTCCATTTTTTTTAGAAAGGAAAGTATACGATAGCAAATATTTTTATTTTAAATAATTACTACTTCCAGCTATAGGGTTTTAAGGATATTTATTCTTTGAAACTTTTTAATTAGATTACCGTAATTATTTTTCTGGTTTTAAAGTGCCGATCTCCGCAGCGGAGCGGTAGCGTCTCGGCGATCCTGGAGATCCCGGGTTCGAATCCCAGTCATTCCTGGCGTGGCATACGCTACAAAAAATTCAATTTTCATATTCCCCTGTTCAAGCTTTCACTTCCGCGGTGAATTAATTCAAGCAAAAAAATAAAAAGAATGCATACCGTGTGAATATTGTATCCGTACTTACACCGTCTTGTAAGAGTTTCGTAACGAAAAATAACATCGTTTCTTTATCATTAGTACCGTAAAATCACTTTGGTTCATCGCAATTAATAATATTTTTAATCTTCTTAAAGGGACAATTTCTATCAAAAATTTACATATGTTCCTTCGAATATACAAAATATACCGGTGATGTTCAATAATACAGTCGTAGCCTTAAAATTATGTATTTTGTTTTTACTATTACAGATAATATTAATAAATTATTACAACCATATATCAACGTTTTTGTATTAGACGATAACGTTAAGCGTTAAAAAATAAGTAAAAGATAAGAAGACCCTGGTTGAATTTCAGTACGAACAGCATTTTTCCCATCTCTACAATCATTAGAAAGTTAGGTCAAATAATTTTATTTCTTATTTAACAGGTTGGGTAACGTCATTAAATTTAATATTTTTTTAGAATAATTACATTCGTCATTTTCAAAAGTGAAAATCATTTTACCGGACAAAAACTTTACTCTCTTTATCTATCGTTAAATTAATTTTTCTGTAGTATAAAAATAATATATATATATATTTTTTTAAATTAAAATAAATAACTACTTAAAATATTTTACACTTCTTATCGTTGAGTACCGTATTTTGTTTATATAATTAAAAAATTTTATACGGTTTAATGTGCGTAAAAATTTATAATAAATTATTTTTTAAGTTAAAAAATTTAAACAGTTATTAAAAACGAGCATTACGACCTAGATAAAAGGACATATCAAAATAAAATTTTGCTTCAAAAAACAGAAAAGAATGTATTAATTTTTAACTATTATTGTGACCTGATGAATGTAAAACAAGGGTAATCATTTTCTTGCAGGAGAAGTGTACATTCTTCATCTCATTTGCTTTATATTATAACATCCTGACCCCCGTAAGGAAAGAACCCTCCGCCAGCCACTCCGTTCATAGTCTATAAATAATATAACAGTAACTTTCAAGTATTATTTTAACTCGTTCAACACGATAGATTTTTTACACACCTTATCAAAACAAGCATTCCATTTTTTAACAGCCTTAATGAAAAAGCTAGTTCTTTTAAATAAACGATAACTGGAAAATTTCTGGTCCTAATTCGTGCAAATCGGAGGATAAAAATAGAAAGTTAGTTTATTGGCGTAGTTTTGGAATTTTTTAGCGAGTCTCACAACAACTTTGCACAAATGCACTACTTAATAATAATTGTTACAATATGTACTTAAAATTCTACAATTACTAATTAATATTCGAAAATAAAACCTTTTGTCATGTTTTCTTCCGTTTTTTTTTTAGAAAACTGAATAAAAAAATTTCAATATAGAAAATTTAAGAAAATATAAAACTGATTTGGAGGTAAATTAAGACCGCCCTCGATATGTTGTCGTTAATACCAAATGAGTAATTAAAATTTAAACTTATCATCAAGGATACAGTCGACCAAGAAAAACCATTACATTCTATTGTTTTGAAAGAAGCTACGTATTCCACTGCACAAGCTGTCAATGTTACGAATGAATAATCATCTGTTTAATTAACTTATTTCAAATGATGCGTTAGTTAAGCCAAAAGTCAACAACATCAGACAGCGCAAAAGTTGACGTCATATAGTAAATTACTTAAAGTCCTGCAAAACAGACCGTATACATGGATTGCATGTATATGTCGTGGAGAAAAAAAATTATTTGTATATAGTAGAAAACTTAAGTTGTAAGAGAAATGAGCGCTAGTAGTATAAAGTTCAAGAAGGGATGAGAGATCTTTATAGAAATAAAATAAAAACCATTCATCATGTTTGAGAATGCGAAAGGGTAGTGTATACAAGTGTAGATAGTATGACTTTTAATAACACCAGCAGAATCTGTGTCTTCATATTTAACAACCGACGGAGTAATAGAGTGCTGATGAGCAGTTTAGAAACAGTAGTTTTTTATAAACTTTGCTCACACAGAGCAGAGTATACCGAGCTTTAGCCACTGTAGTTCTCAATGCTCTCGCTAAAGAACGTCGCTGAATCTCAAATCACCATTATATTTCGAATTGTATACAAGTAAGCTCATACACCATATTGCATCACGATAACATAGAACGGCTTGAATTACTTAATGTATGCGATAAAATAAACTTCATAACCGAAACGTAACAGACAAAACAGAATGGTTTTTTACCTTTTCATCACAAAAACGTAGATAAATAATAATAAATAAATAATATAACAACCAAAAGTCTAACAGAAAAAAGATAACAAGGAGGTTTTTGAGATGCGGGTCTGGAGGAGGATGGAGAAGATGAACCGGGTGGGCAGAGTAACTAAGGTAGAAGTATTAAGAAGAATAAATGAAGATAGAACAATATTGGCGACCATCAAAAGGAGGAAAGCAAACTGAATCTGCATATAATTACGGGAAAAGGAATAATAAATACAGTTTCATGAAGGCTCCGTTGAAGATGTAAAAAGAAGAGGAAAGAAGGGGCTGAAGTTAATAAATGACATGAAAGGTCATGAAGATTATTATGATTTGACGAAAAGAAAAGCACGGGACAGAAAATATGGAGTCAACAGTGGTACTCTAGAGACCTAGAACAGGCAGAATACCACATCATGATGACGACCAAATTGAAAAATCCATTATAGCAAGATACAAAAGATTTGTTAGCTCTTAAATACAAAAGTTAATAATTGCATCCTTCTCTATGAATCATGAAACCTTGCCGTTGGTGAGGGGGCTTGAGTGCTCAGGGATACAGAGTAGCTGGACCGAAGGTGCAACCATATCGGAGAGGTATCTGTTGAGAGCCAGACTAAGGAATGATTCTTGAAAGAGGGCAGCAGCTCTTTCGGTAGTTGTTAGGGGCGTGAGTCACAATGACTTAAACGGCCATATCAACATCACTCAGTCCTCTGAGTACTGCGCAGCTGAAAACAATGGAAAACTACAGCTGCTTTTTTCCAAGAAAATGTGGCTCTCTGCATTTTCATATAGCAATGATGGAGGCTCCTTCCTTGGTAAAATATTCCGGAGGTAAACCAGTCCCCCGTTCGGATCTTCGGGTGGGGACTACTAAAGAAGGGGTTACCAGAAAATTAAAAAATAACATTCTACGAGTCGGAGCGTGGAATCTTAGAAGTTTAAAAAAGGTTGGTGGGCTAGAAAATTAAAAAGGGAAATGGATAGGATAAATGCGGATGTAGTAGGAATTAGTGAGGTTCGGTGGGAAGAGGAAGGCGACTTTTGGTCAGGTGATTTTAGAGTAATTAACTCAGCTTCAAATAATGGGCAGGCAGGAGTAGGTTTCGTGATGAACAAGAAGATAGGGAAGAGAGTAGAGTATTTCAAAACGCATAGCGATAGAATCATTTTAATAAGGATAAAATCAAAACCTAAACGATTGTTACTGTTGCTGTTTGGTTCCTGTACATGTTAGCAATTATTCTTCTATCTCTGTATTTGAACCCTAATTTTTTTTAAATGCTGAACTTTTTATTCCAGTCTACGTTATCGAATGCCTTTTCTAGGTCTATAAACGCCAAGTATGTGGGTTTGTTTTTCTTTAATCTTCCTTCTACTATTAATCTGAGGCCTAAAATTGCTTCCCTTGTCCCTATACTTTTCCTGAAACCAAATTGGTCTTCTCCTAACACTTCCTCCACTCTCCTCTCAATTCTTCTGTATAGAATTCTAGTTAAGATTTTTGATGCATGACCAGTTAAACTAATTGTTCTGTATTGTTCACATTTATCTGCCCCTGCTTTCTTTTGTATCATGACTATAACACTTTTTTTGAAGTCTGACAGAAATTCCCCTTTTTCATAAATATTACACACCAGTTTGTATAATCTATCAATCGCTTCCTCACCTGCACTGCGCAGTAATTCTACAGGTATTCCGTCTATTCCAGAAGCCTTTCTGTCATTTAAATCTTTTAATGCTCTCTTAAATTCAGATCTCAGTATTGTTTCTCCCATTTCATCCTCCTCAACTTCCTCTTTTTCCTCTATAACACCATTTTATAATTCATTTCCTCCGTATACCTCTTCACTATATTCCACCCACCTATCGACTTTACCTTTCCTATTATAAATCGGTGTACCATCTTTGTTTAACACATTATTGGATTTTAATTTACGTACCCCAAAATTCTCCTTAACTTTCCTGTATGCTCCGTCTATTTTTTCCAATGTTCATTTCTCTTTCCACTTCTGAACACTTTTCTTTAATCCACTCTTCTTTCGCCAGTTTGCACTTCCTGTTTATAGTATTTCTTAATTGTCGATAGTTCCTTTTACTTTCTTCATCATTAGCATTCTTATATTTTCTACGTTCATCCATCAGCTGCAATATATCGTCTGAAACCCAAGGTTTTCTACCAGTTCTCTTTATTCCGCCTAAGTTTGCTTCTGCATATTTAAGAATTTCCTTTTTAACATTCTCCCATTCTTCTTCTACATTTTCTACCTTATCTTTTTTACTCAGACCTCTTGCGATGTCCTCCTCAAAAATCTTCTTTACCTCCTCTTCCTCAAGCTTCTCTAAATTCCACCGATTCATCTACACCTTTTCTTCAGGTTTTTAAACCCCCAATCTACATTTCATTATCACCAAATTATGGTCGTTATAAATATCTGCTCCAGGGTAAGTTTTGCAGTCAACCCGTTGATTTCTAAATCTTTGCTTAACCATGATATAATCTATCTGATATCTTGCAGTATCGCCTGGCTTTTTCCAAGTGTACATTCTTCTATTATGATTTTTAAATTGGGTGTTGGCAATTACTAAATTATACTTCGTGCAAAACTCTATAAGTCGGTCCCCTCTTTCATTCCTTTTGCCCAGCCCGTATTCACCCACTATATTTCCTTCCTTGCCTTTTCCAATGCTTGCATTCCAATCTCCAACTATTATTAAATTTTCATCTCCTTTTACGTGTTTAAATGCTTCATCAATCTCTTCGTATACACACTCTACCTCATCATCATCATGGGTGCTTGTAGGCATATAGACGTTAACAATCTTTGTTTTACAATTAATAATTTCATATAATACTTAACATTTTATTTATTTATTTATTTTTTTTATTTAAACTTAATTAAATATTACCGTTGATAATTAATAAAATAAGTTATTTTTCTTATAAACTGCGAAGATTTTCTCATAAAAATAATTGGATTTATTTCATTGAACATCGGAAGCGAGCCTGTTTCTCATTGGAAATTCACTAACGACGGCATAAAGATTAAATTACTTCGACTACGTAAGGAAGTATTCGAAAATTTCCCTTATTCCTACGTACTAATTCACTCCATATCCGGAGCTTATAAAACTGAACTAACTCATCTCCTGAACTCGAATGATTTATTCTCATTTGTTTGATACAATATAAGAGTTGCGTAAATTATTTTTGAAAGTTTACTCCTTATTTGATGTAAAAGTAAATTTGTTTAAATAATCTCATTTTTATTCATCTATTGAGGTTTATTTCAAAAAATTATTTTTCTATGAAGTAATCTCATGTAACATATTTCTATGTTAGTGCACATTTTGATTAAAATCATATTTTTAAATTACAATTCCTCGATATTATAATTTATCAGCAAATAATTGTAAGTTTAAAAAAATTGTAAATCTATCAACCGAAGAGGGAACGCCGCTGCATATCACAACTGATCCCATAGGGGAAGACACCCTCCATGTGGTAATTTCGGTCGCCATGCCACCGCCTCCGTACCTAGTTTTTATGAGCTTTACCGGAGTTCATCTTCAGAACCCGGAAAAAGGCATCTATCAGCCTTATTCTTGCCTCAGTCAGTACGACACCGATGAGAATACTACATGTGATATTCCCATCGGTGTACTACTAGGAAATGAACTCGTTAAAACAAAACACATCTATGTCGAGTCTTTCACAAGACTGAGTGACATGAAGGAACTGAAATTCTCATTTTAGTTATTTCAACTACCTAGCTGATAGGTTAGAAGTTGAGTTCAACGCGCAACCATAACATAACACAAAACAAAAAATAAAAATGAACTTAAAAATAAAACTAAATAAACTAAACCCTACAAAAACATCAAACCTCATAACACCAGAACAACAAAACCACGACATATGAAAGACCAGGAGAAATCCTAAATACCCTCGGCAATCCGTTCTCTTGTCAGGTACCCGATGAAATATTCAACAATTACCCATTCGGCCCAGTTTTTCCAATTCTCACGGAGATCTTACGTAGACCTGATAATGTCGAGCCGACAAACAGTTTCCATGCGCAAAAGTTCGTATTTCGCGCATTCCTAGATTATGATAGTCGATGGTATGCGTCATCTAGTTGTCCACAATCTGGGCACATAGCTGAATCCCCAGCCCAAATCGCTGGAGTCTGTCTTGGAAGGTGCTATGACCAGAAATAAATTGTCTTACATGCTTGTTAGGGTGGACTCAAGGGGCTCCCAGCAAACCAACAACAGCTGGGAAGAGATCATGCGTATAACGCCCACTCGCTGCCTTATCTTATCTGGCCTCCCATAAAGCATTAACATGCCGTTCTATCTCGTGATTTTTTCTGAAGTCAATTCACCTGACTTCTTAGCAACATTTCTGAAGCAATTAAATTGACCGGTTTCACGCATGCAACCACCAAGATTGCCTCCCGTGAAATAGTACGGTAACCTCCCGTTACCATTAATAATATAAGGCGTTGAGCTCTTAATAATATATCCCAATATCTTTTTAATTTTAGCCTATCCGCACAAACAGGCGCCGCGTATAGCATAATTGCCTCGCACACCCCCTTATACAGGATACTCATAGTCTTAAAATTAAGATCCCCAATCATGATTGATCACTTTTCGAATACCAAAGAAGGCACGACACAGGTTATTAAACGCACCAGAGATGTCCACGACAATTTCCTCCTCTTACCACATCTCGATTCCCCACCGAGGGGAGAAAATCCCACCTCGTAGCGTGTCCGGTCGCTACACCACCCCCTCCATTCATAGCCAGTAGTGGCTTTAACGGAGGACATCTTCTCGCCCTCAAACTGATTGCGCACCACAGCTTTCAGTTCAGACCCCGCACAGATGCCACCGGTGCAGATGCCCCGAGGGACATCTGCATCGGTAAAGTTTACCCCGAGATAGTTTTATGTGTTTATGCCTTCAGAAAGAAGACAACGGACACCTGCAGCTACCACGTGGCCTTCAGGAACTAAGCTAGAAGCCTAACCGCGGAATGAAGACCCCGCGCCTAGTCCTAACTATTAAAGAGCCAATTACTGAATGTCTCAGATCCGTGCTAACAGCCTCTATAACAAACTTTCCCACTAAAAAGTTTCACACAGCGAAATTTAGACCTAGCTCCCTTAAGAACCCCGCTTATTATTCAAAATTAGTTTCTATCTGACACCGCTCCGGTCTGCCCGGGAGAGGAGAATAAACGCCTACTCCCACACAGCTCCATCGCGGAGTCCCGCGTGACATTCACCATCTTTCGCAAACCGCCGTCAAGACGCCCCTGTATACCACCGAAGCGGCACCCAGAGACACCCCGCCGACAGTGTCGTTAGCTCACAAAATGCCCTCGTCCGGGCATTTCCTTGCCCGGATAGGCACAATCGTATAGGGTCACAATCGTAAGGGTTATCCTTGCCCGGGGGGTGCGACCGCACCCCCCGGGCAAGGATAACCATACCCGTTGGCAGCGGCCGTAACTCCGCCGACAGCTTAATTCCAATTGAAAGACACCATTTACATCTAACCGAGGCACGCTGCCTTAGCGCCTACCTTCGGTCAATCAACTGTCCAGACGGAACCTAGCCACCCGGGTTCCTATCCTAAATCCCTTCAGCCGCCCTGCCCTGAGCAAGGGATTTCAGGAAGCTGGCCACAATCGTCCACTCACTGCGAGTCCTCAAGTTGACTAGCAGATCCAAAAAGGAGTGCACTCTCTCAAGTTCCCTACCAACTATGGTACGTTCAGCTTCGTACCGGGGACAAGTATATAGGACATGGTCCGCTGTGTCCTCAACTCCGCATTCCGGGCACAACCCGGAATCTACAACCTGAACCTCGCTAGACTGCCATGGTACCATGTCCCGAAAGAAATTGAGTTGTGTACCGATTGGGGGAAACCCAACTAATTGCTCGCAAATCCCTAACACTTGGAAAAATACCATGCGTATATCGACCAGTAGAAGAGTCGGCCCACCTAGCTTGCCAAGAGTCAAAACCTTGGTCTTCAATTTCCCACATACGCTCGGAGGAAAGAAGACCTGCCTTCTTTGAAATATACCGCTGGCTACGCTCCGTAGCCGAAATATCCACTGGCTTAATGCCAGCGATCACAGTAACTGCCTCTCGCGAGACAGTCCTGTAACCGCCGACAACAGCTAATAACAGAAAACGCTGGGCTCGTAACAGGATATCCCTATAACACTGAAACCGCAAACGATGAGCCCAGACGGGCGCAGCGTACGACAATATGGCCTCACAGAATCGGGATGGATCACCCTACGGACGCCGAAGAAGGCATCTATAGCCCTCTTCGCCACAAACTGGAGGTGCTCCTTGATGAGAAGCCTCTCATCAAGGATAACACTCAGATACTTTTGAACTGACACATACCTAATCGAAAGGCCGCCCATCACAACCCGCGGATGACGGGTTGCAGCGAGCCGGCCCTTCAAAAACATCATAGTGGTTTTCTCCGTGCTGAAAACCATCTTATGCTAAAGACTCCACAACCGCAATACCCTACATGCTTGTTTCGCCCTGAGCTCGATCTCGGGACGCGAATTACCCTCGACCAGCAGCAGCCTATCGTCGGTATAAGCCACGATGCGACAGCCGCCGTGCATCCGCAATCGCATGAGAGAATCGAACTCAACGACCCAAATGAGTGGACCTAGCACACTGCCCTGTGGACATCCTTTAGACAGGGTCTTTCCTACCTCAGAACTGCCGTCACAGAGAACGACAGTTCTACCCCTGAAATAACTTGAGAGAGTTCTAATCTCGTCTCGCGTGCAACCACGCTTTAGTAGCTATAACAAGGCTGAGGGCCACCACAAGTTGTTGAACGCCACGGATATGTCCAAGAAGAAACCGAGCACATATTTACACTCGCTGTCTGACGCCAAATTCATTACCCTAATTATCGCGTCCTCTGTGCCCTTACCAGGACGGATACCATACTGATCGTCCATCAGCATATAGTTAGAAGTTAACCTAGCATTTATGCGGAGTTACAGGACGTTCTCGAAAACTTTACCAATTACGGGCAAGAGCGTCAGAGGACGGTAGGAGGAGCTAGCAGTAGGCTCCTTGTCGCCACCCTTGAAAAGCAGCTTCAAAATTCCTTAGCAACAGCAACACCCTAGTCAATACACCTACATTGACAGGCAGGGTGCGAACAAGGAGTTCCGCCGTGATACTATCATATCCGGGGGCCTTATTCCTAGCCAGGCTGCAGATCACATGGCGGACCTCCGCTTCAGTGATCTCAGCAGATGCAATTTCCAAGTGAAAACCATCAACTTCCTCTCGGACTCGCCGATGATACGAGGTCTCACCAACCTCGGTATCATCTGGAAGATCGTCCATAAGATGAGTTAGGACCCGATCTTTGTCTATTACAACGCCGTCTTGGCTCGAGAGAGCCGACAGAAGAATGTCTTTTTTCGGCTTGTGTCCGAGAACCCTATACACAACACCCCAAGGGTCTCTGTTTCCCTGCTCTGAACAAAAGAAGCCAGGAATCCCGCTTAGAAGACCTAATTTTGTGGAAATACTCTGTCCTCTTCTGACGGTACTCCGCAAACAGGACTGCACGCCGATCAGGATCACGCGCACGCTGTGCGGCTCTCCTGAGTCGGCCCACAGCCTGCTTTACCGCAGTCAAGTCCCGAGTCCACCAACCAGCTACTCTCTCTCGACCCGTACTCCGGGGGATAGAAGGTTCGGCGGCTTCAACCACCACCGAAGAAAAAGACTCTGCCAGGTCGTCTAGTGGTACATCGTCCAAGGTGCGGGTGTAAACCCGCATCTTGGCCGAAAGGATGTTAGAAAACTTGGGCCAATCCGCCCGCCTGTGCAGGAAGCGTCCCTGCTGAACAGGAACGTCCGCCCTATAGACATTGCGCAGCCTGCCCAGCCAATCAAAAACTATCAGCCGATGATTGCGAAAGCGATCATCGACTACTGACCAGTTAAGAATCCTACCAGGGACGTCCTTACCCATGGTCACATCAATGTTGGTGCCACCAAAGGCCCCCCGAAAACCAACTGCACCGGCGAAGGTTGGCAACTCGCCGGCTACATTAAACACATCAAACTGATGCTGCGCAATGAAGCCTTCCAGAAGTTCACGGCTGTCATCTGATATACCACTGTGCCAAAGAAGCGATTTGGCATTCGCATCAACTCCTATAAGAATAGGATAGCCCTCTACCAGCCTGATAATGTTATCCCATCTTTCCAAATGAAGTTCAGTGGGATCCCTGTACTGGAAGTACGAACTAACAACAACCAAGTCTACACCATCCACAGCAAGCTTGACAACGACATAATACGTATCAGAGGCCTGCCGTATGAAGACACTGTCTAATGACTTCCTGCACAGCACAGCGGATTTACTGTCACCAACATGGAACTTGTTCCAGCCTGAAAAACCTGGCAGATCACCTTTAACCACGTAAGGGTGCTGGAGAAGAAAAACATCGAGGCTCCGGTGTTCAACAACTTCACCTAACTCTACTTGGACCGCGTAGGCACCCTGGGCATTAAGCTGACCGAATCTAACCATCGACAGAGTTGAAATAGATCTCAACTCCTCTCATATAACAACCGCACTCCCTGCTAGTGACTGAGTGCCTACTATTCTTGCGCAACCTTTTACAGTTGACACAAGTCGGAGCCTCTTTCTTAACGGACAGTCCTCGCCCTTATGGCCCTCCTCACCACAATGCGCGCAGACCGACGCATATCTACAGAACTTGGCCCTGTGGCCGTAACAACAACAGTTAAAGCACCGCTGCATGTAAAGGTATTCCTTAACGCGGCAGGATGCGAAGTACAGAAAGATTCGTCCCTCAGACACGAACCTCTGAAAGAGACCAGTCCCTAGCTCAAAAACGCCGTGATACGGTGGGGCATCACGCTTTCCGGTCTTGAAGACCAGCCTACACTCTTTCTTGAACGTCGCCTCGTCCAAGTCGGTATTCTGCTCTCGAATGAGATACAGAACCTCCTCGTCCGCAGGCTTTGCTCAATGTCATATACTATGACGCGGGGCCTTCTCAGTCGCTTGGGGTCCACCTTGACCTCAAGCTTCTTTACCGCGGGAGACTCCGTGATGACTCGGACAGTCTCCTTGTTGTCAGCAACTACCACCAAACCTTTACTGGTCTCTTTTATATCCCTGATCCGTAGCTCTTTCCGGTCACTACGAAGAGCAACCTGGAAGTCGCGCTTCAGTTCAGTCCTCGTGGTCTTCGAGCCCTCAGCCTTGTTGATGAATATAACCTCTGGCTTCTTAGCCAGCTTCCCGCTTGTTTTTCAAAACGTCGGCGTAGCGCCTGGGCTGCGCCGACAGGGCATGCACTACCTTTGGAGCAGCAGCCCTGACCTCCCTGGGCCTGGAGGCCAGGGACTCAAAACCCTCGGACAAAGCTGCTACCGCAGACTTCACCCGGAGTATCCGTGGCAGCATATTTTTCTTAGCCCCAGGGCTGACGGCTCCCGGGAGAGTAAGAAATCCAATAAGGTGATCCAGGTCTTCCTGGACCCCTTCGCTAACTGGGCAGAACTACCAGGTCTGCTCTTGGCCTTCCGAATTCCGTCCACAGCCGGCGGTGTTTTCATCCGGGTGGGTGAGTGCTCCCGTGTCCATCGCACTCTACTTATCGCTCTATGAGGAGGAGGATGGCACGGGCTCCGGCTTGCGCTTCCGCCTGGATTTCCTTACTTCCTGAAAATCTGCCATGATCAAAGATTCCCTATGGTCCTGACTAACTAACAAAATTCTCGCTGTCTCCCTACTGACTGGTTTGGGCAAGCCCACGATGTGACAACTACCCGCAGCCGGAGACCCTTACGTTCTCCTGTCACGCTTTGTGCCTCTTGGCCGCTGCTGGAATGATTGATTGCAATATGAATCGTACGGCAAAAAACCACAAATTACGGCCCTCACTCTGATAAGAGCGCAGAAGGACTAAAGGCCTGTTCTGTAACGGGGGCTAACGACCAGCAGTCGTTGCCACCTTTCAGCTCCGTTAAGGAGGACACACGTCGCAGAAAGCTTTCTCCGTTCACTCCCGCAAAAAGTGAAAAGCTGAGTCTAAATTTCCTTGTGCTAACTGTCTTCGCAATCCTCAATCGGTAGACTTGATATCACTGGAAGGTACTCACTCGACCAGCAGCCAAAACACCAAAAGCAGATAAAAACATAGAACTCTGGACGCACTGAAGGAGACCAGAGTATCTCTCCTCTTACCACACTCATCACGTGGAGTATGGCATCCACGATATCCTTTCCGGTACGAAACCCGTACTGATTTTCCATCGAAACCTGGGGCCTTGCTCCTACCTTTTCTTTTTCCTGTTTAGCCTCCGGTAACTACCGTTTAGATAATTCTTCAGAGGATGAATGAGGATGATATGTATGAGTGTAAATGAAGTGTAGTCTTGTACATTCTCAGTTCGACCGTTCCTGAGATGTATGGTTAATTGAAACCCAACCACCAAAGAACACCGGTATCCACGATCTAGTATTCAAATCCGTGTAAAAATAACTGGCTTTACTAGGACTTGAACGCTGTAACTCTCGACTTCCAAATCAGCTGATTTGGGAAGACGCGTTAACCACTAGACCAACCCGGTGGGTTGCAGCAAGGCTACCTTCTTCTTTTTCCTGTTTAGCCTCCGGTAACTACCGTTTAGATAATTCTTCAGAGGATGAATGAGGATGATATGTATGAGTGTAAATGAAGTGTAGTCTTGTACATTCTCAGTTCGACCGTTCCTGAGATGTATGGTTAATTGAAACCCAACCACCAAAGAACACCGGTATCCACGATCTAGTATTCAAATCCGTGTAAAAATAACTGGCTTTACTAGGACTTGAACGCTGTAACTCTTGACTTCCAAATCAGCTGATTTGGGAAGACGCGTTAACCACTAGACCAACCCGATGGATTCTTGCTCCTACCTGAACTACAGATAACTTGACGCACTTCAGGATCGGTAATCTCCAAGGATACAACACCCTTACGAAACTGAGCAACCTCACGCCCCACACGCAGATGGTATGCGGTTTCTCCAGCTTCATTGTTGTCAGGCAGTAATCTGCGTATTAGCCAGACATATCTGAAATTACACCAAATCGGGTCGAGAGGGCAGACAGAAGAACGTCCTTACATCGTTTGTCTTCCAATACCTTATAGACGACTCCCCAGGGATCCTTGTTCCCCTGCTCACGCACAACGGAACACCAGGAATCCCTCTTCGCGGCCCAAAATTTGTGAAAATGTTAAGATCTACGATCTCTGTATTCAGTCACAAGAACTACTTCCGTTTCAGATCTCCTTCATGTTCAGAAGCTCTACGCAAACGACTTACAGCCCCCCTCAAAGCTGATAATTCCCTGCTCCACCATGGAGCAAGCCGCTCTCGGCCAGAACTGAGGGGAATTGAATTTTTTTCGGCGACATCAATAAAGGCCGCCGACAGACTCACTGTCAGGTCCTTCAAATCCAGAGCCTGACTTCGTTCTAAAACTCGAAGCCTGACCGAAAGAAGATCAACAAAATTTTTCCAGTCCGCATGCAGAAAACGACCCTGCTGAACCGGAAAGTTACATTGGTAGTTACTCAAACCACCAGCAATCTCAAAAAGAATCAATCGATGATCGTAGCCATCAACTACCTTCCAGTTACAAATACTGGCAGGGATATACCTACCAACGGTAACGTCGATGTTCGTTCCACTATGCAATTCTTACCTATCCACATTACCTGCATTGGTGGGCAACTCCCACGTACATTAAATACCTGAAGACCATTCTGGGCTAAGAACCCCTCTACTAATTCACCGCCATCATCGGTGAAACCGCTATGCTACAAAAGTGACTTAGCGTTCACATCTGCACCAATAAGGATTAGACTAATACCAGAGACTCGATGGATATTATCTCAGACCTCAAGATGAAGATCAGTAGGATCTCTGTATTGAAAATATGAACTTGCAATATACAGATGAAAGTTCAGAACATCCACACGGACCACAACGTAATGATTATTTGAGAGCTGTCGAATGAAGACGCAATCAATATCTCTTCTGCACATAATGGCGAACATACTATATGAACCAAAACAAACCCTCTTCCAACGAGAAAAACCTGGCAGTTCACCAGATACAATGTATGGACGCTGTAACAGAACAACATCCAACCCTCTAGTAGCACTATCTTACCAAGCTGAAGTTCAACAATGTAGGCACCCTGTGCATTTAACTGACCAATTCTAACCGTTAAATACTGGGTTGTAACACATTTCAACAGCTCTCAGATAGTGTCCACATTCTTTACAACTGATAGTGTGCTTTTAGTCTTTTCAAGAGCCCTTGCAGTTAATTCAAGTCTGATACTCCAACGTCTTACGACACTCGTCACGGTTGTGCCCTCGCCTCCACAATGAGCACACATACTGCAGGATGATTACAGAACTTAGCCCTGTGACCATACCTGCAGCACTTAAAACAACGCTGGACATCTAAATATTCCTTAACTCGACTAGAAGAAAAGTCTATAAACAACCTTCCCTCCTTAGTGAAGTTGTTAAATAAAGTATTACTTACCTCGAAGATACCGTGGTAGCGCTCTGCCTCGTGCCTTCCCGATTCAAACAATAACGGTCATTCAGACTTGAAACAAGCTTCATCCTGACAAACCTGATCAACAATATTCTGACAAACAAGATTATTCTGTTCTCTAATGAGAGTCATCAACTCATCCTCAAATAGTTGCCGATCTATATCATAAACTATGATTCTTGGGCGCCTCTTGTTTATTAGGGTCGACTTTCATAACGGACTTACCGACCTTTAGAGAGTCAGAAATAAACTTAATGGTTTTCTTTTAGTCAGCAATAACGATTAACCCCGTTTTTGTTTCCTTAATGTTACGAATCTTCAAGCTCGACCTATTCTGTTTAAGAAACATCTGAAATTCATCCTTCACTCCTTGCTGGATTTGGTGGCTGCCCCTTCCCTTAAATTTACCAAGACCACCTCCGACTGTTTTCGAGACAGACTTGCCTCGCTTTTCCTTTAAAATATCTGCGTATCGTTTACGCTGAGGAATTGTAACCGGCTGTTAAGCCGGGACCGAAACTGGAACCGTCTCTACCGACCTAAATTAATGCCTAGATAGCCTTGCTACCCAAGTAACAAGATTTATAAATAACTAATAAAATGAAAATACACCCAGGAAACAGACAACAAACACTTATTCATTCTACCCAACAAACAAAAATATTGGTATAAAATAATATATCAATTCTAAAATTCCATATTCCGAAGCTCACACAAAACGAGCCTATCGCTTCAACGTTGCGTGTTGTATTTTTCAGATCACAGCTCTAGTCGACCCTTCGTATCCAGCGAGCTGGCCGTAATGGAAGTTGTCTTCCTTCCTCGGTACATCTTTTATTAAAAAAAAGTTAAGTCACGTAACGGATACAAATCTTGCTCATCACCGGAGTCAGACTTGAAATTTATTGTCGCGGCATGCAGAAAGAATAAGAATGGTTTCAGTAGGAGTTCCATCAGTTTCCAATTTTTAAACTTAAAAATATAATCGAAGCAACAAATCCGTCACTTCGAGACAATCATAATTACTTTCGTAGTTCCGTTTTATCAGAATTATGAAAAAAGATATTCTGTTAAAAATTCGGTTTCAGGTATGAATTCGGAAATGAAACTGACTGTTTCGTGTTAAAGTTTAAATTTTCCTTTCTGTTGAAAATAGTTTCTAAAAGTATACCTTCTGCCTTGAATATATTGTAACACAGATTTATATTTATTGTACGGTCTCAATTATTTGACACCCGTATTCTTATATGTATATTGTCTTACCGTCATTTCCTGTGCATTGCTTTTATAATATTAACCGGTTTTGGATATTTAAATATCTGGCCCCCAAATCTTATCAGGTATAGAAAACCAGACGGTAGTATTCTCTAAAAAATTAAATTCTTTTTAAAAGACTTTTCACTTCAAACATTATTATCTCATCTAATTTTCAGCATTCTAGTGCGATACCACATTTTATTTTTAATTTTAATTGCCATTAAATATTATTGTATCTGGTAATAAACACCACATTTTTTTACACCTGGTAGGAAATAAATTACTTATAAGATATCCATAGGCAGAGCCACCCCTATCAACTGGCATAAATACCAAGGAATCTCTCCGACCCCTCCATTCTCAAACTAGATCCTTCCTAATATTTAATAAAAAATCACAACAAAAAGAAAATTAAAACGTAGCCATAGGTATCAAGAATGATAGAAAAAAGTGATTAGTGAGAAATAGATAATCGGCAAAGCAATGGCTGAATGAGAAAACAACATAAAAATCAATAGCAGTCCCATCCAATAGTTGTTTCAAAATATCCTTCCGGACGTGAAAAACCACCCGTCAAAAAATATCGTTTTATCTTTAGTGAATTTACTCCGAGTATTAATGCACAATTTTATTTCCCGCTCAAATATATACTATAATAATTATAAATATATGTTGTAATAATTTTTCCGATACTATACTAAACAGCCATCTGAGAATAGGTTTAGATACCCTTAAGGAAAACTTTGGACCGTTCCCAGAAGCCAGTGGTGCGTCTTAGTATCTCTGTGAATTAAACACATAGAAAACTGTATAATCTGGCTGATTCTCACAGCAATCGGGTAGACCTCTAAAGTTTTTTCGCTAATTCACAACAAAATTTCTTAAAATTTTATTAATTGCGTTATATTTTAATATATAAATCATCGTTATCTTCCTATTGTCACCTGTAATTAACGTAATTTTATAATTAAGTGTTCTCAGAAATAATATATTTTTTTTAGCGGTGAGTTCACCCCGCTTTTTAAAAACTTTAATTGATTTTTAATCTTGGATAAAAGAATAGTAGTTGATGACTTATATATTTAACGTTTCTCTCTAGATTGTATTATCGGATACAAATGTTTCTTTCACTACGATTATATGCGATCGGTGGAATTCAGTTTTTTCTATAAAAGCAAAATCGGATAGTAAACTATCCGGTTTATATCATCAGATGGCTTATCCTCGGATGTGTTGTATCTTTCTTTTTGTTTTTTTGTGAGCGCTGTTCTACCGAATCAATTTCGTTTCCGTTTCTGTTAGGTAGCCGAATCGATTCGGCTACCTAACAGAAACGGTTAGATTGTAGCCGAATCGATTCGCTACAATCTAACAAAACACATAACCAAATCGCTAGACAGTGTTCGATACGATATATTAAACGAAATTCATTAGCTTCTGAATTCAGTGTACAAGCCTACACTGTGTAAAATTTAGTCTTATCAGCTGAAACAGATTCACCGCATAAGTTCTGGTTCGCAAAGCCACGGAATGTGGCTTTACTAGCTGTCCGTATGATAAAGAAATATAATCTCCATTCTCTAATTATAATTTCCTAACTTTCCTTCATTAATTCAACACCCTTGTGGAAACAACCTGCAAATAACTTTTAAACGTTAATTTGTCATCCAAATTTTACCTGAATATCTTTTTTGTTTAAACGTTTTAGTTATACATTTTAAATAATGGATGGTTTTACTGAATCAAAATTCTTTAACGGCTATAATTGTACCCCATGATTACGGTTATTAGTATTAGTAATAAAACTCCTCCTTTCTTTTTTAAGTATTACAAAAGAGTTTAGGTTACAAGAGATTCTAAAATTACTGCTATTATTAATGTATTCCTTATAATAATTATTATACACCAAAATTAATTAGATACCATACGTTAAAGTTTGTACTCGTACATAAGGGTCTCTTTTATCCAGTTAATAAAAGTAAAGGTACTGTTACAATATGAATAACGACAGAAATAGTAAAATATAACACTCTTTACAGAAAAAACTATACAGAAAAATTTATTAGAATTTATAATTTTAATTAAATTTAAAATTATTAAAATTTTTCATCGGCCGATTTCTGTCTCATAAAAATCAGCCGTCAAATAAAATATACTGAAAATTTAATTTTCCCTGAAATAATTTTTATATCGTCCTCAAACGTTATTTAATTTGACATTTATTTTTATAAAACATTATTTTACGACTTACTTTAAGGTGGAATCTATGTAACAGCAATAATTCTAAAAGTTCCTGATAAAATTACAAAATTATAAAATAAAATTTTGACTCCGATTTAAATTTGCTACATTCGTGTTTGTATTAAGATACAACTTTATTTTAATTTGTGCGTGTGTATTACGTAAAACTGCAGGAGTTATTCCTAATTACACGCTACAAAAGTACGTTATCGAGGTAACAATCGTACGATAAGGTTTATCACAAATATCAATTACTATTGGCGAAGGTATTTTCCCGCAACACCTTTTCCAAATAAGGTCGATTGGTTCATCCCGCTTCCATCATGCTAACTTCTACTGATTCCGATCACCAGCCACAGTCGACGGTGTATAATAGTGATAATCATCGGTTAACATGCATGAAAAGTTAACGGATAATGAATATCCATCAGCTGCAAAATAAATCTAAGCTTGTTTTAACTAAAAGGTATATTTAAGGTTGCATTAATTATTAACTGTTTTGTTATATTTCTTCACAATTTTCTACTTTTAAACATATATTAATTTTAATCATGATTGCAAAATAAAATTTAATTTTTTTTAATAATATTTCCAACAAATGAAATAATAAAACTTAATTTAAAAAGTAAAAATCATCAACTTTGGTAATATGAAACAGTTTTTGACTCTGAAAATATGATCTAAACTACACGGAATATGTATCATTCAAAAATATTGAGTTTTGATATATACCTTTTCAAGAAAATTTCAAGATCCGTCTTGAGCTTTTCAAGAGGAACCAAATGCTAATATTTAGTATTCTATTCATCTTTTTTTTGTTCTATTTGAACACAGAATTAAATTTAACAAATTTGTAAAAGTTTGATTTAAAATATTTGATAAGTTACTTTTGGACAAGTAATCCAAGATCTTTTTGTATAGAACCCAAACAGGCTTTACCAAAATTATAATTTTTTTTTAAAATTAAATCTACTCGTATTTTTCATTACAGATTATTAAAATTTTACAAGATTGATCGCGAAATACTGAACAATAGAAAAACCCCAAAAATTGAATTTTAAATCTAAAATTCTTAAGAATAATTATTATACATGTGTATGATTAAGCCATACAAATATTAATATTTCTACTTAATGACTTAAAATAAATATTTGCAACCAAAAATTGAAATCGTGAAAATTATTTTTTTTTTTAAATTTCAGTATTTTTTTTTTTTTTTTTTGATGCAGAATGGTATGTTTTATTGTGCGAACCGATTCTTCCAACTATAAATTTTTAATTTACTTTATGACACTTCTACTCATAAATCTATTTATTTAATCTCACCAGTTGTACGTCTAGCTGAGAAGGACTTTTATATATATATTATTTATTATTGTAAGGGTAATGAAAAGAATAAAATTCCACATATTGTTAAAAATTTTGTTTGTTGAAATATATTTTATTTTCATAAAAATCATGCTGAACAAATAACCTTTTGCTATATCCAATTTAAATGAGATAAATGAAGTGAACATAAAAAAAATACATTGTAGAGAAGGGAATTAGATCTATATTTGACTACCAGCTGCCTTTGTTTTCTTAAACGGGTGTTTTATTTGTCTGTTTTTAATTGCATGATTCATTACAATAGAATGCATTAGAGTAATGGAATTTTGTTTTATTTACATCGGTACAGTTAAAAGATAAATGTACAAATAATAAAATAGAGTTAAAATTGTATAAATCGACGTAAAGGTCAGGAAATTTATCTCTTCTTTAAGTTTTTTCTTGGTTAATTCTCATTTTTTTATCCATGTATCTACTTTGTTTCTTTTTGCAAAATATATTTGCTGATAGAAGCTCGTTTAATTTAGCCTACTTTAATATTTGCAACTATTTATGTTTTTTTTTAATTTTTCATACTTCGCTGACTTTTGTGATACAATACTTCTCTTTCATTACAAAGTTCTGGGTACAAATCCGGGATTGACTTTAAATTTTATACACAGTGTAAAAAAAGTATTTTACATCCGATCATGAAAAACAAAGCAAATTAGATGAAGTTGAACGTCAGCGTATAGTTACGTTGTAAAGAAATACACAATTTTTTTTAAATGGACTTTAATATTATCGGTAAAGCGATTTAAGATTCGAGCACGATTATTATTGGCTACTATAAAAGAAATTATCGATATATTCTTAACTTAATTTTTACATTTATTTACTTACTTCTTTGTATTAATTTGTTTTAAACTCTCAGATTCAGTGGATTAGAATCTTCTGCAATAATACTGTTTTATTATTTGTTTTAGTTAATTTAAAAGCATTTTGATAAGTTTAATAAGGTTATAAAGAGATCTGAATCGGGATTATTGTTAAATAGGGTCTGACAACATTGAAGCTCGTCAATGTGTCTTATATCGGAACTCATCTTCTTCTTTCTCTTTCCATTTGTCCTGTCCGGTTACTTCCCTTTGCTGTCTCTGAATAACTTAAATTCGTACTACGCGGTTTATCAGTCCTGCGTTAGCCTATCCAGATGAGGGGCTCCCCTCTTAAGGCGTCCTGACCGGCTTGATCGTGGGTTATCCTTCACAAATTTTACGGTTAGGCCACTACTACTTGAGTCGTCTTTGTTCTGTTAAGACCGTCTGGTTATGAGGATCCAGGTCTGGAAATTATTTCCAGATCTCCCAACATGTTTTGTACTCGCCAATCAGTTTCCCGCTAGGGTCGGTTACCCGACCTTCTACCGGGTTCCTCGACTTAATCAGCGGCATCGCCTGTAGGTTAAGTGTTGGGGTTGAAATAAAAGAGGCTAAGAGAATCCTCTTGCATGCATATTCTTATTTTATATGATGCGGATTGCAGATAACAATACACTTCATCGCTTCCATTTGCCAGAATCAAAACCCTTCCTACGTCTATTCCCAGGGCTCTTGCAAATTCATTATACTGCAATTTTGGTACGATATTAGGTTTCTAAATAACACTCGTACAAACAGCATGAGTTTTGCTAAACTGATTTTTTCCAGAATTTAACTTCATGTTAATTTAAAAACAGTTTTGTACTAGAATAAATATAAAGAGGTATTACATCCGGAAGTCAACATTACTCTAGAATTGAAATAGACTATTGTGTTTGAATCGAATAATAAAACCTTAAACGATAAGCTGTAGAAAGAGGTTTTAATGAATTCCCTATAAATTATTTCTTGAGAGTGTGTATTTCTTTTTTTGTTAAAACAAAATTTTTGTATACTTCTTTGACGCTCATTAAATATCGATAATTATTTGGATAGTATAACCGTTTTAAAAATATGAATACTTTTCTATTAATACGGGAGATTTATTTTCTGTTTTCATATTAGCTAGGTTCTATTATCGACGAGAAACTAAACGTTAAATTTTCTTTGGAATAAACAAGACAGGGAAATTTCTGCTGTATACGATTATCCTAACCCCTTGTTCCGTTACAAATAAAATGAATCGTATTAATGTTTAACTCACGATCGGTTCAACTACTCGTATTTACATGCCGTATGAAGAAAAAAATTAATTATATGTTTTTAATTTTCATATTTACCCTTTAATTTTATCGGGCTATATATATTTGTAGAGGTTACTTTATTTTTTGAATTAACATTTATTTACGTTTCAAAAATCATTTCATTTAAAAGATGTTCTACTTACGAAGGTCGTTCAGTAATTAAAGATACAGATAACAGTAGAAAGATTATTATTTATTCAATTACAACGAAACTTACGTTAATTTTCAACATAATTTCCAAGAACATATATGCGTTTTCCCCATCTTTCTGTGAACTTTCTTATTCCAGTAGTAAAGAATCATTCGACTTGGGTCTAAGCCACCTTTGTAGTAAGTTATCGTCTATCTTGTCACGTTAAAATTCATTCAGAGTACAAAACAAAAAAAAACTAAAGATTCGAGTTCGAACTGTAAGGTGAATGAGGTAACACCTCCCGACACGACTTTTGAGTACATTCCCGTGTCATTTGATCGTTATGGAGCGGGCATTATCGTACAGAAAGATTCCTTTTTGGAGAGAGAACCGGGCAGGAAGTATTCTCTTATTGCGGGTTCCAGTTTCTATTCTAACATGTCATACTAATACTCGCAGTTGATTGCACATTGTTCTTCCTAATAATCACAATAAATTGGGCCTTTATATTACCAAAACTTTTTAGCAAAAATGCATTACCCGTTCCACTAAAAACTGTTGTTTAAATTACACACAAATGTGAATTTCGGTGAATTTGAGTCAACTGTATCGGAAACCATGTTGAACAAGTTTTGCGATAATTCAGCTAATGATGGGTTATGGAATGGACGTACCTTTACTCACAACAAAAATTCCATCAGTTTCCCAAATCTTTGTGCCTGTTCTTGCGAAAAAGATCATTAATTTTCAAAGCGTCAGTCGAAACTTTCATCGGTCTTCCGCTGCGATGAAAATCTGTGACACTGGTTCTGCTCGAATTTAAATCGTTTGATCCATTTATACAAATTTGCTCAGTTAATACACATTTTACCATACCGTTTTAACATCTGCAAGTGAATATCAGCTGGTTTTACACCTTCACAAAATAAAAATGTTATCACATTACTCTGTTCTTCTATGTACATGATTGAAACGGAGCCGATATTTTTAAGTAAACAATGAAGTTTATAATAATGGAAATTCCTTTCAACACCTTGTATTTTCTTGACTTGATGTTAAAAAGTTTCAGTTTATTTTATTAAATATTTTTTTCTACTGTCGCGCTTTTTCTCTTTATTCTACTTCCCTCGTATTTAAATATAATATGTCACTGTCTTTTAAAATACACAATAAGGCATTCTTATAATTTATTATACTTAAGATAATATAAAGTATTATTAAC
Source organism: Lycorma delicatula (assembly GCF_047948215.1). Lineage (NCBI taxonomy): Eukaryota > Metazoa > Arthropoda > Insecta > Hemiptera > Fulgoridae > Lycorma > Lycorma delicatula. The sequence continues at coordinate 13,842,080 of NC_134458.1, read as the reverse complement.
TCCATTAACTTAAACTAATTTAATAAAATTATAACACAAATATAATCTAATTATCTCAAAAACATATTTTTAGAAACCTACAAGATAAAATATATAACCGTTTATTCATGTATTAATATTTTATAGTAGTCATTTTATATTTATTAATTCATATCAACGTAGTTCGCAAGTTACTAATATTTTGAAAGTTACGAGATTAATTTCGTAATCGAGGACTTAAAGTTAAAACTAATTTAACTGCCAAGAAGTCACATCTTAGGAAAATAAAATCAAAAATTTACACCTATAAAAACATACTTTATGAACTATGTTAATAGTTACATATGCTCTTTAAACTGAAGGATTCTGTGTATCAATTTTATTCAAAATAAATTAGTTACCTGAAAAATCTACTTTTAAATTTAAGCGAAAGAAATATTAAGTATAACGTAGAATAATGTAAATAAAAGTGTAATTGCAAACGTGAATAATATTTGAAAAAATAACCGTAACGCGAGTTTAATCTCATTAGTATTTTTTAGAACCTTAAATAAATGCACACATTCAATTTGTTGCAAAACTTACCTCTGAGTGCAGAAAATTAAATAAAACTTTTTTCTCCTGTGCGATATTATATGAATATTTTTTAATATAACAGTGAGCAAGAATCTAAAATTACAAAACTTTCTTTGATTAGGATAAAAAATAAATATTGTCATTTTTAACAGGTTACTACATCTTTTTAGACACACTTTTTTAAAATCAGAAATAATAAAAAAATAAAGGTAAAAAAACTGGATCGTTTAAAAATGCAGGAGGTGCGTTATACATAGATATTTTTTCTTTTTTGTTTCTTCTTCCTGACCCCTGTATCGGTTCTTCAGCTAAGCATCGCACGATATAGGGGGAGTCCTTTTTTAAATCAAATGACCCTTCCCACCTACCTGCTGTAAGTCCGGCACAGCAGGTCGGGTCGCCGGTTGGATCTTTTTGTTTTCCTTGCTCACTCTAATTAGGGTACGCCGTGTCCAGTTTTCCCCATCGGTATCACTGATGTAAGTGTAATTGTGTATGACATAGGACGGAGCCTCTCCGATGACGAGGTTCTGTCTCTCATCCGAGAGCAGAACACTGACTTGGACGAAGCTAATTTTAAGGATCAGTGTAGGCTTGTCTTCAAGACTGGTAAGCGTGATGCCCCACGGTATCATGGTGTGTTTAAGTTAGGGGCTGGTCTCCATCAGAAGTTCGTGTCGGAGGGACGAATCTTCGTCGACTTCGCATCCTGTCGCGTCAAGAAATATCTTGACGCGCAGCGATGCTTTAAGTGTTGTAGGTTTAGCCACAGGACCAAGTTCTGTAAATATGCGTCGGTCTGCGCGCATTGTGGTGAGATGGGTCATAAGCGTGACGTCTGCCCACAAAAGAAAGAGGCTCCATCTTGTATTAACTACAAAAGGTTGCGCAAGAGTCATAGGCACTCAGTCAATAGTAAGGAGTGTGGTCGCTACTTGAAAGCGGTTGAGATGTACATCAATTCTCTCGATGGTTAGGTTCGGTCAACTTAATGCCCAGGGAGCCTATGCAGTCCAAGTTGAGTTAGGAGAGGTTGTTGAGAAACGGAGCCTCGATGTTCTTCTACAGCACCCGTATGTGGTCAAGGGTGATCTGCCAGGCTTTTCAGGCTGGAATAAGTATTTCATTGGTGATAGCAAATCCGCCGTATTGTGCAGGAAGTCGATAGATAGTGTCTTCAAACGGCAGGCCTCTTAAACGAATCACGTCGTTGTTAAGCTTGCCTTGAATGGTTTGGACCTGGTCGTAGTTAGTTCGTACTTTCAGTACAAGGATTCCACTGAATAGCACTTGGAAAGATGGATAGAATTGTTAGGTTGGTAGCGGCCGGTCGTCCTATTCTTATAGTAGTTGATAACGCCAAATCGCTTCTTTGGCACAGTGGAATCACGGACAATGGCGGCGAATTATTTGAAGTTTTCATCGCGCAGCATCAGTATGATGTTATTTTTTGTAGCCGACGAGTTGACTATCTTCGCCGGTGCAATTGGTTAGTGGAGGGCCTTCCAGAGTACCAATATTAATGTTACCATTGGTAAGGGTATTCCCGGTAGGATTCTGAATTGGTCGGTAGTCGATGATTGCGAAAGCGATCACCGGCTAATAATTTTTGATTGGTTAGGTGGGCTGCGCGATGTCTTTAGGGGTGACGTTTCTGTTCAGCAAGGGCGCTTCCTGCACAGGCGGGCGGATTGGCCCAAGTTTTCGAACATTCTTGAGGCCAGGCTACGAGTTTTTACTCGAAGTGTGGACGAGGTCCCATTAGACGATCTGGCAGAGAATTTCTCTTCTGTAGTTGAACCCGCTAAACACTCTATTCCCAGAAGTACGGGTCAAAAGAGAGTAGCTGGATGGTGGACTCGGGAATTAACTGCGAAAAAGCGGACTGTGGGCCGGATCAGGAGAGCCGAACAGCGTGCGGATGATCCTGATCGGTGTGCAGTCTTGATTGCGGATTACCGTCGGAAGAGGAACGAGTATTTTCACAAGATTAGGTCTTCTAAACGTGATTCCTGGTACTCTTTTATGTAAGAGCAAGGGAATAAAGGCCCATGGGGTTACTTCTGCCGGCTTTCTCAACGCAGGATGGTGTTGTTATAAATAAAGATCGTGTCCTCACTCATCTGATGGACGATCTACTTCCAGATGATGCAGAGGTTGGTGAGACCTCGTATCATCCACGTGTCCGAAGGAAAGTTGTAAGTTTTGTCTCTAAGATTTTGTCTTCAGAAATTACTGAGGCGGAACTCCGTCAAGTAATTTGTAGCCTGGCTAGAAATAAAGCCCCCGAATATGATGGTATCACAGTGGAGCTCCTTGTTCGGACATTGCCCGTGATTGTCGGTCCTCTGACCAGGGGTATCAATTAGTTGCTTTTTGCTGGGCACTTCCCAGCTTGCTGGAAACCTAGTGTGTTGAAATTGCTCTGCAAAGGTGGCGACAAGGATCCCATTGTAAGTTCTTCTTACCGTCCTCTGACGCTCTTGCCTGTAGCTATATGCTGATGAACGACCAGTATGGTTTCCGCCCCGGCAAGATCACAGAGGATGCAATTCTTCGGGTAATGGATCTGGTTTCAGCCAGCGCGTACAAGTATGTATCAGTGTCTTTTTGGACATATCCAGGGCGTAGAACAACTTGTAATGGTCCTCTGCCTTGTTTCAACTGCAGCAGCGTGGTTGCACGCTAAATGAGATCAGAACTCTCTCGAGTTACTTCAGCGACAGAACTGTCGTCCTTCGAGACGGCAATTCGGAGGTAGGAAAGACCCTGTCTAAAGGTTGTCCACAGGGCAGTGTTCTAGGTCCACTCGTCTGGGTTGTTGAATTCAATTCTCCCATGCGATTGCGGATGCCCAGTGGCTGTCGCAGCGTGGCATATGCCGACGATGAGCTGCTGGTCTAGGGCAACTCGCGTGCCGAGATAGAGCTCAGAGTGATACAGGCATGTAAGGTATTAAGGTTGTGGAGTCTTCACCATAAGATGGTTTTGAGTGCGGGGAAAACCACTATGATGTTCTTGAAGGGTCGTCTAGCCGCAATCTGTCATCCGCGGGTTGTGATGGATGGCCTTCCGATTAGGTACGTTACCGTTCAGAAGTATCTGGGTGTTATCTTTGATGAGAGGCTTCTCTTCAAGGAGCACTTCCAGTTCATAGAGAAGAAGGCCATCGATGCTTTCTTCGGTGTCCGTAGAGTCATTCATCCCGATTGAGAGTTGAACTATCGTCCCATGCGTATTCTTAACAAAGGGTCTGTGAGGCTATAATGTTATACGCTGCGCCCGTCTGGGCTCATTGTTTACAATTCCAATTTTATAGGGATATTCTTTTGCGAGCCCAGCGTCTTCTACTGTTAGTTGTTGTCGGTGGCTACAGATCTGTCTCGCAAAAGGCAGTCACTGTGATTGCTGGCATAAAACCCCTTGACATTTTAGCTACGAAACATAGCCAGCGATATATTTCCAAGAAGAGAGGCCTTCTAACCTCAGGGCGTATGCGAGAAATTGAAGACCAATGTTTTCACTCTTGGCAAGATAGGTGGAACGATTCTTCTACTGGTCGGTACACGCACGGTATATTTCCAAATGTTAGGGAGTTGTGAGCGATTAGCTGGATTTCCCTCAATCGGCATATTACTCAATTTCTTTCGGGACATGGTGCTTTTTAGGGATAGTTTGGCTAGGTTTAGATTGGTTGACTCCGGCTTTTGTCCGGCTTGTAGGGTCGATGACACGGTGGACCATGTCCTGTATGTCTGTCCCTTATTCGTAGCTGAGCGTACCAGAGTTGTTATTTCCGGCGCTTCACCCATTGGTTTCGAATCTTTTCACATCTTCCTTGTTATTTTTCACATTCGTAAAGGCCCACACAGCTTAAGGGATTCAGTGTCCCTCTACTTCATCGCCACCGCCTATCCAGGCATCTGAACGAACGGCAACGCCACAGGAAGCTGTCTTTCATGCTCGAAAACTTACCTCCCCCGCAGGCAATTAAAAGCATTTTTGACGTCCAATAATATGACGACAACTACCTCCCTGATGTGCCAAGTACTTGCTACGCCTTCATCTACTATTCTCATAGTAGATCCTTATTTATATAGGTCCTTATTTACGCAGATCTCCACGGCAGTTACACTAAGTGTCTTCTTCTATTAACAGTCACATTTACTAAAAAATAGATGATTTTGACAAACATCCATGTTTACATTAAAAGGGCAGGCATATAGTTTGTGTTTATCTAAAAAGTTTAATTTTAGTTTTTTGTACTTAGAACCTTATTTACTTAAAATTCTTTAGTTATGAAACGACTACGTATATTTTACAAATTTTTTATCGGAATTCCATTAATTTGGCGTATTTCGTTAAGTGGAAACAAAAAATGTGACGTACAAATTCTAGAAACAAAACTCTAAGAAAACAAAACAATATTGTTGAACAACGACAGGGAACCAATATCTGATAACTTTTTTCATTTTTCATTTTAATTGTAAGAACTTTAATCGGCTATCGCTTTCCTTTAATTTTTGTTCACGGAAGGGATTGATATAAATTCATACTCTCTCTATACTTCTTGGGATAAATCTTTATCCAACTTATTGCAATAAGCATATGTTAAATCAAGGTGGACAACCTAAATCGGAAGTTTCAGAGTTTAATCTAAATTTACAATTTTGACTGGGATCGCCTAAAATGAAAACAGTTTTATGTATTTCCTAAATCCTATCCTAAAAACGCTAGATTAATAGGTTTTTCTTCAGTAATGTTTATTTGCATTTCTTTACTCGTTTATTTAATTTTTTTGTTATGGAATATTCACAATCCCACTTATGAGAATTATTAACAGTCGAAATATAAAACTAAACGGATATGTCTACTTTTAGATTTTAAATAAAATCGTAGTTTTGCAAATTTATTTTGAGTATTTTTTTTAAAGTTTATTTCAATAACCGTTAAACATAGGTTTTTAATTATAATAATTTTTTTTTTATTTAATCTATACATATTAAAATTAAATTTTTCTTTAAAAGGTACTCTTTTTTGTATATTGCTTTAAGTAGGTAGTTATAAAAGTAAAACAACTTTTTTTTTTTAACTGTGATTTTAAAACAATATATATAAAAAATAAATTTAAATATGTATATATATATATTTAATTTTATTCTATTTTAAAAATTAATATTAAAATATATTTTGTTATAAATTTACATACTCGTATGTGCATAAAATCATCTACCACAGACGATACACGAACAAATACAGCAATATATATATATATATATATATATATACATATACTGTGTATGTGCAATTTTATAAGTTTTAACGTTTATTAGAAAAGTGTCCAATTTAACGTGATCAGATGTTTTAACAGACTAACGTTAAGTCACTCAACACTGATTTATTGTTGCTAAGATGTTTATGTGTAATAAATTATACAATAATCTTTGCTTGAATTGAATCGTTTTCTATTAAAAACCAGTTAAAGATCTTAGTTATTTATTTTGCAATTTTCCGCTTAACTCTGTTTCGCTGCATGATAACGTTGCAGTTTTAACATTGATTCTCTCTTTTAATTGTCGTATATATACTCACAGTTGTGCGTGGCGTGCACAATTATAAGTCTCAAACGTAAATGTAAGTTCAGGCTACGATAAAATCTTGTTCGTCTGATATTATTTATGCTAGTCATTTTACGTTACCTGAAAACTTCGGAAAATAGATAATTAAATTTGAAACTTTTCATTTTGGTTGTTTGCGATTGATTTTTGTTTTCTGCACTTTCATTTCTATCCATATTTTTTAATCGAAAAATCTTTAGACATAACGCAGCTGCAATCGTCTGATTCCTGTAATCTTATTTTTATAATGTTTTACTGTCGTTTTTTTGTGTATTACTTTTAAAATAATATGGGTATTATGGACCATTATGGATATTTTAATATCTGGCCCACAAAATTCGTCTGTTTTTAGAAAGTCAGTCACCATTATTAGTCTTCTTAAAAAATAGATCGTCTTAAAAACCTTTTCACTTCAAACTTTATGTCATTTAATTTTCAGAATTCTATTGTGACACTATAATTGCTTCTTTTATTTTTTTTATTTTAACTACCATTAATTATTATTATTATTGTATCTGATAACAACACATCTTTTTTCTCAAATATTTAATAAAAAATCACTACAAAAAAGTAAAACGTAGCCACAGGTATCAAGAACGATAGAAAAAAATGATTAGTGAGAAAGAGATAATCCGCAAAGCAATGGCTGAATGAGAAAACAACATAAAAATCAATAGCAATCCCATCCAATAGTTGTTTCAAAATATCCTTCCGGACGAGAAGAACCATCCGCCAAAAAATACTGTTTTATCTTTAGTGAATTTACTCCGAGTATTAATCCACGATTTTACTTCGCGCTCAAATATAAACTATAACAATAATAAATATTGTAAATATATGCTGTAAAAATTTTTCCGAGACTATACTAAATAGCCATCTGAGGATAGGTTTAGGTACCCTTAAGGGAAACTTGGCCCGTCCCTAGAAGCCAATGGTGCGTCTTAGTATCTAAGTAGACAACTTTATAACACGTAGATAACTGTATAATCCGGCTGATTCTCACAGTTATTGAGTAGAATAGCCGGCCTCCGTGGCGCGAGTGGTAGCAGTCGGGTAGACCTCTGAAGTTTTTCGCTAATTCGTAATAAAATTTCTTAAAATTTTATATATCGCATTAAATTTATATCCGATTATCATTTATAATTAACTTAGTTTTATACCTAAGTACTTTCAGAAATAATATATTTTTAGCGGTGAGTTCAGTTCGCTTTTTAATTAGTCTAATTCATTTTTAATTTCGATTAAAAGAATAGTGGTTAGTGAATCTTTTAAATTTTACATTTCTTTCTAGATTGTGATTGCAGTTACAAGTTTTTTCTTTCAGAACAATTACATGCGATTAAAAGAATTCATTCTTTCCCCTGTATAATAATGCGTTATAGTTTGAAATTTTTTTTTTGAGCTCCTCAATAATTTCAACTTCTGAGTTACCTCCTAAACAATTCTTTTTCGGTTTTAATGAAATAATATTAATCATATTAATCTTAAATTCCTTTCTTAATATAATAAATGTAAAATAAGCTCAAAATTTCATTAGAATAAGTAATAGTTTGATGTTTAATTTTTTTCTACGCTTTTTTAAAAAAAAAAAATAGAAAATTCATCTCTAATTTTTTTTTTTAATAATGATTACATGTTAATTAAAATTTTTATATGCTAACAAAATAAATTGTTTTATTCATATTTTGTAAAAAGTATCGTGCGTAAAATATGTTATTTTTCATTAGACCAAAATATCTATCGTCAATTATTCACTGCATGTAATCCTATACCAGTGTTTGTATATCTGTGTTTAATTATGTATTATTTTTTAGATCATAATTTTACATAATATTAAAACGCATTATAAACTTTGAAGCTATAAAATTACGTCAGTTGAAGTTAAAAAAATGTACGAGGCTCAACTGATAAATTTTGCACACTAGCATGCTACATGGAGACAAAAGGTACCATTGAGTTGGGCATGGCAGCACATGATTGCTTAAAGTCCTCCTCTAAACCCCACGATAATGCGTTGAAATCCGTTTACCGATTTTTTTTTCAGTAGCAGTTAAAATGGAGTCGATGTAACACGGTTAAAACAGATCCCAATGATCGAATTTTAACAGCAGAATATGTGAATCCTATTAATATTTTTCATCGTTTAAAAGCGGTTTACGGTAGTGAAACTGTTGAGAGAAGTACTGCGAATAGCTAGCATTGAGATTTTTTGAATATGAAGCTGGTAAACCGACAATTGAGAACGTACCTCCCAGCGGATGACCAGTTTCTGTGACTGACGAGAAACATTGAAAGGAGGTAGACGATTTGCTTCAAAGTGACCGGCGAATCACCCAGCAACGCATCGTTATTCAGTTAAGCATATCTAAAGAACGAGTAAGCCATATTATGGAACAATTGGGTTACCGTAAAATCTGTGCACGATAGGTACCACGCAAACTCTCTGATGGCTCTCCGCAAACTGAAGTTTGAGCTTATTCCGCATCCCCCATACTCGACGGATTTGGCCCCGTGCTATTTCCACTTCTTCCCTCATCTCAAGAGGGATCTCTTGAAAGATCCCTTCTGAGATAGTAATCATCATACTACCGACGATGAGGTAAAGGAAGCTGTAGCCACTTGGATCCGAGAAAGAACGCGAGAATATTTCAGTGACGGAATGCAAAAACTTGTAACACGTTGGGAAAAGTGTATCAGTGCAAACGGGGTTTATGTTGAAAATTAAATACTGCATTTTGTAACTACGGTTTTGTACTTTTATTAATTTTTTTATTTCATTCAAATATCTCTTTCCATTCCGAAGCTACGTGCTTATGTGCAAAATTTATCAGCCGAGCCTCGTACCTTTAATATAATATAAATGATCAAGAGTAAACTTATTTTTCTCTTCTAATATGTAATCTTTTCTCGTTTGGATGAATTCAGTATGAGAGTTTTTTTATCCAGTCACCGGTCAGTTAGACGCGTCATCAGTAAATTTTTTTAAATCTTCAAAAAAATTGTATTTTTGCTTTATAAAGAAATTTTAAAAATAACTTAAAATTGTGATTTAATAACGTAATGTCAGATATCGAGTGGTTTCTGAAAAGAAAATTATATTAAATTAATTGCTATATCTAACTTTATTTTACCTTTTCTTGTTTGGACCATTGACTCCAAAGCAACGGTCTTTAGAGAAGTTATTAGATCGATTGCTACGGGAAGGAATGCACAGTAGAGCTCACGAAAATACATAGCCCCTGTATAAGCAAGAAAAGGAACATTTTATTAGGGCGACTAAAAGAGTAACAATTTTTTTTACGTGGGCCATTTATTAGATATATAAATGAATTTTTAATTAGCCGCAAGCCCTCTCTGTGTATGTTTTTATTGGAATAACATAAAAATAATATTTTTATTTTTAATCCCTATATCTAATTAGCATTATAATAATACACTTAATTTTTTTTTAACTTTTTCTGTGTTCATTCATATTCAATAATTATGTTGCTATATGTAATATACTTTTTATATGCACTTTTCCCCAATCAAATGAAGTTAAAAAAAGTCCTATTTTAGTAGCACATTCATTATTACCCCGTAAAAAATAATCACAATTATGTGTAAATATGTAAAAATAACCAATTTTACTGGCATATTAAAAAAATTGTAATAAAAATTACATTAATATTAAATTAGAGGATTTATATATTCTTTATTTTAAATAAAATGAAACCTCGTTTGTGTAATTCATAAATAGAATGCTGCTAAGAACGTAACACGTATGCGAGTATAAATTATACATCTCCCTTTATGATTTGAAATATCTAAACAGCCTTTTCATTTCTGTATACTATACCACTGTCTCGTAATAGTGGTTGTTTTTAATTACTGTATACATTTCATCTTGTTTTGTATATTAAAAAACATACCTGTTATTTTACACACACTCACACAAACACGCGCGCGCACATTCACACACTCACACACACGCATACGCCCGCGCAAGTTAATACTGTTAGAAAATAATTATTATAAATATTTAATACAGCATATTTTTTAACTATTATTTTTATTCATTTTACATGCATGTAAAATCCTCTTGTTTTATAAGTAATTTTCTTTATTTTTTCAGAAGATAAATTTTAATAATGACATTAAGGCGTAGAATAAAAGAGAAGTTGTTTAAGAATAGAACAAGAGAGAAACCCGTAGGTTTTTTACTATTTTATTTTATAATTACCCAAGGAGTACTCCTTTAAAATATATTTAAGTATTATTTCACATTTCTAGTTGTACTGTAGAGAAAATAAGTCGTGTTTAAAATATGTGTAACTGGATTGCTGTTGAGCAAATGTCATCAAACTAATATATATATATATATATATATATATATATATAGGTACGATGTTTTTTTTTGAAGTAAAAAAAAAAGTTGTTATTGGAATCTGACAAAACCAAATCTATTGACAACCGGTTCAAGAATCTGGGCAGAATGTAATTAACTATTGAATTATACATCATCACATTCTATAAGATGGAAATTGGAACGCCAACATACGGGAATGTTAATCACTTAAAATGCTCTGAGTCTCTGTAAAGATATATTTAAATGAATCTTTTGGATAAATTGGGCCGATTTAATTTACAAGAAATTTATACAAAATAAATAAAATATAATATTCTTTTGTTTTAATTAAAAAATTTATTTATTTATTTGAAATACAGGTTGACATGACGATCTCTTAACATCGATATTAAATCTAATAGATTCCTTTGCCCGTCATGAATTATGTTTCTCATAAAGATTTTTTATTGTACAGTTGGTAGTATATCATGATAGCTCTGCATAGTCTCCGGTTAAACATACTGATAAATAAAATAATATGTTACACATTTCATTACAGTATATATCTAATATTTAAGCCGTCAATAAACATAAAAAATTACAGCTAATTCTTTCTACACCTGAATAAGTATAATTTTTTTTTTTAAACTACATGTTTAAAAACATTCATCTGTTGTGAAAAAGAGGAATCTTATTTATTTATCATAAAATAAATATAATAAACATATCAAAACGTTAAAAAGTAATTATTTAAAAATTCAAACAACGAACTAACAGTCTGAACAAATTTAAAATCAAAAAATAGTTTCATGTGTTTATAAATAAAATAAATGCACGTTCTGAAATTAAAATTGCTGTATTACAATTAAATGGAATAAGCTAAAAACTGTTACAGTTTAAATAAGCAACGTGATGGTTCCCCGTTATACATACGGATAAATGAAATGTATTGTTGCACTTCTCGTTACTACATATAGGTAATATTTAAGCTGTAAATAAAAAAGTCATAAAAAATTACAACTAATTCTTTCTATACCTGAATAAATATATTTTTATATAATGTCTTTAACACATTTTTACTTATGTTACTTTGAATCTCAAGAGCAACGGTCCAGTTTTTAATCCGAACTATTTTATTACCGTATGTACTTCATTAATATTATGAATAAGTTTATAATTAATCGGTCGAGCATTGCGCCTTTAAAGTTGGTTTTTAATATTTTGTAAAGAAATTAATATGTTGTAAATATTTTTTTTTCAGGATTGTTTTGAAACAAAATCGAGTTATTTTGTTTTAATAGAGATGCGTGCGATTTAATAGAAAGTTTTTTTTTATCATTTCGCAGGTTTTCGTAGGTAGTAAAATTATTGAAAATTATACACAGAACATTAAATTATTTTTCAATCTCTATTGAAGTACTGATTTCCTATACTGCCTAACTTTTTAAAAATATTAAGGGAAAAATTCATTCAAATTCTAAAATATAAATATATATAGAATAAATATAATAAAACTTCTGTACAGTACCATGCACCACACCGAGCTCCTGACAGATGATATCCGGAGGCATTTTCCCACTACCATGAACAGTATTGGTGATATTTCTGTTACTATTTTTAAAATATCTGGATGATTTAAATTCGATTATTAAATGAATTTAAAGCAAAAGAAAAACTGTCTATTTTTTAAAAGTAAAAACAGAAAAATCTATTATTTATCCTTTCACTAATATTAATTATTAAAATCCACCTTACCAGCACATTGAAATATCCTGTAGATCTTTCGGCTTACTAGAAAGCCATCAATCATCAGGAGTTAAAATATCAAATTGAAGCCAAAAATTAAAAATCATAAGTTAAAATGTGTAAGCAATCATGACTGTTCGGCCCTAATAGTATAATAATCATCGATAATAATCGATGATAATCGAGTTGGATAAAAAGAGAAAACAGGCCATTAAACTGAGACCTGCTCACTCAAACACCCTAGTGGCCTCTCTGGCAGTCCCCGGTAGGGGGGCTGAGAAGTTAATACAGAAAGGCTGACTGCGGATAGGAATGGTATTTTGCAGCGTGACCCCGGCTTTGGAGCAAGAGAGTTGTTACCGATGCTGAGAACTTGGCTATAAGCGGCCTCGTGTAAGAGCCAGATAGGTCAACGTTTCCAATGTGGCAAGAAAGGTTACGTTAAGATGGGATGCCGAGAAAGAGTTTTTTGTAGAAGATGTTGCGCGGAGGACAATTATGAGCGCAGCGGACAATGTGCCAAAAACTGAAGATAGTACAATTTAATGTAAAGGGGAGTAGGCGCTCCCATGATCTCTTATGGCCTATTACCAAAAAGGTTGGGGGAGATATAATGGAAGTTGCTGAGGCAAACTGGGCCGTGGTTGCTGAGGGTGGCTGGAGCAGGGATCTCAGAGATAGTGCTGCAATATTGGTGGCAAGACCGGGGTTAGCTGTCACCGGACAGTGTCGGGGTGATGGCTTTCTATGGTCTTCTGTAGGGGGAAGGCAGTTTTTAGTTGCTATGCCTCCCCAAAGTCATGACCGCTGCTTCCGGGGAGCCGTCTGTTAAAGCCATTGCACATGCTGTCCGGTGATCGATGCGGGTTTGGTGGTCGGTGATCACACTTTAACATCTATAGCGACTTACCAGATATAGCGACTTGGATACTCCGTTTCCAGATGCCCGGAGGGTGAAGCAAAGTCGGCATTAGGGCGTGAGCTACGCCCTTCCCTGCCGTATGGGCTGTGGATCCCGTAGATATAGACAGAGTGGTTTCTCGAACGGCACTGAAAAAGGCACCGAGGATTGACCAACTTTACCCGGATATATTCTACCATCTGCTGCCTGTCATAAAAGAGCCGCTTATCAGGCTGTTCACGGGGTGCCTTAGCTGGGGCTGCTTCTCGACTTGTTGGAAAGTTGCTTTGTTGACGGTGCTCTTAAAACCAGGAAAGGATCAGAGTGAGGTCTGCAGTTATTGGACCATCAGCCTCTTGCCGGTAATAGGTAAGTTGCTTGAAAGGCTGGTTGTGGAACGGCTCTGTGAAAGCATTAAGGTAAATTGTTTTCCAAATCGAAGGTATTGTGGCTTCATGAAAGGGAATGGCACCGAGAATTGCATTTTAAATGCTCTTGCCAAACTGAAAAGCGCCGACTGTAAATATGTTTTGGCAATTTCTATAGACATAAAAGCAGCATTTCTTTCCTTGTGTTGGAGTTCTGTTCACTATGAGTCGTAACGCAGCAATGTTCCCGTAGCTCTTCAGGCCGTGGTATGAGACTATTTCTCTAACCGTATGGCTCTGTTTAAGGATGCGCACCTAGTTGTGGAAAATCCGTTACCAGGGGTAGTCCGCAGGATTCAGTTCTTGCTCCCCTGCTGTGGAACCTGGCATTCGACGGATATCTGGGATTGATATTTCCAGAAGGGGTCACGGCCAAGGCTTTCGCCGATGACTGTTTCCTTTTAGTTCGTGGTAATTCACAAAAAACAGCTAGAAGATCGGGCGCAGGCGGCTTTGTCAACCGTACAGGGCTGGATGGATATTAAAGATTTAAAGATTTCTGGGCCCAAGACGAAGTTTATGCTTCTCAAGGGTGCAGACAAATTATCGTACAGTTGTAACCCCCATATTAAATATAAAGGCTGTGTAATCAGCCGAGTTGGAGTTCATAAGGTCGTAGATGTTTTGTTTGATGAAAAGTTGCCGTTTAGAACCACATTAGCCAAGTAGGAGCGGACGCCGTCTCAGTGATGCACAAACTATGAGGATTGCTCGGAAAGACCATGGGTTGTCTGGCCGTTAATGTACATTGTGTACCGAGGTGTGTTCGAAAGCATGACCTCATACGCGGCGTCTGTTTGGGCGCATAGGTTGGATATGAATAGAGCACTTCTTCAAATTTTAAGGAGTGCCCAGCGCAGAACCTTAATTGTATGCACTGGTGTTTTTAAAACAACCTCCTACGAGGCTACCACAGTATTGGAAAAGGCTCTCCCAATCGATTTAGTGGTGAAAGTTTGGGTAGTCTTGTGAAGATTACGAAGATACCGGGAGGCCGATGTATTTGGGATGCGGTTTCGAGCCGTGCCAGTACCGGATCACAATGCACCGGATCTAAACGCCGTTCAGTTACCTTTCTCCGGCTGGGGAAGAGTCTGCAGAGCCTTCGATGGAAGCGTGGCAGCTGGAATCGGACACAACGACTAAGGGAAGATCCTTGTATAAGTTTATACAGTATCTGGGGGGGTGGTGTGCCTTGACCTTGTTTTTAAGGGCAACTGGTGCTCAGCTGCTCACCAATATATGAACCATATCTGTTTCGGTTTCGCCTGACAGCTGATGAGCTGTGCTTCTGCGGGGAGTTCCAGTCAAATGATGTTTGACTGCCCTTCTCTGGGGAGGACTAGAGACGGGGCCACTTTGGAACTTAGAGGTCAAGAGGAAAATTGTCCACTCACATGCAGCAAGTGAAAGTGACGAGACCCGCGTTGTCGAACCGCGTGGGAGTTCCTAGATGCGGTTACTTTGTTTAACCGGCATCTATAGTTTACTTAAGGGAGAGAATCTTATCGCATTGCCGTGGGAAGCTAACCCTGAATATGGCTGACCATCAGCCAATATTTATGGTTTTAAGTGCTATAAAATGGTGGCAGGTACTGGTTGGCATTCAGCAAACTAGGCGTCACAGCGTATTGCTGCCTAGACGAAATGAATTCTATTATGGATTTCATATATATTTTTAGTAGCTGACGGGATGCGTCTACCTATTTTAGTAAATATATGACAATTGAGCGGTTGGGACACGTAAGCCGGTGGTATATTACACCGCGCTTAGCCCGCTCACGCTGCTAGGTAAGCTCTAGAAGCTATGTTAGGATGCTGGTCGCTAAACTGTTTGAGGGTCAGTGGCTGTTTGTGGTACAGACATTTGGTCTTATGCTTTAGGGCGATTGAATGGGGTCATGGCAGGAGAAATGCCAAGCAAACCAAATACCTCCCCCAACTTTAGAATAGAGCATACAGAAGTTTTCTCGTTGATTTGGCGGTGACGGTGAGTGGTCACATGTGCACTATAATCGTGCTCGATGATTTTAATGACAAGAGCCCAGAAATAGGAGGAGTGACCGTCAATATGTGAGCGAGACTGCTGGCAGAGGTGATGGCGTCTCTAAACACGGTATCTATAAACATGCATGGGGTGCGTACCTTCTCGAGAGGAGCATCGGAATCCGTCCTCAACCTGGTACTCGTTTCCGCGGTAATCGCTGATGCTGGACGATGGCGGTTTCTCGATGAGGAGACGCTCGGTGACCATCGATGTATTGAGGTGGTCGTTTTACTTCGGGAGGAATGCCAGGAAGAACGGGATTGGCCATGGATATTCAGGTCCTCGAACATCCACAGTTTACAGATGACCTTCATAAAGAAATTAGCTCAGGCACAAGAGAATGTGGGAAAGGTAATATTGATAACGTCATCAAGAACGCATGTATTTTGGCCCTGTATAGAAAAACTGTTCGGAACGGTCCATACAGATCTACTAGTGGTCGAAGGAGATTGCCGAACTGCGGAGGATTTGCGTTCGCAAGACGCCTATCCTCATTAGGTTACAAAGAATAGAGGATCAAGTGTCATTCGAGAGAGCTGTGTTAGAATGGAGAAATTTTACACGGAGCCTCCGGAGAGTTATTAATACAGCTAAGCGGGATAGATGGAGAGAGGTCTATGCCCAGTTAGGTGAGAGTCGCTGGGGCATGGCGTATAAGCTGGTGGCAAAGAGGCTGGGAACGTCATTGCCCAGACCTCCTGGCGCGTACCTCCGGGAAACATTGGTAGTTTTGTTTCTGAAAGATCTGGCTCCGAGATGGAGGGAGCTGGCAGCTTTCGGAATTCCGCGTGTCACTTTGGAGGAGCTGTGGTACGCAGTTTCTCGACTCTGCCCGAAGAAGAGTCCAGGGGTGGATGGCGTGCCTGAGAGGCGATGAAGGAAGGAGAGGCCTCCACCAACGCGGTGGCCTCTCATTCCATCTATTTGGAGGTCTTCAACGGCTGCCTATTTAAAGAAAGTATTCTGACACCATAGAAGATGGCGAATGTGGTCCTCCTGCTTAAAAAGGTTGGGGGAGAGAGAGTGGCGCAGCAACGCACAGGCCGGTTTGCTTGCTTGGTAGCCTGGCTAAGCTGTTCCAAATTATATTGGCGAACGGACTGCAGGAGGAGCTGCGAAGGTGAAAAAGCTTTTCTGATACTTCTGTGAAACAATATGGCTTTTGAAACGGCAGAACTGCAGTGGACGCTGTCCGAAGAGTGATGAAAGTGGTGGAGGGGGCGGCCTGGTTTCCAGGTATGTGAGGAAGATTTACCTAGTCGTCCTCCTGAATGTCGCCAGCGCCTTCAACGCGGTAATATGGGAGGCCATTTTTCGGCTGTTGGAGGGAAGAGGCCATTGGAAGGCCGTCAAATATAAATTCCCACTAGCACCCTCATCGTCGGACAGTCCAGTCAGAGCACATGTCTTATCCTGTTCACCAGTCTTACACTGAAAGTACAAACCATATGCTTTTTTAATTCCGTACCTTCTGAGGATGGTACAACAGTACCTCAGTGGAAGGAAACTGAGAAGTTTGTCTGAAGAAGAGGAGGAGGTCGTTGTACCCATACAGCATGGGGTGTCACGGGTCAATCCTGGGTCCCATTCTGTGGAACATGGTGTATAACGACCTCCTTCGGAAGGAGCGGCCGCCTGAGGTGGAGTTGGTAGCATACGCTGACCATTTGGCGGTGGTGGTATCGGCGAAGGAACTGCAGAGGATTGCAACAGGAACGGTTGCAAATTAAGACCTGGCTTCAAAGGTAGGGACTACAACTGGCATACAAGAAGGCAGAAATCGTATCAATTACCGAGAGTCGGCGTATACTCCATTTTCTATCAAAGTAAATGAGGAGGAGATTGCCTCGAAAGTTGGGGCCAAGTACCTGAGAGTATGGCTTCACAGTTCAAGGGGCTTCGCTACCCATGCGCAGCAGGTGGCCAAAAAGGCTGAGGGGATGTCCTCGACACTGATGAGGCTGATGACCAATGTCGGGGGTCCCAGGGCATCTAACCGCAGGATGTTAGCGTCTATGGTGGTGGCGGCCATATAATATGGTCGCCACCGCCATGGGGAGGTGGGCTTCTGAACGACTCAGTGGCTAACTGGTCACAGGTCGTTTGGGGTCTACTTCTGCAGGATTGGAGGGAGGGAAGAGTTCTCCACCGGAAGCTATTGGAGGAAGAACGTGAAGAAGACAGCGAGGATGTCGGTTGAGGGCCGTGCTGGGTGCCAGCTTTCGGGAGTGGCCGGCGGGGGTGCCTCGGCCTTGTCGTCAGCAACGGCTTCCGTGGGCCGCGTTCCTGCCGTCTGAGGCCGGCATAACTGTGTGTTAAAAAAAATCCACGTGTGTAGTGTATATATTGAGTTGAAAGTATGGTATGAATATGAAGTATAAATATTTTTATGAATTAGAGGTGTGCCTGTGACGTACGTGGTGCTGAGGTTGAGCCTTTACGTCAGTTCCAGTACCACATTGCGTGTTGGAGTGGTTTTTTAGTGGGTCCCACTGCAGTAGGCGGTGAACCCTACACACCCAGAATGTACGGGTTACTGGGCATTTGGTTTAGGCAAATTTTCCCACTTCTGACGTAAAAAAAAAGAAAAGTATACTGAAGGAAAGTATATGTACTCTAGTGTATTAAAATGAAATCTAACGCAACCATACTGTCATGGAGATAATTATTGATTAAATTATTATTCTTTTATATTTATATGTAGTATGTTTTTAAATAATATAACATCTTTAAACATTTTTTGTTAATTACTTAAATTTTTATCATTACAGCAAATATAATATTTTTCTAAATTAGAAGTATTATAATATTTATAAGAAATATCTAACATTTTCATGAAATTATTAAGATTGGATGTGTGACCGTATTCTATTATATGTGTGGCAAAGTTGGAGTTTTCTGTTCTTATGTTTAATGCTATTTATGTGCTCTATTGCACGTATGGAGAATTCGCAATTGGTCTTACCCACGTATATCATGTCGTAATTCTCACAAACAAGACTGTATACTCCTTGTTTATAAAATTTGGTATCATTATTATTAATTTTTATTATAATTATTATTAATATATTTAATTAATTTATTATACTGATTGACAAAAAAAAATTTTTTAATGTTTCTCGAAGTGTGATAGCATTTCTTGAATTGATTTTTTGCGTACGTTACAGATGTGTAAATACAATTTATCTATCACGCTTAGTTTTAAATAAATTACGCTTAAAAAAAAATAAGGGAAAATATAGTTAAAATCTGTAAAATTTATAATTTCCCATGGCCATATTTGTGTTAGAATGATTTCACTGATGCTTTTCTTTTATAAATAGCCTTAGCCACATTCCGAATTAATTTTCAACACAACATTAATCGGCTAGGATGTTGGTATTCCATTTCCCTCCATAGCGGCTTTCCATCACCGAAATGTTTTGGTGGAAACGTTCACCGTGTTTGTCACTTACGTCTCCGAGGTTGTCCGGGAAAAAATCCAGATGTGAGTAGAGGAAATGTATTTTCAAAGACATATTACATCCCATAGCTCTGAATGAAACAAGAAGTTCATTAAAAAAATCGTGATAATTGTCGGATTTTTGTAAATGATTTGCAAATGTCTTTAAATGAAACCCAAGCTGCACTTTCTATAGTATTTAACAAATACATCATCTTTGACCAACTCACTTATTTGAGAACCAACAAATATTAATTTTTCCTTCACTTACATTCGGAAATTTCTGCCTGATGTACAAAAATCCGGGACTATCCTTTTTAATTGCTTTTACCAAAAAGTTTTTATTAGTCCTAGCTTTATATGAAGAGGGGGTAAAAATATTATTTTGGGTTCCACTAAGGGCTCGTGAATAATATTTTTCCCATTTTGAGTTAAGGTGTCTCGTTTCTTCTACTCTTTGGCAACATAATGTTTATCCCTAGCTCGGCTGTACTATTCGCAAAGAAAACACATGTACTTAGTATAGCCTAACTGCATGCCTAACAAAATAGCTTATAATTTATTTTTTCAAGAACGTCTTTCATTACATCGTATGTCTTTTTCCAGTTAATACCATAAGCGATTGGTATTGAATTATGTTTGTTACCGATGTGTAGTAGAACCACTTTTAAACTACTTGGACGAATCTATGAAAAGGCGCCAGTCCTCAGGTTTATGAACTTGTGTTAAGTGCAATATAAGCTCATCAATATTTGTGCAATAAATCAAATTATTTTCATCGATAAAGTACTGAGAAAGTTCTTTTTGTCGGCCTCGAAAGCCCGAAATTTTTGTATTTTCTTTGCAAAGTAAATTCCAACTTTGCAGTCTTGATCCTAACAGTTCAGCTTTATTTTTTGATAAATTTAAATCCCTAACCAAGTCACTTTATTCACCTTGTGATATAACATGTTGCTTACAGGAAGATAATTCAAAATCAAAATCACTGTTGTCTTCTTCAGTACTGTCTGATTCTTCATAGCTGCTTTCGAAACATACATTCACAGGTGGCTCAGAAACTGGAATAATTTCACTGTGACGTACAGGCCTGATAGCAGATTACAATGAAGGATATTTTACAGTATGTTCAGTTTTTTAGAAATTCCAGACACCGTTGTTAAATAAAGTAACAATCAGTTACATGATCCTTTGGTTCACCCCAAACCATAGGTACACCAAATGGCAAAACTTAAGTGTATCTTTCAGCCATCTTCTTAAATATACAGAAAAATTAGTTCATACTATATGAGAATCCCACGTCTTATCCTGTTCACCAATCTTACACTGAAATTACAAACGATATGCTTTTTTTAATTAAAGGCGTAATGTTTTTTCTACTTGATTTTGTAGTAAACTTGCCACATACATAACAAAAGGCATCCACATCATTTACAAAATTTCGAGGCATTATGACACCGCACTGTTAACAAACAGCAATAAGACTGAACAAAATTAATTCATTCCTAAATCCAGTGCTTAATACAAAAAACACAGCTGTATTTTCAGCTACACGTTTTCACCTGCACAGACATGATTAATCTTGTCCATGAAGGCTCACTCTTCAGTATTAGATATGATGTCATAATATGTGACTATGATATGATTTAATTCATTGTTTAGTATTGTTTATTTACAGCTTACAAATTATGTTAACGAAGTTAAACAATAAAAAATGAGCTAACAAAATACAATATAGGAGCTTAAAATGCTAACTATGTTAAAAATGAAAAAATCCTTTAACTAAAATTACTTTTTTTTCAAAGATGGTGCATGATAGAAAGATTCTAGATTCATATTCGTTTTCAGCATCAAAAAACGGATTAAAATCATGTATCAAATGTTAGGAAACTTAAATTATATTTATCGGTGTTATTAGTAGAATGTATGCCATTTTTTCAATACATTTTTTAATTTTTTGACTAAAAGGTGTATATTTTCTTCATTTTTTAAGTATATTTTATTTTTTTATATCTGGTAATAGTCTTGTATTGCTATTTATATTAATTTTATTACATAATTTGTTTATAGTACCAACGTTATAATCGTTAGCAATAGAAATGCTTTTAATTATTTTTATTTCTTTATTTAAGAAAATTTTATCATTTTTGAGGTATTTTATGGCTCTATGTAACAATGAATTATAAATAGCTATCTTTAGGAACCAAGGATGAAAATAATGGTAATTAATTATTGTGTTATGTAATGAATTTTGACGATATATATCTATTTTTTTTTTTTTTTTTTTTTTTTTTTTTTTTTTTGTATCTAATAAGGTCAAACAATCCTTTTCTATTTCCATGGTGAATTTATGTATTTATCAATTTTATTAAATTCATTTAATATTATATTTGATTCATTTTGAACATTTTCATTGCATATGATTACATTGTCATCAAAATAACGTTTATACCATAGTGTATTATGTTGAGTCATAAAAATATTATAATACTTCTAATTTAGAAAAAAATCATATTTACTGTAATAATAAAAATTTAATTAATGAACAAAAAATGTTTAAAAATAATATATTATTTAACAACATACTAAATATAAATATAAAAAATAATAATTTAATCTAATAATTATCTCCTAGATAACATGGTTCCGTTTGATTTCATTTTAATCCATCAGAGTACATATATTTTCCTTCATTATACTGTTAGAGCCGGACAGTCATGATTGTTTACACATTTTAACTTATGGTTTTTAATTTTTAAAGATCTTGTCCAGCAGGAGGATCAAGTATCCATGGGGAAGGCTGGGAAGGGACAGCTTGTATGCGGAGGAGACAGGGATCGTTGGATCGATGCCATCGATGGAGTATGCGAAACACCTGACCCGGCTTTCACCTGACTCGTGTGGTAAACAACGCATCCCGGGTTAATACCATCGAGGCGGGTACTAGGGGATGTTGTTTCATAGAGGGAGTGTTTTAGTAAGTCCCTGTCTCTGACGAAAACCTCACTTACCCAATAGTACGAGCTGTTGGGCGTCTATCGCAGATTTTTTTCTCTTTCTTCGCAAAAAAAAAAACAAAAATGGGTTGAAAAGACGTTCCTATCCACTTAACTTACTATATACATATATCGTGTCTATTAAGGTATTAGAATCGAGTGCAACATAGCAAGAACTATTCGTATAAATTTCTATTTTCTATTTTAGTCACCAGCAGTTTCAAACTACTGATGCTATCTCCATTCCTTTCAATTTTGTTCTTATATTTCATCTCAACATATTATGTTTCCAATTACTGTGTTGGTACTTTTATCGATACCAGCGCCACTGATTATTTGATTATATATCCAATTTATTCCTTTTAAACAATATAAGTATTCTATTTGAATTAAATCCCTCGAACGGAAAGGATAACATAAGAATAAGTTTCCTTCTTGCAATGATATATATATTACTCGCTATTTGCATCTAATGTGTTGCAACCGGTTACCTAGTTTTGTGTATTTATCGTGAAATCAATTTAATTTCGCTACTGACATTTAACATGAATGTTTGAAATTCGCCGACTAACGAACACGATATTGCGGAGTTCTTGCATCTGTGTGGCATTCTTCTGGGAATAAGGACATTTCACAACGTACACGCTATTATGCGTTTTTACAAAATCGACGGTGTTGCTTGGCGTTGTAACAAACATACTTGCTGGTCAAACGTCAATGCGTGTGTCCGTACGCGGCTATAAAATTCGAACTTAGCTTCGTGACCTCATAAGTTTTCTATATAATTGGGGCTTCGAACTGTCAAGAACCCTACGTCTTACCGTGAATCGAGTACAGATCCGAATACAATAGTCGACTGGAATAAATTCAACAGAGAAATGTGTGTCTATTATATTGAAAAGAGCAGGCAAGATAAAATCGGGAAAACGGTACGGTCGTCGATATCGATTAGACGCTGTTCTTGAGGTGTATAAATAATCCTGATCGTGCGTATCTACTGTAAGCGGCATTTGTCACGGAAACGACAAGTGTTTCATCGTAAAAGTTGCTGACAGATCGATTTAAACTTTGCCGAATGATATCAAAGACCACGTTAATGACGGGAGCATATTTTACTCGGATTCCTGGCGTGCGTACCAAACCGATGCACTGGAAACGGAAGGGTTCCGCCATTATACGGTGAATCATCGGTATTATTTTATCGATCCTCACAGCAGTGCTCGTACTTAAGCCGTTGAACGCTGAAATGCCAGAATAGAAAGCACAGGAAAACTGCCAGGTATCAGGTAGAATCCTACTTCACGAATTTATGTGGAGTCGCATGATAGGGGGAAAAACCCGTTCTAGAAAATACTTGATGCAATAAGGGACACCTCACCGCCGAAGGTCGCCATGTGCCAGTTAGTAAGTAAATTTTTCGAGATCTTTAAGTTGAAATAATATAATAGCCCGTAAATTAACAACGAATAAAGAATTTTGAAAAATCCATCGATTTGAGGGGAACAAATAGTGGGGCCGGTATTAAAAAAAAGTACCGTTTTATTTATTCCAATCTAAGGATTCCTCTACATTATTTACCCTATACCTATCACATTATTACCATGTTAACTTATCTGGTTTTCTTAATACATTTTCCGAGAGGAATTTTTTCTTTTTGGGATTCCAATTCTATCCCAATTGTCGTAAGATTTATTCATTTGAAATTTTATCCACCCAATTAATTTTCGATATCTCTTTGTAACATAGTATTTTAAGGTTTCTATTTTATCATTTATTTGATTTTTTTATTTTTGTTTTACAAAGCTTCCCAATCCATGCAAATATTTTTAAAGAATTTCTTCACTTTATCTGATCATCTATATTTGATACTATCAAATTTATTTTATGTGTGATATTTTTCTTTTTTTTATCCAGGTGGTAAAAAAAATCTATCCTTTGATGTGAACTCCACATTCATCCACTGTTTATATTTATACTCTATTAACTAAATAACAAGATTTATCAGTTTTTGATTATATTATTTCCTTAACTTAACATTCTGTTCTTCTTTATCCTCCTTTCTGTCTTTTTTTGCTGTTTTTTATTTTCAAACTGAATTTCGCTCCTGATAATAAATCTGTTCTTTTCCTTTTTTTATTTTGCATGAAGAACAATGTCATCAGCAAATTTTAACATTTTTATTTATTTTTGAACAGTAACACCACTCCAAAATTTTTCTTTCAATTCCTACATTACTTGTACACGTTTAAAAGCAACAGCAGACTACAAATTTGTCTCCTTCCTTTCAAAATTTAATTTCTGTTTCCTTATCTTCTACTCTTATTGCTGCAACCTAATTATTGTACCGATTACTGTACACAAGTTTTCTTTTTTTATATATCAATTAAGTTTCCCGGAAAATCTTTTAATATTTTCCTTTTTATGTTAACTGGACCAATTTTATATCCCGCCGTTATGGTGATTTGTCTCGTCGATCTAACTAAATAATTTTTATAATTGTATTGATTATAAAGCTCGAGAAATAGTTGTTTGAATTAAAAATATATATTTTGCTTTATCACATTTATAATAATTCATTTACTACTATTTTCAGTATAACAGAGTTTGTGTTTATGAAGTAATTGTTTATCGTCATTTATGTTAATTATTAATTTATTTTATTTTTATTTTTTTAATTATTTATTATTATCTTATTTCATATTACTTAGTTCATTATTTCCCCAATATAAGATCAGATCCTTTTGTTAAAATCTGATTTTGTAGATATATATATATTTTTTTTGTTTTTTTTTTATTGCCGATAAGCTTAGTGGATCGTATTAATTTTCATGGAGATCATTTTCATTATTATTGAAAGTATCATTTTATAGAACAGCGATAGTTTCGAAACTAGTTGGAAAATTTTTTGAGAATTCTATTATCGAAAATTCTTTGATAAATTTTTTTTTTTGTAGTAAAAAAAAAAATGTTTTACGCATATAAAATCAAATTTGTTAATCTTAGTTACTTATTTTTGCTCATCTCGTTGACATTATTTCCATTAATTTATTACATGTATTTCTGTTGTACACAGTTTAAAATATTCAGGTACCTTATTCGATGAAGTATTTGATCGGATGATCAAATTGTATCGTGTCCGTTGGAAGGATTTTTAATAAATCAGAGAGGTCGATATCATTATTAAATATTTATTACGCTTACGTATACCCCCGTCTTATTGATAATATTACATTTTACGGCTAAAAGTATAAAAAATGAACTGCCGGTTCTTTGTTTGCTTGGTACCGGTAATTATGATCTGCGTCGACCGAACCAGATAATAGAATTATTTTCACGTTACACACGTCCTACGAGAAATGAAAGTAACACTAATAATATTACCGCTAATTAATTTTTAATAAAGTATAAAGATTTCCTTTTACAGAAAAAGTATTTCTTTGTCAATGAGTTATTAAATAATACTAACTAGCAGAAACTATTCATTTAGTTTACTCAACTAGTCTGCGTACTCATTTAACGTAAATATAAATATGTAATCAGATAATTAGGAATTAAACCTTTCAAGTTGTTATTTTATGTATCTCTTACGTTCACATTTTTATATTATTATATTTTATGTAATTACTATCCGGCCAGTGCTCACTTCACACCCTTCCAGTTTAGCCGTTAAAATATTTTTCTATTTAGGTAGTAAAATCATCAGGGACTAGCCGGTCTGGGCTCCACTCCATGGACCCGCGCTGTGTTCATTATCTTCATTTTTGTAAGAATAATACTGGTAGATAACGATTAAAGACCGTTCAATTAATAAAAACTATCAGTGTATTGTAACTTCTTCACAGCAACAGTTCGGTCATCGCAGGACTCAAAACTTCGAGTAATCTGAAGTATGCGGGTTTCAAAATAGTAGGCTCCCATCTTAAAAATAGTAGTGAAGTAACCGGAGGTCGGTGCAGCCAGTCACAGCGCCTCATAGCGAACACATAGGAACGTTAATATCTCTTGACTCGCTAGTTAAGCTCTAGGAGCTATGTTAGGATACTGGTCGCTAAACTGTTCGAGGCTCAGTTGCCGTTTGTGGCACAGACATTCGGTCATATACTTTAGAGCAACCGAATGGGGTGGTGGCGGGAGAATTGCCAAGCAAACCAAACAAGAACAAATAGCAACAGTGACGGTTGCTATATCGGTTGAGCCGCCGCGCCGTAAACCGTTCTGACTTTAAAATGAATTTTTTTGACAATCAAAAGAAATACTGAAAAAGACGAAGGAAACCTTTCTAGAAAGTTTAATATGAAATACTGCAAATGCTTTCTGAATTCGATTTTACCAACGGTTTGACCGTAATAAAGTTGAGTGTTGGCAAAGAACATAATGCATTTGTTACCGCAAGCCATTAAAACGACAACCATTTTGAATCGGTGAAGCATTTCGTAATGGAATTAAACTTATATTCTTCCAGGTATAAAACCTATGTTCATTCAAACGTTTAGCTCACTCAGTCTCGTAGTTTTTGCGCGAGGGTAACAGATTCACTGAAATCGCTATTTTTTTATATATATATTTTAGATTAATTTTACTTAGCATGACCCGTTGGTATATGCACTATATAAAAATCTAATTATAAGTTCCGCTTATCGACAATTGTGAGTAATTAAGTATGTTCAAGTGCTTTTTGAAATATTATTTTCCATCTTCAGGAAAATATTATGACCGAGTATATTTTATAAATATTCACTTCACAAATTAAAAGTTAAGATAGAGTAAAATAAAATAAAATTTATATAAATATAACAATGATCGTCATGGTAATAAAATTAAGTCAAAGTTTTTACGTCTTGTCACTAGAAGAGTCTGAATTGTTGTCTACTGGTATAAAAGCAGTTTAGCCAACATGAGAATCAATAATTATCGTTTAAAATTTGTTTGAATAAAATATTGTTTTCAAAATTCAATTGTACATTAATCAGTTTGTTGTTATTTGAGTAGAGTAGGAATTTTCTAAAATATTTGTTTTATAAAGGTTATTAGAATATTCAAAAATATTAATAAAATTGTTAGGGTTATAATTATGATTGTGTTCCAGAATATGTTAGGCAAAATTAGAACGTTCTTTGTTTCGTTTATTTATACATGTAATGTGTTCTTTAATTCTAATAGAAAAAGATCGATTAGTCGTATCGACGTATTCCAAATCGCACTTTGAGCATTTTAGACTGTATACTCCCTGTTTATCTAAATTAATTTTGCTATTAATGTACTGCCTTTCCAGGCAGTAAATTCTCGTACAATTTTTTTTTTGTAGACCGCGGATTTGAAATTAAATTTTTATATGAAAACTGGTTGGATGCAATAAATATACATTAAAATGGAATGAATATTATTATATTATTTGATATTCTTGCTGTACCCCTTTATCTAATAGGAATCGTTAAATTAAAAAAAATATATATATCACTTTAGTTTAATTAAACTTGACAAATCGTGACAGATGTTTTCATACCGATTTCGATGATTAACGCCTCTTGTCTTAAGGGTCTACTTTTTGCAGTCGTTAAATAGACTTTTTTCTGTAATCGTAAAATACTTTTCGCTAATTTTAAAATTGTATAAATATTATATAGCGTTTTTTTTTTTTTTTTAAATTAAAGCTCTAGCAAAGTTAAACTTTACAACTAGTTGAATGTATGCACTACAGAACACAATGTAAATTTATTTATTGTCGTCTACCTGTTGCATCACCATAATTGGATAAAAATGTCTTATATTGTACAACACTGCCCGAAAATAATTTAATAACTTTTTGCAGCTTATCTTCATTAAATTATATATTTTATTGTAAACATATAATCCTATCATCAGAAAAAAAATTACGAGAAATTTTAATTAAAATGTTTTATATATATATATATATATTAACGAACGAAAGACATATATGCTTTAATAACAGAGGTGATGGGTAAGTTTTAAAAATTAGCTTTTTTTTAATAGCAAGAACCTTTTTAAAGATGTATATAATTTAATTAAAATGATATACTTTAAAGCAATTTTATGAGTAATTTTACAATACCTAAATATAAAGCAATAGTGTAAAAGACAATATTGAATCTCCACTAAATTTAAATTCTTTTAAGTGATCTAATTTAATAACATTTTTTATCTATTTTTCTTATATTATAAAAATTAAACAGTATTATAAGGATATTATAATTTTCAACCTTAAACTTTCGGTAAGGTCAAAATGTAAACTCAATAGAAATGCCATTAAGACTTCAGAAACGTTGTTCTCAGCTCTTTTTCTCTTGTAGTAGTAATAATATTTCTTTTTTTTACTGAGCACATTTGAAAAAGGTGTGCTTAACGTCGTCCCGTACACCGGGGCAAAAGAGGCAGTCAGGGGGCTGCGCTTTCCCTATGATATGGAGGTAAGCGCGGAAGAACCCGTAAACCGTTTAAAATTGGGTCATGTAGTACTTCACCTTTCCATGCCACCGCTTCGTCTACGGTCTGACCAGAGGGATAAGCCTTGTGGTCCATCGTCCTCTTGTCTCGTGGTCCAAGGTCTCCCACCTAAAACCTCAAGGAAAAAATAATAATAATACTCTTCCTAAGGTATGCGTCCACCATTCTGAGGAAGTATTGAGGCATATAGAACGAATGCTCCAGGGTCCAAATCATATAGCTTTACCGTGCGGAGTTGAAAGCGTTTTTAACATCCAACGTAACGAGAAGGACCACACGTCGCGAAAAATGATTGTGGTCCTCTGCTCGCCTCACTGCCTCAAAAACCTCTTGAATTGCGTCTAGGGTCGACGGACCCTGAATAATAATAATAATGCCCCGGATAAATCCAACCCCACGTCCGTGCAACAACATCTATGCACACGTCCTGGGCGGGCAACGACAAGGTACTTTGGTAGCTCTACTTTCGTCGGCCAGCGGGGAAATGGTCTTGCTCAGGATCTCCTCTAGAGTACGGAGTTGGCGGTCCCGAGCTATCCAAGGTGGTTGCATTTGTGCTTCTTGGTTTCGCTGCTTGCAGCGGTGGAGGGAAGCATAACCGTGATTTGTTTGCCGTCGCTGGGCGGAGTGCGGACGGAGAGTGCCCATTCCTCCTCTCGGTTGTGGGTGGGCTGCTGTGAGCTTGCTCTGCCGATGTCTTGCTCCGTTCAGCGTGAGTCAGTCACTTCGGCCTTTGCCAGGTATTGTCCCATGGGTAAGGGTATCGGAGCCCTTACTGCTACGTACGAGCCCTGGGATGTCGGTATCGTGGGTCAGGCAGTACCAGGCTCCCCGGCTCGGGTTAAATTTTTGGGAGGCGGCTGACTGGGGGAACCCAGGCATGATTAACGATCCGGGGCATGCCCAACCGTCTCTCCGCCTGCACCTTGTGACATCATGACCGGCTTAATTTAGGTTTACGGAAGATTTTTCATCCACATCTAACGTGGCAGAGGGTCCACGTAAAAACCCTCGTTAAGGAGAGCCTTTAGCTTCACAACCGAAGCGAAGAAAAATTGTCGAATTCATTGATAAGGAAGAGATCATAGAACTAGAACAGAAAAAGGAAACGTATAAGTTTAGACCCAAGAAAAATGCTTCAATACCGAAATATTTGGTCATTAAGAGGAAAGACGGCGATTTTATGAAAACTAGTCCTTTTGTGATAGCTCGTGGCATCACGGAAGCTGCTGGAAGACCGGTAAAGGAAACGCGTAAAACCGCAGAGGGACGTTTCGTTGAAACGATTAATGACGTTCATTCATTCCCACTATTAAAAGCAACGAAACTTGGAGTCATGGAGGTATCTCCTCATAGTACTTTGAGCACCTCAAAAGGCGTTGTCGTGTGCAGGGATTTGTTGAACTGCACCGAAGAGGAAATTGTTGAAAACTTCATAATCAAGTTGTTGTTGTGTGCCGTCGCTTAAACATGCGTCGGAATGGGGAAGTTCAGCCACATGTACTTCATTCGCATCACATATATTTACATTCAACAAACCAAAGTGTCCTGAAAAGATTAAGGCTGGTTTTCATAGGTTACATGTACGTACATTAATTCCTACACCCCTGCGTTGCTTTGGGTGTCAGAGATTCGGGCATACGGCCGCACATTGTACAACAAAACAGATATGCGTTTGCGGTGAACCGTTACACCCGGATGACTCGTACAGAGATCCCCCTGTCTGTGTCAACTGCCATGGACACCATTCTGCGAGGTCTAGAAATTGTCCTGTTTACAAACAGGAAGTAGCTATTCAAGTAATCAAGACAGCACAAAAGGTTAGCTACTTTGACGCACGAAAAGTTGTGCTTACAAGGACGCCAAAATCAGCTTCTTATGCGCAAGTTGCGGCTGCTCCTGCAGCTTCTAAAGCCTCTATAAAATCATACGATGTGCTTGCAGAATTGGCACCAGTCTTAGCTACGATGATCGAACGCATCATCGAGGACAAGATGAATGAATAGTCGACCACCAAGAAGAACGAGTCTCAAGCCAATGCAGAAAAAAGTAGATAAACCTCTCGAAATCAGCAGCGCCGTAAAATCGAAATTCGATCCTATAGCTAAATCAGCAACGGATAAGAAAATTGAACCAGCTGAAGTAAAGGAACACGAAGTGAAAACCCCCACTCAGGGACCTGCAAAAATTGAAGTCATCATTTTAGAAAAGGAGGACTTATGAAACCAAAAGTTGAACCTCCGAAAGTACAAAGACCGTTAACGGAGAGGGCAAGACAATCGATCGCCCCACAAACACTATCTGTAAGTGCATCCAGCATGGACTATGATGTTCTTATATCTGCGCAATCGGAGCCAGGGTCATCTGACGCCGGGAGCAGGAGATCCTCCGAGATTTACGGCCAGGGAACAGAAGACTCCATCCGGGAGGACTCGGACGGCATGGATGTCAACATCAAGGCCCTTCACAGGATGTAGAAAATGTCTAAAAAGGGATGGCCGAAGGGAAAACCGAGGCGATAACAAGACAAGACAAGAGCCTTTTACACTCTTGTCATAACTTATATATAATTATATATTGACGTTTTAGTATGATGATTTGAATTTATTGACAAGACAAGTCTATTGACTGTGTGGCTAGTGTTTTATTACTGGGAGGGATTAGTACCTTTTTTTCTTATTGTTGTGGATGGGGCTAATGACCACAGTAGCCGATGCTCTTAAAACCTCAAAGAAAAAAAAAATTAATAATAATAATAATGAAACTGAATATCTTCTTTATTTTTGAGTTTGGCCGACTGAAGGCCATGTGAACCAACATTTTGTAATCATTTCTCTTTCTTTTGGTCGTTTTCGTTACGGATCTTCTAATAGTTCTTCGTTTTTTCGCTTTGTTTTTGCCTGACCAGACGTTAATTTCTTTTTTCCATTCGATTAGAAACCTTTGAAATCTTGTATCAGTTTTCTAAACGTTGTTGTTGTACCTTGTACTACGTCTTCAGATATTTCCATTTCTTAGGTCTTTTTGAACCACTGATGTCCATTGAATTCCGTTTTTTTTTCGTTTTTTTTTAAGGTGGCGAAAGGATTTGGGGCTTTTCTTTTTCTGATAGAATCTGACTTTTTATTTTTGCATTTATTTTACTTTTTTGCTGTTGCATTCATTCTACCTGATTTCAAACTGAAGATGTATTGTGATGCGTACAGGCCGATCCCATTTTTCTCGGTGTTGTTTGATCGACTTCTTTATCTAAACCGTTAATTTGGATTATTTATCCCAGATATTTAAATTTATTGAGTTTGTCGATTTTTATATGGGTACGTCATATTTAGGGACTCGGGTAAATCTTTAATGTTAGTTGTGAATTTTTTGAAGGAAACTTTTAGCCCTATTTTCTCTGCGATTTCTTTTAAACGGTTTACATTTTAGTTGCTACCATTTTGAGATCGTCCGAGAAAATGGCAATATAATCGGCAAAGGCTAGGTGGTTAATTTCAATTCCTCTTGATTCCAAACCCGTCTTTATTTTTCGGTCCGTTCCAATTTCTTTCATTTTATTTTCCCTTTCTCTTACTATTTTCTCTAGGGTACAGTTGAAAATAGTCGGTGATTAACCATCCTCTTATTATACCCCTGTTTAATTTTGAATTTTTTCAGAGTTCTCCCGCAAATCTTTTTTTGGAGCTTGTGTTTTTAAATGTGCGTTTAGTTATCTTAATTGTTTTGAGATCCACACCGGATTTCCTAGGATTTTAAATAAGGAAGCTCTCTCAATCGAGTTGCATGCCTTTCTGAAATAAACAAAGACGTCTGCAAAGTCTTTAAGTCTTGTCATTCGTTGCCTTTTTTTTGTTTTAAGGTTCCAGATTTGTTCTGCACATGTTCTTCCTTTTTCCGTATTATTTATATTATTAAAAAGCATATTATTATTTTTTTTATTAAAATTCTAATTACAGATTTACCATATTTTTCCTACGAATTTATTCCCGTAATTCGTGGCTGATCGATTGTTCTATAACAGTTCGTTGTTATGAACATATTATGTTTTTTTTTTTCCAGTGATTTTCTTTTGTTCTAAATCCTGTATAGCTCAAATTTAATAATTTGACACACTTCCCGTAATCCAATCACGCTGAAATTTTGCACAAAGCTTTGATTCTGATGACAGTATAATACAGCATATTTAATATCGTTCTAAATTCAATATGGTGGACATTATGTAGTATCATTCTAAATCCAACACGTCGGACATTGTGAAAACATATTTCTTTGTTTACATACGAATAACAAATCATATGTTTCGGTAACTAACGGTTTGTTGTGGCAGCGAAACGATTTTGTTAAGTTAACAAAATGGATTTGTTACTATAACCTATCGTTACTGATTTTTTGTTACTGTAAGTTATCTGATTTTGTTACGACGACAAACCGATTTGTAATCGTAAGTAAATGAGTTTTGTTACTATAACAAAATCATTTGTGACCGCGTCCTTTGTTATTTTTTAAAAAAATAATTTTTCTTCGTGTGAGGATACTAAAGATTCTCGTGGGAACAAAAAATGAAACCAAAGAATACAAAACAAAAAGAAACTGCAACACAATGTAAAATTGTTTACGTAGGTATAAACGTGCAATTACGCAGCGCTAGTAGAGTTAGAGAGAGAAAAAAATTATAAACCAATGTGAATGAATTGACGGTATGTATTTGTATGAAGAAATACGCGCAGGAGACTAAAAGTAAAAAATAAATAAATTTTAAAAAAATGTTGAAACTGCAAATTTCTTTTAAAACGAAATCGCTCTAAGAAGTATAAAATAATTGTTCAGTGATTATATGATAAACAAAATAAATTTTCAACACACGTAAAAAGAAATCCATTGTGCGCTCATAAAATATTCCTTTGTCTAATCATTTTGTTTTATGTTCACATTTTTACTTTTTGGATTCTCACAGAACACTTATTCGAACTCTTCAGTAATAACTTATGAGAACAAAATGGTTTTCTTTTTACAAGTGTTGAAAATTATTTTGATTATTTTATAATCACTGAATAATTATTTCCTACTTTTTAGAGCGATTTAGTTTTAAAAGAAAACCATTGTTTTAAAGGTTTCTTTAATTTATTTATTTACAATTGTAATCGATTTTGGTTACAGTTTATTTTTTAACAAATACATTGTCGCGTGTTGTTCTTTGCTACTTCAGGCAGTTCATGCAAAAGCTATTCAGTTTCCAATAGATTTATAGTAACAAATGAAACTGATCAATGGATCTGCATGGTAATGACAGCTACTAATACTGTTAATAAATGAAAAAAAACTGTTACAGTTACAGAGAATGCAATACTAATGCGGCTATAGTGAGCATGTACAATACATATAAAATAAAGCTATAACCTATAAAATATCTTCGTAATAAAAAAGTGTAAACTTCATACATCGATTTCTAATTATTTAAATTACCTTTCTTATATAACTTTTAAGAAGAATTGCGAGAAAATGTGAAAATTCCTGCAATTTTGAAAATTAATAATTACTGTAGATTATAGTTCGCAAATTCTGATTATATCACTGATCAATACAGTACAGACTTATTAAGATGTAACAGCATTTTACTCCCACACGTTTATTTCTCGGAATCAACATTTCTCGCTCTTTTGTATAGTATTGTACTAAATTATTCGATAATGTTAATTACTGCCATCAAAATACACAATAATTTTTTAACTGTGTATTTAGGGTGTTAATACGATTTACATGCCCACTGAGGATAATATTATTATATTAATGCATCATTCTCGTTTGTTCTCTAGTCCTACTGAAATAATACGCATCTAAAAGAAATGTTCTTTCACTTTCCTGGCGAATATAGCTAGAATTACTATATTAAAGGGAAAAGTATTTTAATCATGTTAAAAATGGGGTATTGGGTGTTTTGTTTGCAAATCTTTATGTTTTAGTGTCCAGCTAGTTCATTTTGACTACAAAAAATATGTATGTGCTTACGTATGTGTCGCCCTTCTTTTGGCTTATATCTCAAGATTGACCGAACCGATTTTCTTCAAATTTGACTCAAATATTTCTATATATGGGGTATTGATCGTATTATATTTATTCAAAATTTGTTGAGGTGGGGGAAACACCAATATGGATTTTCTTCAGAGGAATTTAAGAGAAAAATTTATTAAAACAAATTTGTTACCTACAATGCACGTATAAATAAAAAAAAATCAACCCCCACCTCTTAAAACTGAAATCATATGTTTTTTTTGTTCTTTTGCTTTTTTAAAAATTTTAAACTTTATACTTCATATATAGATGTATTAAGAAATTTCTACAATTGTTTTAAAGTATAGTCGCCGTATATAAAATGCAGAGAATGAAAACATTTCTGCATTTTACATGCGGATTTGTTATTGTTTTAAAAAAGTTGAAACTATTTTCCTACAAAAATAAAAGTCAGCCCTTAATGTTTGGATTGGAAAATCTTTCCGGTTTTTTCATCCGTGCAAGGTACTATATGACTTGACCGGCGTAGCCGGGAAAATTAAACAATACTTAGCCAGATTTTATATTTATCCATTCTCGGAATAAATATTTATTAATCTTTAGAAAATTGTACAAAATATTATTCTTTTTATAAATTGATATGTAATAATGATTTCTTTATAGAAATTTTTAATAGCTAATAAATCCATTCTTTCACCTCGGTTAACGTGATTATAATTTTTTCTGGTGGTAATATTCAGGAATAGAGATAAAATTAATACAATGTCAGCAGATCTATTAGTGAAGTTAGCAGTATTAAACAGTACACAAACATTTGGAAAGCTGTCCATAGTTTATTTCCTTAAGTGTAGTTTAACATATTGTGGAATTTATAACCAAGAGGGAATCAACTTTACCGATGAAACGTTCTTAATTGAAACGATCTTTGATTTACTTACTGTATGTACTAAAGACATAAGAACCATAACGAGAGTGCATGACATAATGAAAACAGTGAAAGCTCTGAAATGGCAATGGGCAGGGTACATCGCGAGAAGATGTGATGGAAGGTGGACAAAGGCGGTCCTCGAGTGGAGTCCGAGAGAGGGACAATGACCAAGAGACAGGCCACCAGACCGATGGGACAGAGGCATTAGAAGGGTGGCTGGAACCAGCTGGCAGAGGACAGCGCATGACAGACAAGCATGGCGAGAACTGTTGAAGGCTTACCTATTGAACTAGACTTGAAGAGGCTACATCTTGTAAAAGATTGAAACAGCTGTATTATAATAATAATAATAATAATAATAATAATAATAATATATATATATATATATATAAAATGATCGAAAAAATGCAACAAACTTTCAGGATATGTTCTACTGGTGAAATTAAAGAAGAAGCTTTATATAAACACATGTTCGGAAACGCTTTGTTAGGGAGTGCCGTCTGGCGAAAAATTTCGCCCTGGTATCTGCGTCTTCGGTAAAATTAAGCTTGTAATTCTTGAGACCCATATTAAGGGGTAAGTATAATGATTTTATATGAAATCTGACCTGAAAAAATAGATCCTAGTGATGTATTTTTAGTAGTTTTCGAGAAAGCTGGTGTAACAGACAAAAAATATTGGGTTAAAAAACATATCATTTTATGTTTGGTATAAAATAATTCTGTTAAATAGGGAATTAACAGATAAACGTTTAAAAAAATGTAGAAAATTTGATTTTGAGAAAAATGGTATGAATTTACATCTTCATTTGAATCCCAATAATTACAGTCTGAGTTAATTTTGCAGAAATCAGAGAGAAATCTTTCGTCAGCCGACTTTTGCTAACGAAGCGTTTTCGAATCTATGTTTATTTGAACTTTCTTCTATTTTCACCATAATAAACGTCCTGAAAGTTTGTAAAATTCTTCTTAAATCATTATTTATAAACCATATAAATCGTACATATATCTTTTTTAACCATTTAAATAAGAAATTCAACACTTTTTTCGATTAAATATTTCATTTATTCGATTAAATTTTTTATAAATCTTTCAGCTGTTTTAGATTTGATTTTCTAAATTTTTATACGATCATTTACCAAAGAATACAACTATAAATATCTTTTTCTGTTCTTCAAATTTATTCTAAATTATTTGTATATATTTTTTGCTTAAAGTGTGTAATATATTCTCATTTTTTAATGCAAACTAATAAAAATTAGTGAATATTAATACAAAAATATAAAACTCTCTTTTTCCATTTGGAAATGTATGCTATTGGATAATGATCTATTAATTAGCGAGACAATTACGAATAATTTTTAGTTGTTTGAAGAAAAAACTTAGTTTTTCCCTATAGTAAAACATGTGTTAAACTGTTGAAGTTTGGGATGTCTAAAATCGACATTTTGAAAATTTGACAGCTGTAATTTATTTGTATACCACTTGCAGCAGCCTCTCGATCGGTAAGCTAAGATTTCTTCCAATATCTCTCGTTCGTTTTATAGCACAAAAACGAGACGTAGCTTACATGTGCATATCGTCAAAGGTTTGTTACATCGATGAATGAATAGTGCTAGGATGACGGCGTATTAATGTTATCTAATCGGTTATTTGCCCTGAAGCAGGTCCCATGTAACAATCATATTCGCCTTTACTTTTTTTCTATTTTGAGCAAAATTATTGAGAAAAATTTTCTCTATATATTTTGTCTATAATTTTTACAGTTTCTGCCGTCTTCTTTGGACCTCGATTCTTTCAGAATCGTTTTAGTCAGCTCTTCTTCTCTCGTATGTTTTATACTTTCCTATTCTTAATTCTTCTAATTTAGTTCCTACTCTTTTCTCTTCTCATTACTTGTTAATTTTCTCACCCTGTCTGGTCACCTTAATTATTTTCAATCTCCTTCATGCCTGTACTTTAAACACCTCCAGTTTTTCTTGAATAAATAGTAGGAATAATAGAAAATCGGAAAAGAAATACGTTACTGATAGCTCATCGTTTCTTTATCCCCTCTGTCCATCATCATCCACTTTTGATCTTTAAACAAGCCGATCCTTTCCATTCTGTATCATAAATCGTCGTTAGTCGTGTTCCTTCCTTCGGTAGAGTAAACTGTTTTTCGGTAATTTTGACCTACTGTTATCGTATTTGACGCAACTTATTTTTTATCAGTTATGATTTCTAAAGCATCCAATTCTTAATAATAAAAAAAATCTTACAAAATTACCTACTACTCGTACATTTTTATAGTACAATAAAATAAATAGAAAGAAAATAAGAGTAAGAAAAAGGGATTTGTTATAATTTATATCACGATTAGTTGACAACTAACTTATCGGATAGTTTTTTCCGATATTATGTCCATAAAATATTCACGAAATAGAAAAGGTTTTTTTCTGCCGTTTTGAAGTGATATTTGGACAAGAAAAAAACATGAAATATGAAGATGGCCGATTCAGTAATATTTTTCTACAGTTCATTAAATTTAAAGTTTATACATGGGCTATTATTTACCAGATTACATTTTTAAAAACACATCAGTTTTTTCTTCATTTTTTTACAGCTATTTCAGAAAACACAAAAACAAACGTTGTGCATTTGTGTGTGTGTGTGTGTGTGTGTGTGTGTATGTATATGTATTGTTTTTTCAGAATAACTAAGATAATATTTTCTACGTAACTGGTCTTAATTTAATGTATTAATAGAATTTAAGAATGTACATTTTATAGAAATGGAGGTAGAGGGACGTAGTTTTCACTAAAGACCATGAGGGTGACTGACTTTTGCTGTTTTGCTTATCGATCGGTATACATTTCAGTTTTCAGTCGGTTTTAGTCGGAAGAGGCAAAACATGTCCTGGGGAAACCTTTAAAATATTCTGAACACGTCACCATCTTACAAATATATATGCGCGTGTATGTGTTTATATTTATATATAATAATTTTTAAACTCATTATTTATTAATAATCATTTAATTTCATCGATCGATTTCATTCCGACAATATGAATCGCAATAACAGGTGTTTTTACTCGGGTAAAAATATTAAGTTGTTTGTATACTTTGGTAATTATATAAAAAGGTATATCTCGATCGATTCATGTAGTCCGTATATTCTGCATTTTTAACCCTGCGTTATACGGATTTTTTTCCGTGTCGTGCATTAGCCGCTTCTCCTTCAGGTTATATGTTTTACTCTGAAAGGTTAGCCGAGCGAACGCTATACATTCAGTTAACAGTTCTCATTACTGAGTACTTCGTGTCCTGAGACCTCGAATTTAACTTATCTTTATTTCAGAAAATAAACGCTCTGAAATATTTATTTCAATATTCTTCCACCGGTTGACGAGTAGTTGCATCAGAAGTATTCTCTTGCATTATCCAGTTTCTGTATATCTCAGAAACATCTTTCATTATAAACAACTCCGTTTATTAAATCTTTATACAAACGTTGTTAAAGACGCGGTTGAATTTCACATACCTATTA
Source organism: Lycorma delicatula (assembly GCF_047948215.1). Taxonomy (NCBI): domain Eukaryota; kingdom Metazoa; phylum Arthropoda; class Insecta; order Hemiptera; family Fulgoridae; genus Lycorma; species Lycorma delicatula. Next base: position 13,803,097 of record NC_134458.1, on the reverse strand, counting down.
CTTCATTTCCCGTCGGTCAATTCACGCGTAATTTCTCTAAAATGAGATCGTTACTTTTTATTAACTTAATTTTTTTTGTAAGGACCATTTATAACTCTGCAAAAATCAAAAGATGTAACAATCGTTCATTTCTAACTGACGTCGACTGTGATGAATGCCTGTGGGTAGTTCATAATTTTTGTTTTTTTACAGAGCTTATAGTGTTGCACGATTCTTCCTATGAAAGGAATAATCGTGTAGGCCTTCGAATAGACGATATCTTATTTTTTCCGAAGACAAAATCCAAGTTAAAGCTATTTTATTTGAAAGAATTAATAGAATGATTGATAAATTCACGTATAACCACACTTTTTATTTCGGTAATTCCGTGTAACTTTCATTTCATTCTTTTTCTGAAGGTCTCTTGAATGAGTTTTTTTGGAACAAATGTAAAAATAGGTCAAGACCCCCTTCAATCTGTAATCTCGCACAACTTTTCTTTACGTAGTGTTTTTTGAAAAAACGAAAAACTACTCGCGCTCTAGAAACTGGTGATTAAAACTGTATAATCGTAATACAGATGAATACTACGCGACTGTTAACTATAAATCAGTAAAAATTCCGTGCCTTGGTATTAGAAGAACTACAAACAACGTTTAAATAAATACATTTTTCTACTCATGGCAAAATATTCAAGCTGTTTAATACGTCATGAAGTAATGGAATCTTAAAAGTTTCTTCGCAAACTTCACAGAAAAATATTCTTGTCTATCGATAAGGTTGATTACCGGTTTCAGTTATTTGTTCATACGACTTCCGAATCGAAATCTTCCGGATCGTCTAATGTGATGAACCCCGAGACTAGTCCTAGGAAAGACGATAAGCAAGATCCAAAACTAAAATACATGACCGTTTCCTGTCCATATTATATCTTTCTATAACAGGATTCCGGTATGAGTTTCTCTACGCACGATTTTGTTACGGTGCAGAGGTGTCGCTAAACTATACTTCCGTAAAAACTTTGAGTTCATTTGAATGCTCGATTGTACATCGCGTTGTGTTTTTTTATGTAAAAAATATTTTTAACCCGTTTTTGACCCCATTTTAGAAATGAAACCGTAACAATGTCGATTAAAAATCACCGCTACAATAAAATAGTTTATTAACGCTAAGTTGCGTCAGTATTAAGAATTATAAAATTTGAAATAAATATTTTATTAATTATATATTAATATGTATTATTATAATATTATCAATGTGTCGAGTTCAGTTTACAATAAACTAATTTTTTTTTTTTTTGAAAGATGTTTTAAATACTTTTTTTAAATATATATTTTTATTGTATGTAAACATATATTTATAATTTACAAACAGAACACTATACTTCCCTTAATTATAAAACAAAATATTTGTAGCCGCATGCATGTCTTTCTCGAGACAAAGGCAACAATTTGATTTTAAAAATTAAGCTTTATAAGCCATGTCTTTCCGGGTTGACCTGTTTCCAGTAAATAAAAGATGAAGATTACGAAACGAGTTTACAAAATATAAACAACAGTATCTAACCGGTGCTGTACGTGAAGCTGCAGGGTGGCTTACAGCAGTTGCACATCAACGATGTGGAAGACGCTAGATTTGTTAGACAGCTTAGATTTACACTGAGTAAAACTTCATTAATAATTTAAAAAAAAATTAACACTGTCTTTCGAGAAAATATTATTTATTATGACATTCTGCTTACTAACCACTTATAAATGTAATATACGTTAATTTGATTTTTTTTTTTTGGTAACTAATACAAAGATTTGCATGATGACAGAATCTAGGAATCTTGTTTTAGAGATAGATTTACGCCTTGATCCTAACCAGCTGTTACATCTTAAAAAAGATTAACTTCCTAAGTATTTACCCTTTCCTTAAATATAAAACTCCCTTAGTTTCATCAAAACGCATTAATTCAATCGCTGTATTTTATTCCAACCGATAAACTTTTTTAAATTCCTCCCACGTTTCAGTTTGGAAGTACTGCTGTTAAATTTAAATAATACTTTACACATATTTTACAATCTGTAACAGCACATAATTTTTCGACACCCTAAGCTTACCAAAATATTTTTAATTCGCACAAGAATACTTAATAATCTTTTTATAATTATACTAGACTAACTGTACAGTCCGCTATAATTTTTTTTTAAATCAACTTATTTTTTAACAATAAAAGAATATATATTATTTGTAAAATCCTACATCCTTTTTAAAATATACCATTTCTTAACTGATATAATTACCGGTTTTAGTGCATCGCCCTTCTGTTGAATTTAAGAAACATTTACTACAGATAATAATTAAATAATTATTTTAATGTTCGAATTCTTTTGAAAATTTACCGTATATTTTGCACACCCGATTAATTTATATTTGTTTCCTAATAATCTGAGAATATTAAATACTATTATTTTATTATTTAACGGGGTTACGATTGAAGGGCTTACAATTAATCGTTACAATACTTGGGCTGACGGGTTACAATAGTTTTGAAAACTGTGGTTAAATTTCTTAATTAATTTACTTAAATTAAGAAAAATGTGATAACATTTTATAAAAAACTTGATTAAATTATAACGAATGTCTTTTACAGGAAAAACAAAATTTACAGACAAAATTATAAAAAATTACTATATCGATAAAAATATGTTTAATTAGAAGACAGTTAATTTGTTGACTTGTATTTTGTTCCAGTAAATTCTAATATATGAATACCATTTAGATAAGCAGATGTTTTAATCTTGTAAATTAATGAGGATTTATATAGAAGACAAACTCAGGACGTAAAACTTACGCTAGGGACTATGTTGACGTGATTATTTACATTTTGCCGTATTGTTACTATTACTTTTGATTTACAATTTGTCTTGAGCCGTATTTTATAGTGTAATACGGCGAATCAAATTTTTCAATTTGTATAGTAGAATATACTAAATTAAAAGTGTAAAAGTTCCGCACCTGTTAAAATCAATACCGTTTTAATATTGCATTCGTTAACTATTTCTGTTCGGTAAAGAAAATGTCTAAAGGTATCGATCAGAAAATAATTATTGTGCTTGTACCAGATGCTTTCTATAAATTGTGAAATTGTGTACTGTTTAATTTAGGTTATCTGTAGAATTTTTATAATTTAATGCCGTCTATTCAATTTTAGAACAAGGTAATCATCACTTTTTCTCGATAAGGTGCAGCTCCAATCACCAAATATTTTATTTACTTCATACCTGTAATATATTTATCATTTCTTTTTTTATATAGAAATATTGATCGTTTTCTTATCTCTATAAAATAAGTTTTTTAAAAATAATTTATTTAAGTACTTCATTCGTTTAACGCATTTGTATAATTTAGTATCTGATGCAGACTATACAAATTATAAAACTATTTACAATTTAATTTTGTTTTTGAATGAATTAACACCACATACATGACACTAAAATTACTTTATTTAGCCATACACAGATACACGTCAACACAATTTAATGCCTTGAGTTCACTGACTAATTAGTGCGAGTCCCCACCACACACACACTCGCTCCACTCTCACTCCAAAAAACGCACGCACATGCACCTCACATAAATACAGTCACACAGCCTAACATACTCCCCACCCCCCGCCTTGAAGGCACCCCTTCAACACACAAAACAAAAAAAAACGAAATAAAAAATGAACAACCGACAAAGAATAAGTACACCAAATAACAATGAGAATCTAAATACTGAAAAATAATAAGTCTATAAAAATGACATTATAGCGTCCTTAGACACAAGTTCCTTGGACATAACAGAGCCTGTAAACACATCATTTTTTTTAAATTATTACATACACATTATTTATCTGTAGGGAGTGGACACAATCTTTCCTTTGCTTTCTTGATAACACCAGAGGCTGTCTTCAGTGATGTCACTATCGGCAGTCCATCTTTTCCCGGATGAAACATGAGGATACGCCCCATTCTCCATTTCATAGCAGGAAGATTATCGTCCCTGATGATAACCAAATCATCTACAGATGGTTGCGATGATTGTCTTTGCCATTTTACTCGATTTTAAAGGTTGGACAGGTATTCGGTTGACCATCTTGACCAAAACACATGAAGCTGCCGCTGAACCAGTTGCCACCTGGATAATCGACTGGTAGGAATCTCTCACAGGTCCGGCTCCACTGCAGCTGAAATCACATCACCAACCAGAAAGTAACTGGGTGTTGAGGGGGATAAATCAAATGGATCATTTAATAAAGGTGTTATTGATCGGGAATTTAGACAGGCTTCGGATTAAGGTCAAAAGTGTATACATTTCTTCATAAGTGTAGGCTGCGCTTCCATTCAACCGTTTAAGATGATATTTCACTGATTTTACTCCTGCCTCCCCCAGACCACCGAAGTGTGGAGAGCGAGGAGGAATAAAATTCCATGTTATGTTGTCCTGCGATAGGCATTCTTCTACTCTCTTGAGGTGTTTGTCACTCTTCAATAACCTGCTGAGTTCTTCCAGTTCATTGGTTGCCCCGAAAAAGTAAGTGGCATTATCTGAGAATATCTGCGATACCTTTTCACGACGAGCCATAAACCGTTTTAGCGCGCCTAGAAATGCATCGGTCGAAAGGTTGCTTAGTTCTAAGTGAGTGGCCTTAGTTGAAAAACAGATAAACACAGCAATGTAAGCCTTCATTGAAGTAACGCCTCTTTTGTTACTTGGTCGTATATACACAGGGCCACAATAATTGACTCCTGTATTAATAAACAGACGGTTTGGTTGCACCCATTCAGGAGGCAAGTCATCCCATAATCTGCTCATTCGAACACATGTCACACATTCACGTACAATTTTTTGGCTGTATTTTTTCCATCCAGTGGCCAAAATTTGTGCGCAGTGAAGATAACAGCAGTTGCGGACCAGCATGCTATTGTCGTAGATGTTCATATTTCATTATTAATTCAGTCGATTGGTGTTTTGCTGGTAACACCATTGGATGTTTTTGGGAATAACCAACTGCAGAATTTGAAATCCGTCCTCCAACTCTAATTATGTTATTGTCATCAGCAAATGGATTAAGTGTTTTTAATCGTCTCTTCTTATGTACCGGTAATCTTTGTTACAACTTGACTAGTTCTTCATGAAATCGCTCCTTCTGTGCCAGTTTCACCAACTGCCTTATTGTTGAGTTAAGCTCATTTACAGTTAGGTAAACGAAAACACGTTTGATTTTATCAGACTTAAGGTTGTTAATGAATCTAAAACAGTATGCAACTGCTCGTTGAAATCTAGAAAATTATGAAAATCTTGTCCAGAACACCACTGTTTCTGAAAGTACTGCAATCACAGAAGTGTTCTTTTGTCTCTAACTCTGTCTCCTTCAAACCCATAGCAGGCCAGTTTTGTCTACCGTCAGCTAACCATCCTTGACCATTCCACCATAATGTGAGCATACAGTGTCACATAGTCTGACATGTGTCACATACTAGACACATAGTCTGCGGGGTTGTCCTCACTGCAAACATTTTTCCAATCACCTGATCCCGAAAGTTCTTGTATTTCAGCCACCCCGTTAGCTATGAATGTTTTCCACTGATGACTCGACGAGTTTATCCAAGCTAGAGTGACTGTTGAATCAGACCACATTACGATTTTTGAACAATGGAGTTTTAAGGCTGTCACTATTTGATTTACAAGTTGTGCCAAAAGCAATGCTGCACAGAGTTCTAATCGGGGTAAGGACACCTTCCTAATGGGTGCGACTCTTGATTTTGCACACAGGAGTGTTATGTTGTTTCCAAGCTCAGATGAGTTACTTTTAATGTAGAAGCAGGCACCGTATGCAAGGTCCGATGCGATGCATCGGACTTTGCATACGGGTCAACAGAGTTGTTACTCTTCTAGAATGGCTCAGCTTTTTATTATATTTTGCATTGATGACGTTAAATCTTGAACAAAATTTTAAAAAAATCACTTTCAGCACGCCAGAAACCGAATATATATATATATATATATATATATATATATATATGTTGTTACTACATGTATGCCTAACTTAATATCGGTGAACGACAACGATAGCAGCTCAGATGTCAGCGGGAGCACAGTATACTTAGGCGCTGGTACAGCGTCACTCCTGCCACACTATAGCGAGTTTCGGATGGCGAAACATCTAGCCCTGCTTTCTGCTCCTTCTTTGAAATTAAACCGTATTAAAATTCTTTGGTTACAAATCGAGGGGTAAGTTTGGTGCTTCATTGGGTTTTGATCTAAGGAATTGAATAAAACTGGTTCCAGACCTCTATCTCAATTAGGTTTAAAGAAACACGGGGTAAAACACGAAAACGTTTTGTCGGAAAATACACTTTTTTAGATTTGGAATAAAATAACTTTGTTAATTTACCAATAAACAAATTAAAATTTCTGGTTAACTTAAAATGTTCTGTTTAAAATCATTTAATTTTTCCGATTCAGTTCGTGTTTTGTTTCTAATTAAAATTGAACTTCTCAAAATTTGTGTTTAATTTTAATGGACGTTATTTACAACGGAACGGAACGCAAAAGTGGCGGGATTTTCACAAATTTCTCCCTTGGAATCGCAGAGCTTGGACAGTGTCCCTTGCTGCTGTATGATTCTGTTAATCGGGCGTGTTTCAAGTGTTTATTTTAATGTCGGGTCTAAATTTAAAGTTTTGTTTTAATTTTATGGGCGGATTTGTGAATAGCGTTCCATATCCGTTTGGACCAGCGTTCTCAAACCCATTTCTGGGTCCGACCGCGGGAGACTAGGCTTTAAAATCCTGTGCTCCCGACGTAATTCCTCTTCAGACCGTCCACTGAAGTCCTTTCGGTGCTAACGCTTTATAGGCTAGCAGGATGGTAGCGTTATGGTATTATCACGAGTCGATATTATCATTTTACCATTTCTTATGTTTTTCAAAGTACTTGCCCTTGTATTATAATGTTACTTACTGTTGAATGTGATAATTTACTCATACATTTTGCAGCTGTTCCATTCTTTTTTAAATTTCTTTCCTATTTGTCATAACTATAACTTGTGATTTTTTTATTTATCTAAAACGTATCTCAGCAACTTTAAAACCTTCTGCAGAATTTTTTAATTTCATTTCATTTGCCATAATATCGATAAAAACCTTTTATTTGTACGAAGAGGTAAAACAAAAGTTCACGTAATAAAGTCTTTGACTAAAATTGTTGAATAAATTTAAAAAAAAAGTTGTTACAATTAAACGGTATTTTCTCTTAGAAAACCACTGAAATTTATCGATTTTAGTGATAATAAAAAAAAAAAAACACCATTTAAATTACAAATTGGAAAGAAGATTTTTGTGTATAACTTTGATGTAATACGATCTCTAGTCACTGCATAGGGCAGAAAGCACCAATATCCGTTATTATTTGTTCAAAAAGGTTGATATTGCTGTTGTACAGAGTGATTCAGGAAGACGAAAAAGTTTTTTAATTAGATATTTTTAAGAAATAAATTATATTAAATAAAATTATTTATAACATAAAGATAGAAAAAAACCATGCCATTTATGAATACATACACAAAATATATTTTTTGAAGATCACATCATGCAGGTGAGCTCCATCTCTGCGTAGTGTCGTAGTGAAACTGTGTACGGTTCGTCGCAAACTTTCAAAAGGAATTTCTGTTCAGATCTTGCTTTTTATTATTTCTGTCGTAGTAGATCGATCGCTATTCACTTTACTTTTAAGATGACCCTACAAGAAGAAATCGCACACAGACAAATCAGAAGACCTAGAAGGCCATGGAATGTCAACGTTTCTCGAAATTATACGGTCGCTAAAGAATCAGCGTTCAGCAACCATCGGTATTCGTGCTGTATCTGATGTCGATCCAGTTTGTTGAAACCAAGCGCCAAGGGTTGTCAATAATCTGTGAAAATGTCTACAGTATTTTGCGCAAAAAGGTTTTCCTGCGCGGCGTCTTATCAATCTGATGTGATTGTAGTTGTGAGGCTACCCTCGTTTCAAAAAAAATAAATAAATGAATGGCATAAATAATTATGCCGTATGATGATACAGCACACCACACGATAACCTTGTTGTGTATATTGAGCACTAATGACACTGTCGGCGGGGCTTCTCTGGGTACTGCTTTGGTGGTATGCAGGGGAGTCTTGGCGGCGGTCTGCAAAAGATGGTGAATGTCACGCGGGACTCCGTGATGGCGCTGTGCGGGAGTAGGCGTTAATTCCCCTCTCCCGGGCAGACCGGAACGGAGTCAGATAGAAACTCATTTTGAGTATTAAGCGGGGTTCTTATGGGAACTAGGTCTAAATTTCGATGTATAAATTTTTAGTGGGAAAGTTTGTTGTTGAGGTTATTAGTACGGATCTGAGACATTCAGAAAGTGGCTCTTTAATAGTTAGGTCTAGGCGCGGGGTCTTCGTTCCGCGGTTAGGTTTCTAGCTTAGTTCCTGAGGGTGACGGGGTAGCTGCAGGTGCCCGTTGTCTTCATTCTGAAGGCATAAACACGTAAAATTATCTCGGGGTGAATTTTTACCGATGTAGATGTCCCTCGGGGCATCTAATCGGTGGCATCTCTGCGGGGCCTGGACTGAAAGCTGTGTGGCACAATCAGTTTGAGGGCGAGTAGATGTCCTCCGTTAAAGCCACTACTGGCTAGGAACGGAGGGCGGGTGTAGCGACCGGACACGCTACGAGGTGGGATCTTCTCCCCTCGGGGGGGAATCGAGATGTGTATATTGAGCGCTGGTACAGCTATATAGGATTCTCTTGTACCAAAAATCGAAAATATTATTTACTAACAAATCTGTTAAAAAGTTTGTTGTTGGCAAAGTTTGTTGTTGAATGGCGGTGGTCGGCCATTTTGGGTTTGACGTCAGTGACGCCATAACCTGTTGGTGTTGGCAACTTGTTTTTTTGTGTCAACCTGGTTATATAAATGTATTAAATTATTGAAGTAATATTTTGAAGGATGGTGTAACAAGTAGTACGGAAATAGGTGTACGAGATCCAAATCCAAGATGGCGGACAGTCCGCCATCTTGGAATCCAATATGGTGGCGCCCGCTAACGTGGAATTTCCCTTTTCCGTTTCCCTGTGGGACTTTCCCTTTTTCCCTGTGTAAATTTAGAAGATGGAAGTGACTTTCGTCCAACATCCACAATCTGTTAACGAAGTCGTTGTCTTCGTTTATCCATACAACCGTTCATTCAAAAAATTGATGGAACATTATGTGATCTTTTGGTTTAAGTTTCTGGTCGATCTGCAATTTGTACGGATTATGAAGTAAGTCCTGTAACAGTATTCTTCAAACACTTGAACTGTGCGACTACAGCATGAATTCATGACATTAAAACAACATTACCATCATGACTTCACAACCGTTGCATGAATCGAACAGTGTGAACTTCTTATGACAGCAGCTCGAACAGTCTCGATATGTCTGGCGTAATAACGGTCTGCAAACCGCCAGGAGATTTTTTTTTCATTTGAACCTCTTTCTTCAAAATTATGAATACGTGTATTAATTGCATGCGCTGACTGTACACAACCAAGACGTCCTAAATAAAAACGCCGTTGAATTTCAGTACGCGTAGCCTGCACACTGACATTATTTTTTTTATATAAAAGCTTTGATGACGTAAGAACGTAGAGCAACACTCCCAAGTATCCGTGATAACTAAATGGCTAGATGGCGTAAGCTGGCTTCTATAAGTTATTACCAACTGACACTTGCCCAGAGCTACGAACACAAATTTCAAAATTTCCGAATTCCCTGAATCATCTTTACATCCGTCAAATGAAATCATAAATACGAGCCTGATTGTTCCACATCTATTTCGATTTTTATATAATATATCTTTCACTGAAAAAAAAATCCACTCGCTTCTTTTTTTATTGCCTAAATCACAAATCAATCTTAAGAACAACATTTTTATTTTTTATTTAACCTTTCACTTTGCGATACAGCTAAGGTTAAATTTATAATTAATCCAATAGTGAAATAGAAATTGAACAACTTACAATATTGATAAAGTAGAATAAAAATATCAGTTTCCAGGTAAGTACAGCAATATTTATCAGCTAATCTCAGTATGAAACAGTAATAATAATAATAATAATGTCCTGCAGTAGATAATCCCCACGTTCGGATCATAACACCTAAGTTCTACGTCCAGAGCGAACAACTGTACACCAGTACTATTCATAATCCTCCCAGCAAACGGGGTTCCGAGTAATTTTCTCGGAGATGAAATTATCTTGGCCTGATTTCACCTACAAGCGGTTCTTCAAGGACTGGATTTTTCGGCCACCTTGAAAAACCTATGAAAAACTTTAATGATTCAGGAAATGGATTCACACCATCTTTACTGCTGGTGATGTGGCGGCCAGGGTCAAAGTGAGTTCAGGTGTAACGGAAACCCTTCTGCTGGCCACATGCCCCCCACATGCGATGACAAGCATGGAGCTAAGGTGACCAATTATATCGGTGCATGGGAGCACTGAAAAATTCGGTGTGTAGGGGCCTGGAGTCAGAGTGCGCATCCGCTCTCTGCCAGAACATATGCCGACTCCACCGGAGTACTGGACTGGATTTTCAGAGTTGGTATCCCTGGAGTTGGGATGTACTCCGGCGGCTAGCCTTGCTACAGAAGGTATATAACATCAAGCAAATTTAACAATCACCAGACGTGACGGAGGGTTCACGTAAACATCCTAGAACCAGCCGTTTCACCTGAGGCGAAACAGAGAAAGAGTACTGAATCCAGAAGGATGGAGAAGAAAGTTAAGAGCATACAGAGAGCTTTACACAAAAATAGTTTTGCTAAACCAAAATATCTGGCTATTAGTAAAGAGGATTGTAATTTTCGAGGATAAGTCCTTTTCTTATAGCTCGAGATATAAATAATTGTGCTGGAGGCCCAGTAAAGGAAATCCGTAAAACTTACAACGGACTTCATGTAGAGACGAGTACGTAGTCTAACAGTCAGTCGTAGAAGATCCTTGAGATAAAAAATATAGGTGAGAGCCTATCGGTAAACTTGCTCCCAGATTGTCTACTACCATAATTGAGAGAATAATTGACAATAGAATGAAGTCTCTCACTCACAAGGAATTTACGAAATTTACGAATTTACGACTCGATAATAAGTCGACAACGAGCAAAAGCACATTTAACCAGAAGAAGACAGCTGCTAAATCAGAGGTTCCAGTGAGTCAGCACAGCATTGTATATGACGGTGGGAGAAAGTTTGTTGCTTCGGAGTCTTCTATGGAAGTTCCCAAGCCTTCTAAAACTGAGGTGGACTTCAAATCACAGAGACCACAAAAAACCACACAGGGGAGGCCTGATTCTCTGCCTGAGGCGGTAACTGGTGCGACTCCTGTTGCGGGGTTCCCACCTCTCCCAGGTTCCCACCTCTCAATCGGCACCTAAACCAAGCGCCGATCAATGCCCGTTGTCGTCTGCGGTTTCGATGGTCTCCGATTCAGAGGCCAGTAGCTACACGGACGACGACATACGTATCGAAAACGAAGCTGTTTCAAAAATGGAAAAGAAGAATAAAAAAGGAATGCCGAAAGGCAAACCTAGAGATTAATTAATTTAAAAATTAACGAGTCGATTCTTCAATGGAACATCAATGAATGTTTGTCAAACATACATGAGCTCCAAGCTTGGTACATGATGTAGACCCAATTTATACATGCCTGCAAAAAACACATTTCTGCCGAAATGAAAATTTTCAATTAAGATGATACAATATATTTTGACGAGATCAACCGCTAAATATAAGAGTCACAGATGGAGTAGCTATATTAACATCGACTAGAGCTACCACAGAAATGGTTGAAATAAACACAAATCAGCAAGCGGTTGCAATCAGGATGAAGTGTCCGCTACAGATCACTATCTGCAGCATATTCTTACCGATTTTTGATTGGAAGGAGAATGATGTAACAGGATTAAATGTTCAGCTTCCTCCACCAATACTTCTGATGGGGGACTTTAATGCATACAATTCTCTTTGGGGAGTCGGAAAGAGTAGATCCCCATGGAAGAAAATTGGAAAAGTTCCTGTTAAATTCTAATCTGATTATCTTAAATGATGGTTCAAAAATGGTTTTTAATACCAGAGATGGATCGAAGTCCTGTACAGATTTAGCACTCATAAGGGCATCTATAGCACCGAGGTACACTTTCCAGGTTTTAGAAAATCTGCATGGAAGTGATAATTTCCAGTGCAAATAATGAAAATATATCTCTTCTCCAAATGATGAATGTTTGATAAGGCAAATTGGACGAGCTTCACAGCTAGTACGATACTCCCTGAAACAACTGGAGTTATCGAAGCCAATGTCGATGCTATAACGAACCCCATATTTAACTTGGCATAAAGATATACTCCCAGAATATTCGGGAAATTAAAAAAGTGACCCGTTCCGTGGCGGAACGATAAAATAAGTGAAGCAATTAAAAGAGAGAAAAAAGCTTATAACGCTTTCAAGAAGCGTTCAACATTAGTAAATCTAACTGCCTTTAACAAATACATGGCGTATGCAAAAAGACTCATGATAGATTTTTAAAAAATGATCCTGGCAGCAATACGTGTCATCCATTAATAGAAACACACTGCATCAGACGTCTTTAAGAAAGTGAGATCTACCTGTAGGCGTACAAATTTTACTTTCATTACTTGCCTGCAATATAAAGATGATGTTAGAGATACTCCAAACAAAATTGCAGAGTTACTAGCCAGTCATTTCGAAGAAACCATTAAAACGGCTATCTACGACCGCAAAAATTGGAGCTTGAGGGTCTGCTAAATTTCAGAACGAAAATGAACTATTTATACAATATACCTTTAAAAATAGAAGAACTGAGAAAGCGTTGAAGAAAGCCGGCAACACAACTGATGGTCCAGATGAAATTCATTATGTCATGATCAGGCAGCTGAATGCCACTGCAAAACGTAGATTGTTAGAACTATATAATCAGATATGGCGGGATGGAATGCAGTGGAAAAAAACACATATTTTTCCAGTTCCAAAGAAAGATAAAAATCTAACGTATCCCAATCGTTACCGTCCTATTTCTTTGACGTGCCCTATGGGAAACTTTGAAATATGATAAATAATTGACATGTTTTGATTTTAGAAAAAGAAAATCTTTTATCCTGACATCATGCAGGTTTTCGTCAATACCACTCAACTAATGATCAAATTATTAATTTAGGGTATATCATATATAACAGCTTCATCACAAGAAAACATTGTGTCGGAGTCTTCTTTAACCTGCAGTAGATATACCGGCATTCGATATGACCTGGCGTCATGTAATAATACTTCAATTACATGAATGGAGCATTCGCGGTAATCTGCCTATAGTACCCAGAAACTATGTGAACGACCGTACTTTTCAAGTACGTGTCAAAACTGAATACACATCAGAAAAAAATACTGCAAAATGGCATACTTCAAGGCTTGAGTGGTACCTTGTTCACGGTCGCTATTAAAAGAACTGATATTAACCATTCCAGCAGAAATCAGCGAAGGTGTCTATTTCGATGATCTGGCACATTGTATATGTCAGGAACACTACAGCTGAAGTGAAGCACAAATTTCGACGTGCAATAAACGCCCTCAACTAAACTGCGAGGAATAATGGTTTCAAATTTTCACCAGAGAAAACGTGCTGTGTAAAATTCTGCTGGTAGAGAATTCCTACCGAAGTCCTGTTTTGACCATCAATGACCTTCCAACAGAATACAAGGATAATGTACGATCTTTAGGTCTATTATTAGATTAATCCCTTACATGGGAATTATATATATACAGAATTTGTGTGATAGATGCATAAAAGCCCTAATCATTATTAATTGTTTATCCAACATCGATTGAGGCTCAAAGAAATACTACTGAGGCCGTATAAAGCATTGTGTTCTTGTTTACTGCTTGAATGTTTTTCCTATTTTTTGATAGTGAACTGTATAAATAATGGTTATGAACACCAATTGTATATACGTAATATTTGTATTTTAATCAAAATTTGAATTTTATAAGTATACAACACACAAAGTCTAATATGTCTAATAAATTTTATAAGCATTGAGAGCCTATGAATACACACTAAAAAGAAAGCACGTTAGAATACATGATACGGAGCATACCAAAGCAACACGATGATTCTCCAGACTTACACTATCAAAAACCAGTAACACGCACTCCCACACGAAACTGACCCCCCACCATGCGTGCGCACACACACACCCCCTCTCGCACGCATGCACACATACATACACAAAACCCTAACACATTGGTTCAGTCAAAACTCGACTACGGATTTATTGTATATTCATCTGCTAGAAAGTCTCATTTTCGAAAGTTAGACGTAATAAATAACAGCGGAATAAGATATGCCACAGGCACTTTCCGTACAAGTCCGACGACTAGTCTAATGTCAGAAGCCGGAATAATGCCACTACGTTATAGAAGAGAGATCCTATTGATAAGATATGCGGAAAATATATGGGCCTTTCCTACCCGTATAAATAATAAAATATTTAACATTCATCCTTTGGCTGCATTATATGAACGTCGTGCTACCTATTCCAGACCAGCCGGAATTTTATTTTAATCCCGCAAATTTGTAGGAACATATAAAGAACTTAAAAAATAGTGCGAAATATGTGAATTTATCTATAAAAGGCTGCATAATATGTGACTACACGTACTGTTGTGTACACGTACTGCTCTCTGATTGACTGTTCTTTAATTTATAGTCTAAATGCTGTTCTCTGATTCGGTGCTGTGTTCAAAGGATCATATTATATATACGTAAACACAAAACTGAATCTTTCTCTTGGAAAAATAAAAGAGAAGCCAGCAGTAATCATTCAACAGCAATTTTTATCAACCGTTAGTAGTTACAAAGATTACATTAAAATTTATACTGACGGTTCGAAAATCAAACACGATGTTGGATGCTCCATATATGTAAATGGAGAAGCCCATTCTTGGAAACTGCCAGATATGGAAAGTGTTTATACGGCAGAACCTTTTGCCATAAGCAACTTCTTCGCTACTCTGAGCATTTCTGCGAAGAGACAGTGCTTATATGTTGCGATTCGTTAAGTGCACTTACTGCAATTCGGAACAAGAATATTAAGGACATCCTTATCGCTAACATCTTGTCAATATTGTACGTTTTAAATGGACAAGGACAGCGATGTTTATTTGTATGGACAGGGCATGCTGGTATTGCAGGGAATGAAAGTGCAGACGAAGCTGCCAGAAAGGTAACAGTCTGTGATAGCTTGGATATAATTCCTGTTCGAGTGGCAAATGTTAAAAATGGTAACTAACATAATAAGAAACAGGTGGAGTAATGATTGGAGAAAATTAAATACGAAACTAAACGCAGATAAAACTTCTCCGTATAAATGGAAGAGCGACGTGAAGCTCAATCGCCGAGAGCAACTGGCAGTGACCAGGCTCAGAATCGGTCACACGCGTATAAAAAATTCATATATTTAACTAGCAAAGAAAGACCAATATGCGGACTAATAAATAATATTTCTGCTGATTTGCAAAGTGGAGAAAAAGTAAAAATAGTTGCTTATCAACACGCCAGTTAACTACTACCAAGTTGTGTTAAAGGATCTCTATGTGAGTAGACTAATGCTATGTATAGAAAGGGTGTCTTGAAGCGTAGCACGTATAGGGCCTGGAGATAGCCCGCTTGCCTAGGACGTCCGGGCTCGCCCGCATGCAAGCGTGGCGGAGTCAGGGTGTATCCGATGATGCCATGGGTGTCCACAGTCCACCCTTCGAGGGGAACTGTGGGCACAGGACAAAGGGTATTCGCAATGCATACCTGGAGCCAGATAGATCAGGACAGGATAACCCATCGGGTTGGTCTAGTGGTGAACGCGTCTTCCCATATCAGCTGATTTGGAAGTCGAGAGTTCCAGCGTTCAAGTCCTAGTAAAGCCAGTTATTTTTACACGGATTTGAATATTAGATCGTGGATAACGGTGTTCTTTGGTGGTTGGGTTTCAATTAACCACACATTTCAGGAATGGACGAACTAGAATGTAACAAGACTTACACTTCATTTATACTCATACATATCATCCTCTGAAGTATTATCTGAACGGTAGTTACCGGAGGCTAATCAGGAAACAGCAAGATCAGGACAGGGAAAGGCAGCCTCCCCGCCGAGGGGTTCTTTGGCTTTCCTGAAAAGGTGGTCGAATATCTCCTTGGCGCCCTGAAATGCGTCCAGAGTACTGTGGTTACATTGCTATTTGGTGTATTTTGGCTGCTGGTTGAGAATGGACCTTCCAGTGGTTTCAGTCTTGCTGAATAGAGTTATTGCGATCACAGTCATTGCTTTTCAAATTAGACTCATTAATTCACTTTCTTCGGGAAGTGATTGGAGTAGCTTTATACGATGCGTACCTGCCTCATCGGGGCTGAAAGGTGGCAACGACGTCTGGTTGTAAGTCCCCGTTACAAGCAAGGGAATATTTTTGGCTTTCCCTAGTCCTCCTTGCGCTCTTTTTAGAGCGAGGGCTGTTATCCGTGGTTTTGTGCTGTACGTGTTCCGTATTGCACTCAATCGATTCAGAAGCGGCTAAGAGGTACAAAGAGTGACAAGGGAATAAAGAAGGTCCCCAGCTGTCCGTGGCTCGCTGCCGGCAGTCGTCACATACGTGAGTTCGCCCAGAGTTTCTTGTAGAAGGAAGACAGCGAGTACGTCTCAACCCGATAGTAGGCAGGCTAGGGTATCTCTGGCCAGTTTAGATGACCAGCTGGTAGTTCGGCCTGAGCGCAAGAGGAGAGCAGAGTTTCCCTCTTGCTCGGAGAGTGAGCTCTCTGAGGTAGAGATGGTTAGGGCTCCCACCCGCGAGTGTGTTAATGATCCTTTGGTGGAGGATTTCGTGGTTTCCCAGGAAGAACCTGGGAGCTCCGAGGCTATGCTGGCGGCTGCTCGACAGAGCTTAGACTATCTCTTCAGTTTTATTGAAGGTCCTAAGAGCGTCAGCGCTAGTGCGAGGGGCAGAATGTTGCCCCGATTGCGGCATGTTAAGGGTGTGCTGTCTGCCTTGGCAAATGGTTACGAGAAGTTGGCCTCAAAGCCCGCTGAGGTCAAAGTTATTAGTGTCCCGACGCCTGCTCCGAGGCAGCAAAGGCGTTTCGCCGATGTTGTTAAGGGGAAGGGTAGTCAGGCTTCCAAGCAGCCCGAGGTCCTTTTTGTAAATCAGCCTGAGGGGTCTACTAAAACTAGTAGACAACTCAAGGAGGACTTTCAGGTTGCTCTTCGTAGTAACCGAAAGTGCCTCAAGATTAGGGAAATTAAAGAGACCAGCACGGGTCTGGTAGTGGTTGCGAATGACAAGGAGACAGTCCGAGTCATCAGGGAGTCTCCTGAGGTGAAAAAGCTTGAGGTCCAGGTTGACTCCAAGCGCAAGCGTAGGCCCCGAGTCATTGTCTAGGGACAACCGCCGGGACATTGACCGGCGGTTATCTGATAAGGAGGTTTTGTCTCTCGTGACGGAACAGAACACCGAGTTGGATGAGGCTGCTTTTGCAAAAGAGTGTAGGCTACTCTTCAAGACCGGCCGCCGTGAGGCTCAGCGGTATCATATCGTTTTTGAACTTGGCGCTGGTCTCATTGAACAATTTTTGTCTGAGGGTAGATTGTATGTCGATTTTACTTCCTATAGGGTTAAGGAGTACATTGATGTGCAAAGGTGCTTCAAGTGCTGTCGTTTTGGTCACAAGGCCAAATTCTGTAAGTATGCGTCGGTCTGCGCGCATTGTGGCGCGGAAGGTCACAAGGCCGACGACCGTCCGCAGAAAGCCGAGGCTCCATCATGCGTTAACTGTAAAAGGTTGCGCAAAGAGTGCAAGCATTCGGTCAACAGTAAGGACTGTGGCTGTTACTTACGTGCGGTAGAATTGTACTTTAATTCCTTGGATAGTTAGTATGCTTCTTTGAAGCTTTGTGTTTGCACACAGAGTTAGGAGAGTTGTTGTTGTGGGTGTCGGGGTTGTTTTTCAACACCGCCCATCGTCATTTGGGTGATCTGCCAGGTCGTGTAGTTGTTGTGTTGTTAATATGATCCATCTCATTTCTGATGCGGAAGGCTGTATGTGTTGTTTCTGCGATGCCAAATCGCTTCTTTGGCAATTTTATTTCTCGCCCAGAGGTAGGCGCTTTGGCACCGGCCTCGGTTAGATTTGATTTAGTTTCAATGGAGGTTGTGCCCGGAGAGGTTACTCCCCGAGTAACTATCCTAGTAAATCTTCATGTTCGGAGAAAATAAAGGCAGGATTTCATAGGCTAAATGTACGCCCGTTCATCCCAACACCGATATGATGCTTCGGATACCAAATTTTGAACACACGACACCGAGATGCATGAGGAAACAGATTTGCACATGTGGCAACCCCTTGCACCCGGATGATCCATGCAGGCACCCGCCGATATGTGATAAGTGTAATAAACAACATAGATGAAAATCAAGAAATTGTCCAAAACATAAAGAGGAAATTGCGATACAGGATCTCAAGACCGTTCAGAAGGTCTTTTATTTTGTAGCTAAAAAAATCGTGCATAGCATAACGCCAAAGGCCACGTCTTATAGGCACGTTTCTGGTGCTCCTGCAGCCACCTTCAAACCATAGGACGCGGCAACAGAACAGGCGGCAGTCTTAGCAATCTTAGTTGAAAAAATAATTGATCAGAAACTGAATAACCGTAGAACTAGGGACAGCAGTCAAAAATCGTCCAAAGTAAAAAAAACAGATGTGACAAAACAAAGATGTCCTACTCCATCGAAGAGTGAGTGTTCGACTAATTAAAAGGTGAATAAATTGAATTAAAAAAACAGAAGGAACCTGAAGCTTAAGATCAAATTGAAAAAATTCCCGGAACCTGCGAAACCGAAAATACTGATCTTGGAAAAGAAAGATTGAAAGAAAACAATGCAGCTCTCGAAAGCACAAAAGCTTTTAGCTGACACGGCGAACCCATGAGCGCCCAACATGTTCTAGCAGTGAGTACATCCAGTTTGGACTGCGATGTAATTCTGTCTGTGCCACCGGAGCCGGCGTCATCCAATGCCGGCAGTACGATTTCCTCCGAGACTTACGGCGGAGGAACTGAAGACTCCATCTCCAGGCCTCAAATACCATGGATATCGAGATCGAGTTCTTTAGAAAAATGAAAAAAAGAAGCAAAAAAGGATAGCCAAAAGGGAAACCGAGCCGATAGATTATGTAGAAGAGAAAGATGATATGTCTCAATGAGAAATTTACAATTAAACTGTATTTTTAATTTTTTTTAATATGAAATTTTTATATGTATTTGTTAAGGTTTTATTATAAGTGTTCTGTGTGGTGTTAAATAGCAAAGGCTCTTGACACCTTCGTCAATTTTTGTTTAATAGACCTTTTTATGAGCGGTTTAATTTTCATCGCAGAAATGTTTTGTTTTTCATAGTATTTTACCAAATTTTGTAAGAAATGGTTAGAATCTTTTTAAATGGCAAGGGCCTTTACACCCTTGTTATGTTGTGTTTTTCGAGTTTCGATAACCATTGACAAGTCTATCTTTAGATACTCTTTTTTATGAGACTAGTCCTTGACTATGTCACTTGTGTACGTTTTTAAGTAAAGATATTCTTTTTTTTTTATTTTGATGTGGAAGGAGCAAATGACTATAGCTGTCGATGCACCTAAAACTTCAAAAAAATTATAATAATAATGCCCTGAAGTAGATAATCCTCAAGTCTGGAACACACCATCTACGTTCGACGTCCAGAGCGGCAACAGCTGTACATACGTACAATACATATAGCTGGCTAACGGGGCTCCGAGTATTTTCCTCGGAAATGTGATGTTTTTTGACCTGACTTCCACCTTCAGGTCACTGTTTTGGATTGGATTTTCTTGGCCGCCTGCAGATCGTGTACATTAAAAATGATTTAGAAATGGACTTATACCACATTTAGAGCTGGCGATGTGACGGCCAGGGTCGATGTAGTTGCAGTTGTAACGGAGGCCATTCCGCTTTCCATATACCCCCTGTGATGTCAAGCATGTAGTGAAGGCGCCCATGGTTTTCGGTGCATGAGAGTCCTGTAAGCTTCGGTGAGTAGGGGCCAGGAGTCAGTGCATAGATTGCGCATCCGATCTCTGCCAGGACATATGCCGGTTTCACCGGAGTACCGGATCGGACCTCCAAGGTTAGCAGCCCTGTAGTGGGGTTGCACCCCGACAGCGGCTAATCTTGCTACAGAAGGGATCAAACATAATATAATAGCTTGACCAACTTAACGTGGCAAAGGGTGCATGTAAACATTCTCGTTTAGAAACAATTGATTCGCCACCATCGAAGAGGAAATGTACTAAAGAGACAGAGAGAATTTGAAAAGATACAGACAAAATCAGTAGAGATTTGAGGAAAATTTTTGTTTGGCAACAGTGCACCCAAAGCGCATTTAGTTATTACGAGGGAGAATGGGAATTTCCAGAAAGTCAATCCTTTCTTAATCGCCAGAGATATAAACTGTGCTGGTGGTCCTGTCAAGGAGATTCGTAAGAATTTTAATGGATTGTACATCAAAACTGTACACGATAGTCAAAGTCAATAAGTACAGTCTCTGAAGAAGATCGGTGAGTTCGTGTTGTCTGTACAATCTCAGAGTACGCTTAACTCATCAAAAGGAATCGTTGTTTGCCGTGATCTTCTTAATTGCACCGAACAAGAAATAGTAGAGGAAATGTCGAGTCAAGGAGTGATTCAATACCGCTGGTTAACCATGAGAAAAAAACGGCGAGTTTATACCTTCAGCGTCGCATGTGTTGACTTTTAACAGACCTAACCTGCCTGAGAAAGTGCGTAGTGGCATACATCGTCTAGACGTGCGCGCTTTTATCCCACAACCTATGCAATGTTTTAAGTGTCAACGTTTCGGACATACTGCGGTCAGATGAGAAAAGCAAGAAATCTTCGTGTGCGGAATGGAAATTCATGAGAGCAATCCATGTAAAGACCCTCCTGTGTGCATTAACTGCAAAGGGCACCACAACTGCCGATCAAGGAACTTCCCGGTGTACAAATGGGAAACGGCCATTCAGGAAGTTAAAACTCTGCAAAAAATAAGTTACCCTGAAGCGAAGAAAATTATTAACTGTGTAACACCTCGACCGACAACGACATATGCAGCTGCTGCCCCTTCGTCATCTAAGGTTAACGTGGAGCAGTTGCTTACTACGCTTGCACCCACTCTTGCGACTATGATAGAGAAAATCATTGACACCAAGTTTGAATCAAGTCAACGGAAGGAAACAATTAAACACGTGAAGACTCATCCACACATGGATTGTAGAATTAAATCTTCTCATGGAAAAGAAGCAGCAAAATCCGCGACGATGGCACCATCAATTGATTTTGTGGGTAAAGATAAGGAGACATCTGACAAAGCCAAAAATATCATTCCTTCGACCAGTCATAAGAGGAAGGAGGTTGTGGAAAGGGTACAGAAGAAGTCGGAGATTACTGCACTGGAGGTGCAAGTAAAAATAGTGAAAGCACCGGATATAGATGCTATATAACCCGTACCTGTTGATTCTCCAAAAGCCCAAAGGACATTCAAGGAGAGGGTGAGTACTTCAGCCGTCCCAAGTATGCCTTTGGAGATCGAATCAAGTTTAGATTCATTAACAGCCATACTAACTGCTTCGTCTAAGTTCTCATCACCTCATGTCAATCGCAGAACATCTCTGGAATCAGAAAGAAAGGAAGATACCATGTCCGAGGCCTCAGACACTTTGTCATCAGAAGTAGAAGCCGTCAGGAGAATGGAAAAAAGATGCAAGAAAGGATGGCCGAAAGAAAAGTGTAGGAGGTAAGAAAATGTGATCTCTTTAAGAATCAAGATAATTATGATAAGTGATTGTGTTTCAGTACTTGTGTTTTCATTGTGACGTGTAAAATAACTTAAGTGTTATTTTCCTTTTTTTCTTCTTTTGAAGTGGAAGGGGCTAATGACCAAAGTAGTTTGTCTCTTAAACATAAAAAAATAAATAAATAAGTAAATTTTTAAACGGGCTTATCAGAAAAGATA
This sequence comes from Lycorma delicatula, assembly GCF_047948215.1. Lineage (NCBI taxonomy): Eukaryota > Metazoa > Arthropoda > Insecta > Hemiptera > Fulgoridae > Lycorma > Lycorma delicatula. Next base: position 13,780,937 of record NC_134458.1, on the reverse strand, counting down.
AAAAAATTCACGTAGGTCAAGTAATGTAACAAAAGTACTACTTTAAAAAATCTCAAACCTTCTCTTTAAAAATTATACTCATGCTGGAAAATACTGTATCCAGGTAAAATATACAAAAGAGATAACTATTAAAAATAAAGAACATAACTGCCCAAAAATACATTGCTCTTTTGTTCTGGTTTGGTTACGTTGTGATTTTGTATTAATAGAAAATACCCAGTTTGAATTTCTAAAATCGGAAGATTGGTTGCAAAGATATAACAGAACTTCCGAGTAACCGTGATTTATTAGATCAAAAGTGTACTTGATGAATGCAAAAGTTAGCCTTTAACCTACCAACAAATTTTGAAAATTGGATGATTGTTTGCAGAGATATTATAAGAGAACCCCATTGCACCTCCCAAAACAGCGCCCCAGGGGCACACCGTTTGTTACCAGTTGATGGTGATGATTGCTCTAGCCTTGCACAAGGTGCTCGCACTACTTCACCGCTCTAGCCTCACACAAAGTTCCCACAGGAAGCCCATTATTATTAAACAGAAATTCTTAAATTTATTTTTAATATTATTTTATTTTATTTAAGGTAAATTAAATGCTATCATTTTTGTAATTCTATTCATTTGATTGATTTGAATCATTTAATTCAAACCCGGCTAACACAGTGATAGAGGCTCACAGTTTTTAATTAATTCAAGTCATTAAAGTTTGAGCTTCAACCGGAAAATCTTCACTACATTATTAATTATATATACACATATATAATATATATACATATTTATATAGCCTACGACACTCCCGGAAACGTAAGGATTGCAACGCGGGATCACACATCTAAATCGGTTAGGCCGTTGAGCTGCTACGATGGAAAAAACATACATATACATACACCCTAATAAAGAACACGCTTACATAATCGAGGATACTTCCCGTCAAGAAATCATAAGCTTTTTCTTAAATGTTTATAATCAATAAATACTGTAATAATAATTATAAAATAAATTTTACTACCCTAATCTACACAGTCAATATCGTAGCAGAGCTTAAAACAACTATTTTTGATACAAATAAATCGATATTGAAAATACTATCGATTATCTATATAGAATCGTATATATGATTGTTTTCTGGCCTGGTAGTTATAATTAAACAAACACATACACATATTTATACAGCCTATGACACTCCCCGTAATGTATGGATTCTAACAAAGAGTTATACATTTAAATCGGTTTGGCCGTTGAGGTGCTACGGTGGAACAAACATACGTATACCTTAAATACATTACACTCCTTTTTGGACAGTCGTGTAATAAAAGTGAATTCACAGTTAAGTGTTGGAATTCAAGAGTATTAGGTCTGAAAGAAGGGGAGACTTATTTTAAGTTAGTATTTATTCAACGGCACATACAATAGACACAAATAGATATCGTTTCTCTTTATGCGACTCGTCAGATACTTATTATTAGTAAATTAAAGGAGTCTTTATAAATCGTAGATACATCAATCGGGGGTATACTGTATAAGAAATCCTTTTTTTTATGGTACAAAGCGTCCATTTGATATTTGATTTCTGGGTGTCTTCATGGCAATAAGAGTACGGTCAAACTATTGCGGGTTTACTTTACTCTGATAAATTAGTTAACAGTTTTGTAAAAGTTCATAATTTTTAGAAAAAAGTCACTATAATCCGGTCACGGGAGGGTCGCCCTACATAAATATTTAATACACTCAGAGCTTAACGCGAAGCAACGTTTTAAGTCCCCGCTGCAATTACTAATGATAAAGTTAAACTAAATTCGTTGAGTTGAAAATATTTTTGTCTATGTAAAGATTTTCTTTCAATATTAACTTGTAGATATTTTATCATGTTTAGCCATTATTTTTTATCGAGATGAAAACTATTAATCCTTTGTAATGTAAGCGGTACAGAATTAAGTATTTTGCTCTGAAATATTTTATTTTTGTTCTTAATATGCACATTACTTGGTGTAATCATCAGCTTTTGCTAAAATCCTAATTAATATTAATTTAAAAATTTGAACTCGTAAATGAAATTATATTTTTATTAATTTTTTGCTACTCTTTACGGTCTAAAGAATGCCTTCGATACGAATCTCTCTTGTCTACAAATCTCTATAATTTTAAACGATGTTTTTTAACAGGTTGACAGCTATGAGATCCTTAAGTTAATATATATACACACATATATATATATAAGTTCATAAACATAACTTAAGTTATATATATTTCTGGCTCTGAGGTCTGTTTTGATGTTTCAGTGTAATGGTGATCTCCAACTGCTAAGGGATTTTTTCCTCTCATTTTTCAGATCAAAAATGCCATATTCTAATCGAGTAAATCACGAAGATTCCAACGGTATACTTAGCTTCTTTATGCATCGCCTGATTCAAAAGTTACCAAGCTATTTCCCAAAAATTATAAATCTTATATTATTGTTATATAATAACGGCTGATTTTTACAATTTTAGGCAGGCAAAACAATTTAAAACCCAGTGTTGAGGAAGTGTTATGTGCATGTGAACGGACTGTTTTTTTCTAAATCACTGTCGTTAAACGTTATTATTAAAAATCAACATAATTATTATTCTTTTAAATATTCCCTCTTTATTACAAATATTTACTTTTTCCACATCAAAGTTACTTTTGAATTATGTTATTACAGTGATGGATAAAGTAAAAAGTTGAGTGATATAAAAAAATCGCATGTAAAATTTTTCCAAGTACGTTGTGAACCACACAAACCTACAATCATGGATATCATTTCAGATGACTGAAATGTTTCTTCTTTACTTCATCGTTGTAAACAAATTATTGTATTGAAATTATAAGATCACTAACTTTGTCTCATTCGCTGAAATGGTTTTTTTTTTTAGGCACCAGTTTGTGTCGCACACTGAATCCTGTGAGCCCTAAATTTATGTATGTTTTCTTATAATTACACAGAATTTAAGATAGAATGAAATTTTGTATAGAAAACGTATAGATTGAAAAGAAAACAGAAATTGGGGGGAAAAATTTGTATCTGTGTACTGAATATAATCTGTGCAGCAATACTTGACAACCCAAGTATTGCTGTTTTGGTTGCAGTAAAGTTGTTAAAGAAAAGTTAAAATTTAATATAAAATAATTATTCTACTTGATTATAATTAATTTATTTTAATTGTTATTTCATTTTTTATTTTTTTTGTCTTCAGTTATTTGACTGGTTTGATGCAGCTCTCCAAGATTCCCTATCTAGTGCTAGTCGTTTCATTTCAGTATACCTTCTACATCCTACATCCCTAACAATTTGTTTTACACATTTCAAACGTGGCCTGCCTACACAATTTTTTCCTTCTACCTGTCCTTCCAATATTAAAGCGACTATTCCAGAATGCCTTAGTATGTGGCCTATAAGTCTGTCTCTTCTTTTAACTATATTTTTCCAAATGCTTCTTTCTTCATCTATTTGCCGCAATACCTCTTCATTTGTCACTTTATTCACCCATGTGATTTTTAACATTCTCCTATAGCACCATATTTCAAAAGCTTCTAATCTTTTCTTCTCAGATACTCCGATTGTCCAAGCTTCACTTCCATATAAAGCGACACTCCAAACATATACTTTCAAAAATTTTTTCCTGACATTTAAATTAATTTTTGATATTAACAAATTATATTTCTGACTGAAGGCTCGTTTTGCTTGTGCTATTCGGCATTTAATATCGCTCCTGCTTCGTCCATCTTTAGTAATTCTACTTCCCAAATAACAAAATTCTTCTACCTCCATAATCTTTTCTCCTCCTATTTTCACATTCAGTGGTCCATCTTTGCTATTTCTTTGTCATTTCATTACTTTTGTTTTGTTCTTGTTTATTTTCATGCGATAGTTCTTGCGTAGGACTTCATCTATGACATTCATTGTTTTTTCTAAATCCTTTTTACTCTCGGCTAGAATTACTATATCATCTGCAAATCGTAGCATCTTTATCTTTTCATCTTGTACTGTTACTCCGAATCTAAATTGTTCTTTAACATCATTAACTGCTAGTTCCATGTAAAGATTAAAAAGTAACGGAGACAGGGAACATCCTTGTCGGACTCCCTTTCTTATTACGGCTTCTTTCTTATGTTATTCAATTGTTATTGTTGCTGTTTGGTTCCTGTACATGTTAGCAATAGTTCTTCTATCTCTGTATTTGAACCCTAATTTTTTTTTTAATTCTGAACATTTTATTCCAGTCTACGTTATCGAATGCCTTTTCTAGGTCTATAAACGCCAAGTATGTTTGTTTGCTTTTCTTTAATCTTCCTTCTACTATTAATCGGAGGCTTAAAATTGCTTCCCTTGTCCCTATACTTTTCCTGAAACCAAATTGGTCTTCTCCTAACACTTCTTCCACTCTCCTCTCAATTCTTCTGTATAGAATTCTAGTTGAGATTTTTTATGCATGACTAGTTAAACTAATTGTTCTGTATTCTTCACATTTATCTGCCCCTGCTTTCTTTGGTATCATGACTATAACACTTTTTTTGAAATCTAACGGAAATTCCCCTTTTTCATAAATATTACACACCAGTTTGTATAATCTATCAATCGCTTCCTCACCTGCACTGCGCAGTAATTCTACAGGTATTCCGTCTATTCCAGGAGCCTTTCTGCCATTTAAATCTTTTAATGCTCTCTTAAATTCAGATCTCAGTATTGTTTCTCCCATTTCATCCTCCTCAACATCCTCTTCTTCCTCTCTAACACCATTTTCTAATTCATTTCCTCCGTATAACTCTTCAATATATTCCACCCATCTATCGACTTTACCTTTCGTATTATATATTGGTGTACCATGTTTGTTAGATTTTACAGATTATTAGATTTTAATTTATGTACCCCTAAATTTTCCTTAACTTTCCTGAATGCCCCGTCTATTTTACCAATCTTCATTTTTCTTTCCACTTCTGAACACTTTTCTTTAATCCACTCTTCTTTCGCTAGTTTGCACTTCCTGTTTATAGCATTTCTTTATTGCCGATAGTTCCTTTTACTTTCTTCATCACTAGCATTCTTATATTTTCTACGTTCATCCATCAGCTGCTATATATCGTCTGAAACCCAAGGTTTCCTACCAGTTCTCTTTATTCCGCGTAAGTTTGCTTCTGCTGATTTAAGAATTTCCTTTTTAACATTCTCCCATTCTTGTTCTACATTTTCTAGTTCCCATTTTCATTTACTAGTCCCCACCCGGAAATCCGAACGGGGGACTGGTTTATCTCCGGAATATTTTACCAAGGAAGGCGCCTCCATCATTGCTATATGAAAATGCAGAGCCACATTTTCTTGGAAAAAAAGCAGCTGTAGTTTTCCATTGCTTTCAGCTGCGCAGTACTCAGAGGACTGAGTGATGTTGATATGGCCGTTTAAGTCATCCTGACTCCCGCCCCTAACAACTACTGAAAGAGCTGCTGCCCTCTTTCAGGAAACATTCCTTAGTCTGGCTCTCAACAGATACCTCTCCGATATGGTTGCACCTTCGGTCCAGCTAATCTGTATCACTGAGCACTCAAGCCCCCTCACCAACGGCAAGGTCTCATGATTCATAGAGGAGGAATTATTTTATAAGATAAAAATATAAGATAATAAAAAAATGCAAAAATCTTAAATGCAATTCAAACTGCAATTCTTAAATTTATCATCGTCAGAAAAGTTACATTTTAAATTATTTATTAAATGCAGGAATAGTTCAGGAAAATAATTTTCATCTTTTCTATTTACTTTTAAATATATATATATATATATATATATATATTGTTACCACATATATCCCTAATTTAATAACGGCGATAACGATAGCAATGATGTGAGCTGGCGCACAGTATACGGACGCGCGGATACAGCATCACTCCCACCGCGCAGATGACCGTGCAGTTTTCCCACCATAGCGGCGCTGCAGCTCCACCACTCTCAGGCTCCAATAAAAGTGCGTGCACAGGAGTGAATTTTTAATTCATTGTCGACCACCACTTGGAGAAGATCAAGAAGAAGAAGAATAAGATGGAAGAAGACAGAAGTTCACTGGTCGCCTCAACATGTGACCTCCCAGCGGATGCCAACATCCCCGCCTGAGCCGCAGGCTTGGCCGGCCCGTCGCGGGAGTCGCTGGATGCGGACGCAACCTTCCCGCTCCAGCTCCAGCTCGCCGAGCTTCAATCACCCTGGCCGGTGGACTCGGCAGCAATAGCCGGCCCAACGTGGGATCGCTCGGGGAGAACCGCCTCTGCCGCACCGGCGAAGAACGACCGACGGCGACCCGACACTGCGAGGCTCTGGGGGCCACCACTGCTACGCTGTAGTGGGGACCCAACTGCCGCTGTGGGAAAGTCTGGTGGGATGTCAATGGATGACTCGCAACTCCCCGACTTCGCCGGAGACCAGCTTCCGGACCCAACAGCTTTTCTAAGAGCTAACGAAAAAAACGGTCCTTTTCAGGGCCACCACAAGGTATATATTATGAACCGTCGAATCCATTCGACGACAACAGCCCTTCTCGGGCTACCTTAAGGTTAGCAAATACAACGAACTATCGAAGACAAAGACGGCACTTTTCAGGGCCACCATAATGTTTGTAAGTGCCTCGTGCCGTCGAAGCCATTGGACGACAATATATATATATACACATTTAATAATACCATCTATGAGAAATTAAATATAGGATGGTTTTTCTAATTGGAATATATAATGTATAAATAATAGTGAATAACAAGCTAGAAAATGTTATGTTGTCATTTCTATCGCCTTAAAGGTCTTATTGCGTGCTAAGTATGTGCTAGGTGCTGACTGAGTTGATAATACGTAATTTAGTTCACTCCACAAGCTAGGAGTAGCTCCCAACCGAATGAAGTACACCTGCTTTTAATACACCTGTTGAATTAATTGTATGTTACAGCATGATGTGTATTTACATTTATTGTGAATTTATGAAAGAAGGCGCTTTAAGGGTAGTTTATTGATAAGAAATTTTCCATAGTCGTCTGGTCTGGTTTATGGTTACAAATTTTTTCCTTTTGTTTGATGCAAACAAAATACGAGATAAAGCTGTTTTTGAGTTTATTTGTTATGTATGTATATAAGTAAATATATATATATATATATATATATATATATATATATATACACACACAGATAGAGAGAGAGAGAGAGAGAGAGAGAGAGAGTGATGAGTGGATATTAGGTTGTGTGATATAAATTAATTTAACCATTTTTGGTATATTTTGCCTATCGTTTTTTTTTTTTAATCTAATTTAATTAAATTAAAGATTTCATTTAAACTTTTACACAAATTACCTTTATTATATCTTAAATATCAGTAAATAACAGCTTACCTTTGTTTTATTTCAAAACTTTATCTGCAATATTCAGCTACGTCTTGGCAGATTTAATTTATAGAAATCTGTATGAATAATTTTTAATTAAAAGGTTTATATACAAGGTTCACATGATTTTCGATAATTTTGATCTGTAGATTGTTTTATTAGGTTTCTTTGTTTGTGCCAGAATACTGGAACAAATAAATATAATTTTCACGTAAAAAACCAAGTCTTCTTTTATTAAATATTGACCTAAAAATTAAAAAAATATTTTTTTTTAATATTTGCTTGAATATAATACTTTATTAAACCGAATCGTAGAAAGTATAAAAACAGAAATGAAAAGAATAGAGAGGTCTTTTTAATTCTGAATAGACAGGTTGATAAAGTACGAAATAAATAGTTTATAGCTGTTTATTTCGACGAATGATCGTGGAAGAATCTTGTAAAGAGCCGGATTAGAACGGTAGGCCGTTTATTAAAACTTTATGTTTAGTTAATTTTGAAACAAAATTATATATAGAAGATAAAGACCATAGAGAAAGACTAAAACTGGAATATACAAAAGGATTTAAAGTACAGAAACGGCTTCACGTTTCAAAACTGAGGAATACTAGGTGGTACAAACAAGTGCGGATCTACATAGTTACAAATTACTATTCTACGTTGTGTTTGAAATGTTTCTCCGCTATCTTGAATCTAAATTTTTTTACACAACTGTTTAAAAAGGACTGTAATGTATTTAGGGTGTACGTACGTATGTATGTATATTTTTTCGCCGTAGCAGCTCAACAGCTGAACCGATTTAGATGTATGACCTCGCGTTGGAATCTTCATGTTACCTGGAATATCATAGACTACATAAGTATGTGTATATATATATATTTTAGATTTTAGTTACTGTAATTATCACAATATTTAATTTTGAAATTTAAAAAGACATTAATAAAGTAAGAGTAGTAAGTCATCTGTTATTTTACTACAATGCAATTTGTATTACGTTACACAATGATATAAAAAAACTTGCTACGGGGCGTTTTGCATCGTTTTATTACTACATCGATGTTTCCACTTTTGCAATTGCTTATAACTTGAAAACGAAAGCATTTATCGTAAAATGGTTTTTGGGATCGCTTTTTCGTTAAATGTTACATTAAAATCATGTATCATATGCCCACCTTCCTATTTTTAAAAATAGAAGTTGAATCAATGTGGCGGATCCAAGATAGCAGATAAAAATTTCAAACACTTCATAAAGTAGTAATTCTGTAACGATGTAAATCCGCACTACGTTATTCCCTTCTACCGTCTAGTATGCGAGTTTGGTGGTCGTGAACACACATTAACATCTGTGGCGACTTACCAGGCGTTCCTGGAGGACTCAGTTTCCAGATACTCCGGAGGATGAAACAAAAGTCGGCTTAGGGCGGGGGTTACGCCCTTCCCTGGCGTACGGCCTGTGGAACCCGTACATATAGACCGAGTGGTTTCTAGAATGGCACCGGGGATTGACCAACTTGACCCAGATATTTTTTATATCTGCTGGTTTTCATAAGAGACGTTTGGCAGGCTGTTCTCGGGGCACCTAAGCTGGGGTTGCTTTCCGACTTGTTGCAAGGTGGCTTTGGTGAGGGTGCTCGTAAAATCAGGAAAGGATCCGAGTGAGGTCAGCAGTTATCGACCCATCAGCCTCTTGCCGGTAATCGGCATGTTCCTTGAAAGGCTGGTTGTAGAACGGCTCTGGGAAAGCATCGATATGAACTCACTTCTAAATCGAGGCCAGTGATTTAGAAGTGCCAACCCTTCATGAAAAGGATTGGCACCGAGGATTGCATCTTAAATACTCTGACCGAGGTGGAAGGCGCCGACTGTAAATATGTTTTGGCAATTTTTATTGACATAGAGGGAGCATTTCCTTCCTTGTGTTAGAGTTCTGTCCTCTATGAGTTGGAACGCCGCAACGTTGCCGTAGCCCTACAGGCCGTAGTGCGTGACTATTTTTCTAACCGTACGGCTCTGTTTAGAGATGTGCACCTGGCTGTGGAAAAGTCCGTCACCAGGGGAAGCCCGCAGGGTTCTGTTCTCGGTCCCCTGCTGTGGCACCTGGTATTTGACGGATTTCTGAGACTGACATTCCCGGCAGGGGTCACGGCCCAGGCTTTCACCGATAACTGTCTCTTGTTAGTCGTGGTAATTCACGACCGCAGCTAGAAGACGGGCCGCAGGCGGCTTTGTCAACCGCGGAAGGCTGGCTGGACATGCAAAATTTAAAGATTTGTGTGCCCAAGACGAAGTTTATGCTTCTCAAAGGTGCAGATAAATTATCGTACAGTCGTAACACTCACATTAAGTATAAAGGCTGTGTTATCAGCCGAGTTAGAGTTGATATGTACCTAGGTGTTTTTTTTTTATTAGAAGTTGCTATTTAACAACCACATTAGGCACATAGTGGCGGACGCCGTCTCTGTGATGCACAAGGTTACGAGAATTGCTAGGAAGGATTACGGGCTGTCGGGCCGTCATTATACATGGTGTACCGAAGAATCTTCGAAAGTATGGTCTCTTATGCTGCGTCCATTTCGGCGCATAGGTTGAACAGAAATCGAGCACTTATTCAGAATTTAAGGAGTGTCTAGCGCAGAGCATTAACAGTATGCACTGGTGTTTTTAAAACATACTTCTAGGAGGCTACTACAGTATCGGGAAAGGCTCTCCCAATCGATGTAGTGGTGAAAGTTTGGGCGGCCATGTGGAAGTTACGAAGAGGCAGGAAGGCCGAGGTATTTAGGATGCGGTTTCCAGCTGGGCGTGTACCAGAGCGGAACGGTGATCACAATGCACCGGTTCTAAATTTCGATCAGTTGCTCATCTCCCGCCTGAGGAGGAGGCTTTACAGTATCGCGATGGATTTATAGCAGCAACAATGGCACACCACGACTAAGGGAAGGTTCTTGTATAGATTTATACAGGACTTGTGGGGATGGTATGCCTCTCCTTGGTTTTATAACGGCAACTGGTTATAATGGTGCCCAGGTGCTCTCCAACCACGCGAACTTGAACCAATATTTGTCTGGTAGCTGATGAGCTGTGCGTCTGTGAAGAGGTCCAGTCGAACGAACATATGTTGTTCGAATGCCCAGCTCTTGGGCGGACCAGAACTCAGCCACCCTGGAACTCAGAGGTTAAGGGGAAAATTGGCCACTCATAAACGGCGGGTCAATGTGGCGTCAGCCGCATTGTCGAACTGTGTGGTATTTCCTTGATGCCGTTGCTTTGTTCAACCGGCATCAGAAGTTTATTTAAGGAAAAGATTCTTATACCTCATTGCTGTGGGAAGCTATCCGAAAATTATGGCTGACCATCAGCCAATTAAAGCTCCAAGCGCTTTAATATTGGTGAACAGGTACTTGCTGGCATTCAATGACCTAGGCGTGGCAGCGAATTGCTGCCTTGACGTGATAAATTTAACTTATTGAATGTCATATATATTTTAGTAGTTGACGGGATGCGCCTACCCATTTTAGAACATATGACATGTACAACATGGGACATGGTGAGACAAGAAGCAAGTGGTGTGTGTCATCATGGTTAGTTCGCTCACGCAATTAGGTTAGCTCTAGAAGCTAGTTAGGACACTGGTCACTAAATTGATTCGAGGCTCAGTAGCCTTTAGCGGCATAGACATTCGGTCTTATGCTTTAGAGCGACCGAATGGGGTGGTGGCGGGAGAATTGCAATGCAAATCAATCAAAAATCTACCCTCTAGTATTCTTTAGTTTTCGAATATGAAGCCGTTTCCGTTCTTTAATATCACTCTGTATATAAAATAGTTAACTTAGGTTGAAGTTTGTATTAAGTATGTTTTAATTTAAATGATTAGCGCAAAACGTAAAAAAAAGAAAAGTTAGCGACTAATAATTTCATACACGTGAAAAGATTTTTTGCAACTTTTAAGCGACATTCCTTCCTCAGCATTAAAAAACCAGTTTTTATCAGGTCGTTATTTAAAAGATAATTACTCGATGGATGAAGCCACTTGATGAAAATCCATCATAACGAAAGGAAAACAAAATTTATTGTTTGATTTTCACTAAAAACATCACAATAGCTGTTTTGGTACACAGTACCTCCTCATGTTTTCTGTTCGTAATGCCGGAGGAAGAAAGTTGTACCGAAACAGATGTGATTTTTTTGTGAAAATCAAATAATATATTCTGTTTGGCTTTTGTTGAAAAATAATTTATCGGAAACAAAAATAGAAATCATAAAATGTTATTATTGTTGGCTCTCCCTTTTTTCGTCTCATTTTTTTATTTTTAATATCTAATTAAATTACATGTGATACATTTTAACGTTCGTTGAGAAGATTTTAAGAAACAGTGAGTGGCATCATAGCTACTATAGTTATTAAATATTATCCGTGGAATGATATATCAAAAACATAAAGAATGCTTGAAGGCTTATTATATGCTCGTAAGTAGTCCGCTTGTATATACGTAAGCAGCTATTTTTTTTCTTCTTTGCCATTTTCTAAATGAACAGCAGTATTATTTCTTACTTCATACCTGTTTCTGAGGTTTTCATACACTACACAATCTTCCAGGAAATACTTAAGAGTAAGCGGTTTTAACAAACACTGCACATCGGTCTTTCTTTGCCGGTTAACAAATTATGTTATTCGTGTGTGACCGATTTTGAGTCTGGTCACCGCTTGTTGTTCCCGGCGAGTCAGTATCACGCCGCTCTTCAATTTATATGAAGTAGTTTTAATCACATTTAATTTCTTATTTAGTATTTTCCATTCATGACTCCACGTATTTCTGATAGTCATTGTTAGACGATTTTTAACGTCTGCCACTCGAATAGGAATTGTGTCTATATTCTCACAAACTGTTACAATTCTGGGAGCTGCACTTTCATTTCCTGAGATACCAGCATTTCCTGAAGTCCATACAAACACACATCGCTGTCCCGTTCGGTTTAATGCATATAGAATGGACAGGATGTTTGCGATAAGGACATCCTCATTGTTTTTGTTCCGAACAGCAGTTATTGCGCTTAAAGAATCGGAACGTATAAGCAGTTTCTCTTCGCAGAAATGTTCTGTATAGCAAAATGTTTGCATCGATTTCGATCACTAAAATTTACTTATCAACAATATTTACCGTTCATGTGATCAGATTTGAAAACTTTGGTGTGTCATGTGCCGCATCTACGTTAAGATGAATTCATCGGTTAGTTAAATTGTGAACAGGAAACCGATAAAAAGTGAAGAATATTGGATTTGTAGAAAATATGATGATAATTGGGAAATTTTGACTGAAAAAATCTTTTACTGCACGTTATTAAATTGGTAATATTTATTTGTTCTCTTATATTATTCATAGATCGCTAAAAATTGGAGATCACTTGCTCCTTGTAAATCCTAAACCTAATTTAAGAAATAATTTTTAAATCGAATTTCAGAATAAAAAGTAAAACAAAAAACATTGAAACCAAGTTTACATTAGATGATCGCTTCAATTATTAAGGAATCATCATCAGTCGATACTGAAGGTACTGAGGATCCTCAGTATCTAATGATGATGATTGTTTAAAATTCGAACTGCCGCTATTTTTTTAGTTTTAACTAAATGAAAGTAGGTAATAAAAAAGCGTTTATTATTTTTATTTTTCTCTAACGTTTTAACAAATATGATTTAAAATACCCAAGATGACTGTCAAGAACAGTTAAAAAAAATGTCCAATCTATAATCTGATTTCGATTTTTAAACCATCATCATCAGTAATTACAAAAAAATATACATATGAAAACAAAGCTTTATAAATAAATTAAGAAAAAACTTATGAAGCAACTTATGAAAAACAAACAAACTTATGAAAAACTTTTTATGAAGAAACTAAATTGTTGCCCAAGCAGAAAGCTGGGTACATTACTATACGATATAGTCTATACCACCTGGGTCGATCGCCACGCCTTCTCTTTCTTTCCCCTTTGTTAAATTATAATAAGGTAGGGCTTTTATAAAAAAAAGCCGATTGCTGGAAAGTTGAAACGTATAAATTTATCTCTTGTCGGAACAAAATTTTAATAAGATAAATGTCCTTCACAATTAAAAAAAACCTCAAAGATTTTTAAGAAATTAAAATTGTAAATTTTAGGATTTATTAAACTTCTTAAAAAGTGTTACTTATTTTTTTAAAAATATTATTACTATTATTTTTTTTTAAATATTTTCTCTGTCGTTAATAAAGCAATTTTCTAAATTATATAATTCCTGCTATTATGAATTTATTAAGATTTTACTTTTCAAGCAGTTTTGAGCTACGGCCGATTTATCTGGTCTTTTGTGCTTATATAACTATAAGCACATATTACCAAATATTTATAATACCAAATATTTCTTTATTCGAATTTGTTTTTTTTTTTTTTTTTTTTTTTTTAGATTGTCCAATGTTAGAAAAATTCGAACGTTGAAAGTAAATTACAAAGATATTTAAAAAAATTAATAATAGTAAAATAATTATTCAATAAAAAAAAGAAAAAATAATTAGTTTTATTATTAATTAGCTTTTTGACTTACTTAATGTTATTATCTAAATATTGGACATTTATTTATATTGGAACTTTTAAATCATACTGTACAATCAGATATTTATTTAATTTATTTATTTTCATTTTTTTATTCTTTGCTTTAAATTTTAGCTTGGGGTGTTTATTTGATTCGCATTATGCTGGTACCATCAGGTGGTATACATTTTATAGACTATTCACTAATAAACAACTAAAATTTAATACTGTTGTAAATAAAACACAATGTACAGATATGATGTCATGATTAATTATTAAAGTTTTCCTTATATTATATATATATTCCGTCTAAAGTTGCTGCAAGAGGTAAAATTAATTGATATGCATAATAATAAAACTATAACTTGCAGTGATATATTTGTTGACTCTTTGACTACACAGTAAGGCGCAATTTAACTAGTTTTTTTAATATATAAAATTTCTATTCCATTCTTTCACGAATAATTTAAGAAATATATAAAAAATGTTCCGAGTTCAACTCTTTTTATAGATTTAAATCAAGTCTAGAATCAAGATATTAAATGTTTCAGATTTGGTTTGATCTTCGGATAGAGGGTAAAATTTTACTCATCTTAACTTAAAAAAGTCTCTTTGTACACTCCTATTCATATGATTATATTAGAGCCTGTTCTATGAATTTTTTCAGGCCTACCCAGTTATACCCTAAGGAGAAATATCACTCATAAAATTATGCTTCATTTGTTTCTTTTTCTTTTTTTTTAAATCTCATAATTCAGAAGTAAATGTATACAATTTTATGACTATATAAGATGTACTTTTTTAAATTATTTTATGTCTACGTTTTTAGTATATTAATCTTATACTGTTTTTTGTGTGTCTGTGTGAACAATTATTTTCTGTCATTTTATTTTATTGATTTTTCTATTAATATTTAATTATTTTACTTAATTTTGTTCGTAAATAGAAATTTTACATGAATTATTTAGTCATAATTCAAACTCTGTATTATTTTTCCATTTTTATTAGTATTTTGAAGGTTGGATGTAAGATAGGCTCTAACTTCGCCTTTGAGTTGTTACAAGTTGATAAATTTTATAAAATAAAGCCATAAATAAATAAATTCCATCTAATTTCATCAGACTGTAGGGAAAATTTTGGTATTTTCAAAAAAAAAGCGTAGTTTTTAAATGATTCCTAAATGTATTTTGTTCGATTATAAAATTAATGATCATCATTAAATTTTACCTGTGCAATCAGTAAAAATGTTAAAAATCGGGTACTTTAATAAGAATTTAAATTTATAACAAAGTTAAGGCTCTCATGTGTTCCTCAAAAACGAATTTGAAATTTTTAGGCTTAGCTGTTTGGTTATAATATCTATCTAACAAAATTGTTTTCAACGAAAACCAAAAATTCGTAAACATTTAATAAACCATTAATTAAAATTAACTGTGTTCATTAAACTGATATATGATAAACCTCCAAGGATCGGTGATTTATTATGAAACAGATATCTATATAAATATATGTGTGTCAGTTTGCTAATATGTTGTAATTTGTTTAAATTTGTCTACACGTCAAAAACAAATTCTGTTAGTAGGTCACACTGTAAATTGAATTGACATCAGTAAAATTGTATTCATAAAATGCCATTTATGTTTTTTTTTTCTTGGTAATGCCAATGAGAACGAAATGCTAATCGTTTACTGTTGGGAATTTATCATAGTTTTCCTAGTTATTGTCCATTTTCAAAATTAGATTTCTAATTATAGCACGGATCGCAAGTGTGAATATAATCGGTCTATTTGTGTTTGTCTTCTTTTTATCATTAATCGTATTAACGATCACAAGTACCCAACATTAATTAAATCTGCATCACTACTAGTCTTAATTAATAATATTTTGAACTGATAGGAGCCATTACAATCACGTATGTAACAATTTTTATAATGTATTGTGGACAAAATTAGATATTTTAATCACATATTTCAATTTAAGATAGATAGCATTTCTCTCATAAGTATTGTTTTACAATTAAATTAAATAAATAGATATTCGGAACAAACTGTCAAAACTTCTAGAACATAAGACCACTTTATTAAATTTAGAACAACAAAACACTGAAAAATAAAAAAAAAACACTATCGATACAAAAAAGTGACAAATTTGATCGCGCTGTACTTAAAAGCAACAATTTTTATATAAATAGATGAATACACAGAAACACTTCACATTTATACAGAATCAGTATTCCCCGATCGCTTAATCGACAAAAAATATAGCATGATAAATATTAAAAACAAAATCCAAACTCATAAAAGTTGCTTAACTTTTAAAACTGTAAATTTATCAGGTTTAGGCAATAACAAATTGTCATACACAGTTAAATGAACAAATACCATACACTTTTGATCACCTACAATATAATTTTCTATCGATTGATTTTCGCCTGACAGTAGCGTCGCATTACAACCGGTTGCTGGCCAACACCTATGAGATATAATTCTTTCACCTGAAATAATTCTTATTTACCATTATGTTAGAAATTTCCTTTTTTGACCGCTGTCCAATTTTGCTACTGTTATTATAACTCGTATACGTCTATATGGTGTTCTGTTAATGATTCTAATTTACCCACTAGATTTAAGCAAACATCGATATAAACAAATATTTTCATTAATATACATGCCCAGATCATTGCATTTACCTTTCCAGAAATTCTACATTTAATTTTATTTTGTACGTATTTGTTACGTTTGTTCATATTAAGAATTATTTTAGAATGTTATGTTAATTCGGATCTTCTGTTACGCGCCCCAAGATTGTTTTACGCATTACTAATGATTTGTTTTTTTTTTCTACATATTCGCTGAGTTTGGAACCCATACGACCATCCGAACGTAAGATTACCATTTTTCCACTCGGACACTGCGCGTTTACAGTAAAACAGGACAACTTTTAGCTCATAAAGCCATGTCACTGTGTCATGTTAACATTGGTTTTACAGCATACTGTTACACTGAAAATAACGAAACATCACCTTAACTTCACAAAGAAACATACAGCAGTATAAATTAATAAAATGCAAACTTTTTGTTACCATTTTGTAATTAGATCATCCAAATCAGGCTTGCCTTACGGTGTAAAGTAACCTGTAACCTACTTTTAAAAGTTATGCTACACACTTAATTCGCATATTTAACATATTCTACACACTTAACTACCTAAAACTATCTAAAAAATACATCAAATAACAGAACATTGTTACGTAGGTAGATTAATTTTATGTATATAACAACGAGAAATTAGTTTTACGCATAAATAGACGATACCAGATCGCTACCTTATTTGTAAGCTACTCAGACCAACACAGATAACAGTTTTACAAAATTATTTATCTAGGACATTATTTAGTCATTTAATACGATGATTTAAACGATAGTACGTTATAAATTTATATAAATTCGCAATAAATAACAAAAAACAGGGTGCGGGATGAATATCAGATAAGACCCATCAATTTTACAATACTTCTACCATGTAGGAAGGTTATATGGCGCCGATACTCGCTTTTGTATCAGGACATCTAGAAATCGGTTGGATGAATCGGTTATTAAGATCCTTAAAATCCTTCTGTTTGTTTTTTTTTAAATTTATTCCAAGGAATTACTGTATATTCTTAATTATATGTAAAAATTCATGCCTGAATACGTAAGTTACGTATAACAAAATGAGCGGTAGGAAATGGGTCCCGCTTTGTTACATGAAATTCTGAGATAAACGAGAAAGAGATGCGGTAGTGGTTGTAGTAATAGAAACGAGCTAATCGTGGGAGTACTTCCCTTAACGTGTCGGGAGAAAATTTACAGAATTCCAATTAAATTTTACTATTACTTTCAGTCGTCTGCTAATTATCACCTTCGACTACTCAAACTTAGATTTTTACAAAACTCTTAATATAACATAAAGTTGAATTACGGAATACGATTACTTTATCCACCGATGAATAAATTATAAAAACTTACCGTTAAGTATTTGAGAAGCTTCAGATTTGCTTGCTTTAACGATAACCGACTACTCCTCATCCGAGTAAACGTTAATGAAAATACGACTCCATCTGGTACGAATATTATCGACCCCCGGGGAATATAATGAAACACGTGGGTGTCAGAGGGATGCTATACTTACTCATCGATGAAATTAAACAACTCAACCGTTATAGCTAAGTGATCTAATAATTAAATTATAAATTTAATTAACATACGCAAGATTCAAACCATCAAAATTATTATTTTAAAAGAATTATTAAATAAAATAAATTAAATCGATCGGATTTTATATAAATTAATATTTGTTTCCCGTTAAATAATCGACGGGAAAAAATTAAATAAATTAAATTGGAATCGATACGTATAAAAATTAAATTCATTATATATTCATAATAATTTTTTGTCGGTAAATCTACTGAACAAAAAAGCTACTCGTGCTGCTTCTTCTCAACTATAAAAATAGCTAATAAAAAATAAGCAAAATTTGTGAAACAAAAAAAATGTTTTTTTAATTAATAATATATACTCGTGTGTATATATATTATATATTAATTATATTATAATTAATATATTAATTATATATATTATATATTATATAAGAATATATATAATAATTCTTTTATTAAAATTTTTATGGTTGTGTAATTAATTCAATTGGAATATTAAGTAAAAAAATTAATTTAAAACATTTTTTTAAAATTACTATTAACTGATAAATTATGTAAAAAACTTCAAGTATAAAATGAAAGTATCTTTAATACAAACGGCTGATGTTTTATTTAAGTTTGTCTTAAGTTTCATTTGAGGTTTATAAATGTTTGGTTTTTTAAGGGCAGAATTCAGAAAAAAAATTAAACGGCAAATAATGAACGAATCGGCTAAATTATAAATTTTTCTTTCCTTTTTACTTTTTCGCTACGCCCTTTCATTACTAAATTAACATATTTTTTTCTTAAATCAGTAATGAAAAAGTACTTTAAACTCTCTCCTTCTTCAAAAAACAAAAACAAAAAAATATAAAAAGTTAATCAACTAAACAGTCTTTGTAAAAAATGTATGTAAATACTTTTATAACATAAATATTGATCTGGTTTGTCGTTATATAATCTGGCAGCAGAAATCTAATCTTGAAAAAATTTTCTAACCAGTTTTGAAATTGTTTTGAGAAATTGTTGCTGCTTCCGAAAAATCATTTTATAAATATAAAAAAAATTAGACGTTTCTTTTAAGAGATTCCGTAAGGTAATTTGATGAACTTAAAATAGGTAAAAATAGAAATCAAGAATAAGGAAAAGATCTGTACGGTGAAAAAGTACCATATATCGGGCAGTAGCTATCAGAAAGAGACAAACATATCGTCAAGCAGGTTTAACTTTGTAGGTATATGATACTGGTCCCCATTCTTCCCACAAACCTTCGGGAGATCGGGGAATTTTTACGAAAAGAAGAATGTACTATGTATCGACTAACTTAAGGATCTTCTGAAATAAAAAATGGGCTAATCCTTCTTAAATATATATATACACCCTAGATTATTCTAGAAATAAAAAGGTACATGAAACCAAGTTTAAACCAAACCTCCCACTAGAGGTTCTCTTTTTCTGTATATTTTATAAAAAAATGTTAATTATATCCACAGTACAACCTCTGCCTAGAATAAGATATCATTTTCTTTTGTAATATTAAGTCATTTACAAATAGTAAGCGGGTAGATAATTTTCTGTCATAAGTTATTATAAATGAAAATTTTCAAAATATCAGTCGTGTTGACAGTTCATTTTGCTGTTAAATGTGTTCGTTTTGCCTAACATTACGTAACAAAAAAAAAAATATACGTTGTAGAGGATTTATTGAGTTGCAAATGTGTAGGAAACTTATTACTAATGGTTACATGGCCATGTTCTAGTCTGTATATGTTAATTTTTTTCACGAAATGACTGTATATTATATATATAGTACATAAATTAGATTACAGGATGGAGTACCATCTGGGTATTATGTCACTACAGTGACATAAATTAATACCATACATCTCTATTTATCCCATCATTTGGTTTAGAATTTCATCTTAATTTCGTAGTCCCGTACGAATTTAAATTGAAATAGAAAATTATATAATGCTGAGAAAACTGGTTTTCATTTTCTCCTATCTTCAAGGATGGGACTATTGTTCTCGTATACCCTCGTTATTGGTTTTTAAAGCGTATGGGAACATTTCGTCGAACGTTTATCGATAAGAATATTTAGATCTCTCGATTGAAAATACATTACTTTATTTTAAATACAGAATTTATATATTTTTGAAAATAACTGCAACTTTAATTTTTCGGGATAGATATTAATTATGTCTAAAACAGATTTGAGTTATATTAAAAAAAAAAAAATATAAAAACTAATGCGCTCCAAATTCTGTTTTAAAGAAGAGAAGAAAACCTAAATTAATATTAAATTATTGTTTTTACTAACCTACATATTTTGCAAGTTAATTCATTTCTTCAGGTCTCTTTTTTTATTGAAACTGTACAAAATCCTACGTAAAAATATTTGGTAACCGCGATTATAGACAACGTACAGACTTCACTGGAGTACAAAGTTCACATTTAGCAAAAATCATTTTATTTTAATTCAAACTATTACGCACTGTAGAAAAAAAATTGATATTTTACTTCAGCACTGTTACTTATATTAATAAATTCTGATATGAATACTCTTTTACTACATTTAAGACAAATGCCGGATTTAAATTTTAATACTATTTTTAAGAAAACAATGTTCGTAGCGAAACGCGAAGATACGTTGTGAATCAATTTTTACGTATCTAGAGGAAGTCAAATCTTACGATAAATCTGTCCGTTCATGATCATCCTTGATTAGAAGAAAACCTCATCGTAAAGAGATAATTAAAATATGTAAACTTTTTAAATTAATAAATAGATTTTTGTTTTAAATTTTTTCGTCAGAGATTCACAAGTTAACCAGCGGTTTAAGAAGATTAGAGATGTACCATTATTAAAAAAAAAATTTTGGAAAGGTTATTTTAAAATTATGCTTTCTTTTTAACCTACAATCCAATTTAAATTGTTTAATAAATTTAAAAACAAAAATGATTAGTAAATGTTATCAGTCTTCTTTGCAAAGATTTTCATTGTTGATGTTTACTGATTACACGTTGGTGTCAGCTGATGTTATTGTTGGCAGGTTTTTGTTTAATTATGCAGATCCGATCATAAAGACAATTGTAAACATTTTGAAGTAAGTCTAAAAAAAGTTTTATTAATATAATTTCGGTCGGTTTACCATTACAAAAGATAAAAGTTTTACTTTTCATCATCGGTGACTCATGGACGATAACAAATTTCAAAAGATTTTGTTGTGTGATCGCACAAAAAATAAGATGTATAAGTAGAACTAGACCGCTCTTATCTATATTTGGGATTTTGATATGCTCAAAATACCCTTTTAACATTAAAATAAAACTAAAAATATGACTTACTAAATTAGATTTCAGGAGAAAAGATAATAAAAAATTATATACGTCTTCTTTTGAAACATCTTACAATTCCTGTCAGGTATTGCTAGTTTTTTTTGTATTATCTAAATTTAGTTTCTTCTCAAAATATCCCAAAGTTTTTAATGATGTTAAATGCTAAATTCCCAGTTAAGAAACTAATATTTTATTAAAATGTCACTTATGCTGTTCAGAAAGGCAGTTTTTGAGATGTCTTACAATGCTAATAGAGCTACTTTGTTGAAATCGGATTTTTTAAAGTTTCTTTGCTTCGTTAGAGATTCGTTGCTTTTAAATTTCGTCAGTATTATTCTATTTCGCAGACCGGTTCAGAACCAGTAAATAGCGTCCCCTTTTTTTTATAAAAAAGCACATTCATTTTAATTTTTAAATTGAAGCAATACTTATCTTTTTCATGTCAAATCTTTAACTTTTTTTGTGAATTCGATTTTCAGCGTCTTATTTTGTCACCGTTTATTAAGGATATTCAAAAGCAAGGACCGTTTTCGTGCTGTTTGTTTTATTTTTTAGCTTAGGTTATATTTTTTATAGGATCATAATTTGTTAATAACATATCGATGAAATTAAAGTAAAGTAAGGGTTATAAATCAAACCGAACAATTTTAATATCCACAAATAAATTTAATACATGATCATTCTTTACACCGTCACATAACATTTAAGAAAGCGTTAATATATTTCATTTAAAAATATGATAACAGTGAACTCTTGTCTCTGAATAAAAACGAATCCAGCACGTTTTTCCTTTATTTACTAGCAGAGAAAAACAGCTTTTGATTAAATCGGTAAAAGTAGTTCGTTTAAAATGTAACCCTTAATCGAGAATTTGGTCTTAACTCTCCAGAATTATAATTTTATTTTTATCAAAGCATTTTAACTCTAAATACAAATACATTCGAGTATTGCAAATATCTCAACTCGAAAAACTTTACCCGGTTTTTCAGTGTTTACGTTAAGGTTTGCTTAACACCAAGTGGCGACACATTTAAAACTGTATCGGTAAATAAAATAAAATGAGCCACAGTGATCGCCATTACAGCAGATATCATTTTAAGTTAGGAACTCATAATATGAAAATACTGTAAAATTACCTTGGAATATTAGACAGCGCTTATACACCGTAGCAAACTAAACTCAAATAAATATAGTGATTCGATTTGTAATAAGTAATAATATATCTCTTTTTTTCAAAATATTTAACTTGGCTATAACAAAAAAACAATTTTATCTTCAGGCTGTAAGTTTTGCTTTTTACCCTCTCTTTTCAATGGGTTTTTAAGCGGTCTATTCGATGGCTTAGAAATTTCAAGAATTATAAAATTAAATAATTTATGATTTATTTTACGTTAGTTTCGTAAATTTATTTATTTTTATTTATTTTAGTGTTACGCTTGTGATTTTTTCTGTTTAAAAGTTTGTCTTTTATGAATTAAAAAAAGGCTTTCAGATACTTTTCTACAGTCCAATCCAATACAACGTAAAAGTATTTTTTTAATATGACAACAGGTAATATATTAATATTTATTCATATATTCAAGAATACTCTGTGCACTGAGTAATATGAATTCCAAGAGCAAACTGGATCTCCTGTAAAATATTTCTTGAATTCATTATAAACTAACCGTATTATACCTAATCTATTATTGTTTTAATAAAATGGTTTTAATTTATTTTTAAATAATTATCTAATTATAATAATAGTACATTATATTTTGGTTAAAAAAATAAATAAAACTTAAAAGTTCAATATATATCGATATTTATGAACCTACGATCATAAATATTGATATCTTCAATACGTAAAACAGTTCGTTCGTGTACGTTACCAGAAATGTTAAAAGCTTCTATTGAAATCTATAAAATACTTTTTTTTAAACCTGGCGAGAATTTTGTCGATATAAGTATACCGAATTAAATATTAAATTTAT
Source organism: Lycorma delicatula (assembly GCF_047948215.1). NCBI lineage: Eukaryota > Metazoa > Arthropoda > Insecta > Hemiptera > Fulgoridae > Lycorma > Lycorma delicatula. The sequence continues at coordinate 13,757,517 of NC_134458.1, read as the reverse complement.
TTTTATTATAGGTTGGCTAGAAACTAGGATGTTTATATATTTGTGTATTATTTTAAATACGTGTTTGCTTCATCAGCTTTGAAATTTTTTAAATTAATATCCCAACAAAAAATTGTATACAGTTTATTTTTTTTTTCTAGGTTTACAGATGAAAGCATTGTATGTAAATATAAATAGTAGCTTACGTAGCCGCATTTAGGTTAAACGTGATGAATCCGAAAGATTAGTAGAAACTGCAGTTAGTTTAATTTCGGGAATGTAATTATCATTTCTATAATGAAATGGACTTCGTTATCCCGCAGTTATAGAACTTTCCTTCTAGAACAAAGAAGGAATAGTGAAGTTGTAGCTGTTTAATCGTTTCGATATCACGAACGTAGGAGGAGATTAAGAATATAGAATTTGAGAGAAAACGAAGAAGCTGTGACATGTAATAATGGAGTGGATATAAATGATAATAATGAGTGGATGTTAATAATGAAGTAGATGTGTAATAGTGGAGTGGATATTAGTAGATGTTAATTTAGGAAATGGCTACTAAAGTGTTTAATTCAAGTCTTTCGTAAATTTATTATTTATAAAATGTTTCAAGATGAATAATTTGAATCATACTTGAGCAAAATCAAACTTTATTTACGATTGTAATTTATAGCTTTTTGATATTTATATAGTTTTTGAAATCGTTTGCAATTTTTTTGTTGAAATTATTTGTATTTAAATTGCGTTTTTTGCAACTTCCAAAAATGTTAGTATTTACCGAATGAATACGATAAAATTTTATATATAAAAAAACATAATTTTATGTTTTATTAAAGAATTAAACTGATGTAATTCAAACTGATCTAAACAGATAAGTTCCAAAAAAAAAGGTCTAAATAAATTTTACTCTCCATTTTTTAGGGATTTCACTGAAAATTTTAAGATATCTTAATTTAATTTATATTAAAAGATAATTTCTATCGTAAAAGAACTATTTTTTTGGTGACTTCTTTTTTGTGATACAACTGAAAATTAATATAATCAGTACCGATTTTCTAATTCACTTTTTTTATTTTCTTATGAAAATAAAACGAAGCTGGGGAGACCGCATACCATCTGCGGATGAGGCGTGCGTCGCTCTGTTTCGATGCATTGCAATGCAAATGAATTGTCTGTGAAGATTGCTGAGGCCGAAATGCGTTAGGCTATTTGTAGTTTAGGCAGGTGTAAGGCCACGGGCTTTGATGGAATAACGGCGGAGCTCGTTGTTCTCTCGGTAGGGATAAGTGTGAGAACTATCCCACGAGTGTTCAATAAGTTGTTGTTTGGCGGGTGCTTCCGTGTACGCTGGAGGAAAGGGATTGTTAAATTGCTGTTTAAAGGGGGCGACAAGGATCCCACTGTTAGTTCGTTTTATAGGCCTCTGACGCTACTACCGGTTATTCGTAGTCTTTGAGAAGGTTCTGTATCTTCGTATAAATGAGAGGCTGACCACGCGTGGGTTACTGATGGAATTTTCCCGGACAGTTTCGTCCGGGAAAAGGCACTGAGGATGCCATAATCCGTGTGATGAGTGTGGTATCGACGAGTGCGGCGGAATACGTCTTGGGAATTTTCCAGGACATTTCCGGTGCTTTTAATAACCTATGGTGGGTTCTGCCATTTACCAGTTGCAGAAAAGAGCATGTACCGATAACGAATTGAAATTATTGCAAAGCTATTTCAGTCATCGCAATGTGTTGCTCCGCGAGGGCACGAGGGCATTCATGAGTTTGGTAAGACACCGTCTAAGGATTGCCACCAAGGTAGTGTGCTGGGTCCTATTTTGTGAGCGGTTGGGTATGATTTTCTTCTGTGACTGAGGTTGCCCAGTGGGTGTAGCGTGGTGGCTTATGCCAACGACGGACTCCTGTTGGTCGAAGGATGCTCACGGAATAAGGTAGAGCTCAGGGCTCTTCGTGCGTGCGGAATATTGGAGCTGTGAGGTCATCAACACAAGATGACGTTTTGCCCGGATAAGACCACTATGATCTCCTAAAGGGCCGTTTGACTGTTACGTGGCGGGCCCGCCTTTTACTGGCAGGCCAACGTATTAAACATGTTCAGGCTCAGAAGTCTGAGTCTCAGATAAAGAAGCTGAAGCTCAGAAGTCAGAAGTCGAGGTGTTCTTGGATGAGAAGTTGCAATTCAAGAGGCACCTTCAATACGTCTCGGAGAAGGCGTGAAGAGTCTTCTTCGGAACTCGACGTGTGGTCAATCCTGATTGGGATATTAATTTTAGGACCATGATCATCCTGAACAAAGACGTGTGTGAGGCTATTATGCTATATGCAACGCCTGTTTGGGCGGGGAGGCTAAAATTTCAAAGTTATCGGAATATGTTACTGAAGGCCTAACGACTTCTGTTACTCACGGTAACGGGTATTTACCGAACGATTTCATGAGAGGTGATCTTGGTGATTGCAGGTGTGAAACCAATCTATATTCTTCCATTAGAAAAGCAGGAACGTTAGGGTAGTAGGAAGTTGGATGAGTTGACTTCTGAAAAGATCCAGGAGATTGAGCAACATGGATATGCTTTATGACAAGTAAGATGGGATGAGACGGAAGATGGGCGGTATAGACATGATCTTTTCCCGGATATTAGATGATTTCAGCGCGCCACCTGGATCTCCCTGAATAAGTATATTACACAGTTTCTTTCATGGTGCTTTTAGGGGCATGCTGGCGCGATTCGGCCTGGTGGATGTGGATTTGAGCCCGAGTGCAGGGTTCTGGATGACGCTTTTTATCTGTTGTATGAGTGCACAAGATACGATGAGAAGCGTACCGATATGATTTGCCTTCTTGACATTCTTGGGTTGACACTGAATATACAGCAGAATTGGCGTAACCAGGCCTAATGGTCAATAATTTTGGAATTTATGATTTACCTTGCATAAGAAAGGATAGTGGAGAGGATGTAGATTGCTGACTGGGCTTCCCTTGTTTCTATTGTTTTCTTATTTCTGTGTTTTCTCATTTCTTTGTTTCTTTGTTGGATTTTATGTTAGTTAACCATAATATAACGATTATGGTTTTGTTTAATATTTCACTTTTACGTTTTTCACATGTTGGTTGGTTTGAGTTGTGTGTCGAACTCACTTTTACTACTCGGGCAGGCGATTTCAGTTCCTTCACTCAGGTTTATGAATTCAGTCTTGTTTAAGACTATATTTGAGATATGTTTTGTTACTATTAGTTCATCTTTGTTAGTAGTACACCGACAGGAATGTCGCTTGCGGCATTCGCATCGGTAGCATCCTGGCGGAGTCGAGTCTGTAATATGTCAACTACCAAGGTTTCAGAAGATGACCTCCGGTAAAGCCCATCAGGGCTATGTACGGAGGTAGTAGCGTGGCGACCGGAAACGTCATATAGTGGGTGTCTTCCCCTACGGGGTCAGGATGTGTTCCTTTGTTATCACATTACATTTAAAGGCTTTTATGGCATCGAAAAATATTAGTTTTAAGAAATGCAATTCGCTATTTTTCGTCCTAAGTGAGTAGATGTTGGTGATGTAGAATATGACGTACATGTTTTTAACGGCAAAAGCAAGTATTTTTGTAAAGATTTTGTTAATTACCCGAAGAATAACAAAACCACAGTTCCATCTGGAACAAATACTTCTATTAGAATTACAGAACCTAAAAGAGTTCTCAAGTCTAGTATTGATGGAAATGATGAGTTAAGCCAGGTCGTTGTAAATTGTTACTGTAGTGATTTAGTACCCAGGCTGTTTAATATAACTGAGTGAATGAAAAATAATTTGTGAACTTATTGATTCCTTTTTTATTTAAAGTCTGTCTTAGTAATGAAGAGTTAAAGACAGAAAATGTGAGAGTATTTAACAGACTGAAGCTGATCTCGGAGGAGCTGAATTTTCAGACATAGATCAATTTTAGTTTCATATGTTGATATTATTAGAGTTAAACCTAGATTGAAAAATAAGACCCAGTTAAATAAAGTGACAAGAAATTGAGACGGCTGATCTTGTAAATGAGTCTTCTCAGGGGTTTGTTGCTACTTCTAGCACACCGGTTGATGGCGTTGCTGCTGATGTTGAGATTAATTCGCAGATAAAAATTGGGACTGCTGATAATGAATGAAAAGTGGTAAAAATGGCAGGAAAAGAGTGAAAATGGGTCTGTCTCCTGTTCAGACGAAAAGAACTAAAATTGTATTGTGGGAAATGCTGATAAAGGTTTGCCCTTAGTAATGAAACGTAAACATGCCTTATTTATTACGAAGTTTGATTCGGTAGTTACTGCAGAGAATGATATTAATACAGTCAAAGAGGACGCTTAAGTCGAAGAGGTGAAATGCAAGAATAGAAAACAGAAAAAATATCAGAAACTAGTCCATGAACATTTGTATAAATCTTCGTGTAACATAACTGATCAGTATTAGCATGGGTTTATGATCAAAAAATCTACGGCCACGAATCTGAACCAGTTGATGTCTTTCGTAGCCGCTGAGGTTGAAAACAGAGGACAAGTTGATGTATATTTCGATTTTAAGAAGACCTTTGTAAAGTACCACATTACAAACAGCGAGGAAACTTTGTTATCATTACTTCAGGTGTGATATTGAAATTGATCCAGTCTCAACTTGCCAGGAGATTTTTTCGCGTAAAAGTGGCTGATATGTTTCTTAAATTACATAAATCTAACTCAGGGGTCCTTCACCGTTAAAATCTTGTCCCGTTGTTAACTATATTATTCATTAATACCGTAGTGGATAAATGCCTTCTGAAATTTTGTTTTTTACAGATGATATGAAAGTCTATAGAAGGGTAAACAGCTACACAGAATTTTTAGAGTTGCAAAAGAATATAAAATGTATTTATGACTGTTCGAAATCGCATGCCTTGAAATCTTGACAAAACTTTGGTCATAAGCTTTTCTCGAAAGACATTAAATATGAATATAAAATTTCTGACACAGTCATTCGATCTGAAAGTTTAATTGAGGATCTGGGAGTAACGTTTCACTCTAAATTACCTTTTTATTATCATGTCGATAGAATTGCATCTAAAGCAAGAAGAAATCTTGGGCAGTTTCTGTGGGTCTGTCGCTACTTTCATTCTATTGGAACTATCTTGCTGTTGTATCAGAATATGACACGTCACGACAGGTAGAGGTTGTGCAAAAAAATGATTATTCTACGATTTGAGGCATCATTTGTGGTCTTGATGAGCGTTTCCCTCACACGAATTTGAATTTAAGCATTGGGATATTTTACTATTGGAGAAGAGGTGCAAGCTGTAAGACTTGTTTTTCTATAAAGCTTTCAATTGAAGTTGATGTTTGCAGTTTTGGTCTTCCGAGTGCCATACATTAACCCGGACGTCACGTGTTGTTTAAATTTATTAAAATATATTTGGAGTCTAGCAACCTGGTTCCTTTGGCTTAATGAATTGATTTAACAATTGAATTATGTTACAATAATGGTATTGATTTATTTCAAATGAATATCAACATACAAAAGGGAAATTATTTCATTAATGAGTGACTGAATTTGATTTGATTTTGACGGAGCAAGATGTTTATCTTTGCAATCTTATTTTGATAAAATTAACGCTGCACACAAATTTTACACAAGTTTATCTGGTTTTCTTTATTACTTCTTTGTTATTTTTTTTTTTACATCCCCTATTAGTAAATCCCGGATTGGTAAATGCATATTTTAATGTTTTATTACTGTTTATGCACTTCTTCACATTTAGAATAATCCATGCCGCTTTCCTGTTTAGAGTAGATAACTCTTCATGAAGGTTGGGATTACATTAAGGGGAGACATGTGGAGGCCATCTTAAAAAAGAAATCATTATTACTAGTCGATCTTATAAAGTTGTAGGAGAAACCGTAATAGCCTACAATCACAATATGAAATAATCTTAATATAAGTCTGATTGTTTTTTATCTGCGCAATAAGCTATTAATTAATAATATTAATCAATCCATATCTTTTCATGAACGGTATATCCAATTTTTATGAAAATTTGTGAAAATTTAAAATGGCCTTTTTATAAACCTCATTCTCTGATTTGGGTAAATCGGTTCTATCATCAAGAAACGGAAAACCAGGATATCAGGAGGTAGATTACCTCCTATATATCGTAGAGCTTCTGGGCTTTCATCCCTCTCCTTCTTGTTCACTCTCTGCATAAAATATCAGTTATGCATTTTATAAAAGTTGTATAATCGTAACAATCAATGGACGGAAGGATTGCTTTCCATCACTTATAGTAAGCGGTAGATATACTAATAAAATAGCATTCCTACTGTACGCTAAATTTATACTTCACATACGCGCGCGCGCGCACACACACACACACACACAAACATACGTTATTTGTAATGTTATGATGTTTGATACCGAACCGGATATATTTTACATGTTGTCCATTTTGTATTATAACATACTTCACTGTAGTCAGTGCGATAAGATACAATAGAGTAGAAAACATCTCAATAGAACTAAGTTTACTATTATTACAACTCCGTTGTATAGTATACACTCTTTAAAGTCATGACGCATCCCGTATTGTCTCGGGCGAACCCTCCATCACCGTTACCACCCTATCTATCTATTGCCTACTGTTTTGTCATCGATGCTTGTGTCGTTCGAGTGCACAAGCTCATCTACTTCACCTTCCCTCCTGATCACTAGACCGATGTTGTTACATACTGTTCGGTTGTATGTACACTGATAACTTCACGTCCTGTCTCTCTCTATTTCTATCTACCTTACATTCAATCTTACAGCTCTCCTTGTTCTTCCTTTGAAGATACAATATAATACACTCTCTCTGTTCTCTCGCACACAAACGACACACACACACACATATATATATATATCCTATCCGATGACTACCCTAATTGATACCACCATATTTTACACTTCATTTGATCTTTCATAGTTTGTATCCATTGATGTTGTATCGTATAGAACAGATTTATTATGCATATAATCAGCCTCATATGCAATGAGATGTTAGTATAATTTGTTTAAAATTACTCAAATTATTACAAGTTATAGTATATTGATGTCAATTTAATGAATTGAAATTAATACATCATATACAAGGAAACTTTTCGTTAAACAGCATTAATTTGTTTACTAAATTGTTTCAAATAATGAGATCTATCTGTTAAATAGAGATAATTACATTACTGTTCATAATAAGAGATGTTGCTTCAAAGTCAGCTGTTAAACTATGCGCATTATAACTTGGCGGTTGAGTTTGGCATGTTACTAAACAATAGGAAAATAAAAGAAATTACAAAAATATATTTGATTAATTATAAAAAATTATTTTTTTTTAAATATTTTGTTTAACTAATATTAATATTAACATTAATAAAAAAAAGGAAACAAATTAGAAAACCGCTCTAAAAAGTAAAAAATAAGAATTAAATCAAATTGAAAATTTTAAACCAAAAAATATAATATATTAACAAATATAAAAATGCACTGAAAATTAAAAAATAAATTATATAAATATCTAATAAATAACCAATAAATACAAAATAAATAAATGTAATAATTATTAAATTTTAAAATTAAAAGTAATGAGATTTAGTTAAATAAAAGCTTGGCGCAGTTTTTATAATTTATTTAAAACAACACAACATTTATTTTTACAAAAATTAATCTTCAGTTTTATTTTCAATAACGACGCGAGGAGGCGGAAAGGTCTGCTGGAACCTCTCCAGTTGAGACCGTCTAGCTACAAGTAACATTCTGGGAAAATGCACCCACTCGCTTTCTTTGTATGTGTTCTCACATAGTTGAAGTTCATCTTCGAATTCTGCTTGTAATCTAAGCCAATTTGAACGCATTCTTTCCGCTAAAAGTTTCATTTTAATTAATTATGAATTTTTACTTAATGAATTCATAATTACAATTATAATAATGATAATAATTAATAATTTTTCAGATTATCGTCAAAATGTAATAACTTTGTGCAAGATTTCTAAATTTAATTTTTATTTTTAATCTTATTAACCCTTAAAGGTCATCTCAGTGCAAATTTGAACCATCAAAGAATTAAAACTTGAGTTATTTTATTACAGATAAATAAAGTATATACATATACTAAACAACCTCATTAAACAAAAAATTTATTTTAAAATACATCAAATGTCTAAAAATACTTATTCGATTAAATTTTAAAATTTAATAATTATTACATTTATTTATTTTGTATTTATTGGTTATTTATTAGATATTTATATAATTTATTTTTTACTTTTCAGTGCATTTTTATATTTGTTAATATATTATATTTTTTGGTTTAAAATTCACAATTTGAATTTGATTTAATTCTTATTTTTTACTTTTTAGAGGGGTTTTCTAATTTGTTTCCTTTTTTTTATTAATGTTAATATTTATATTAGTTAAATAAAAGCTTTTTTATATTTAATCAAATGTATTTCTGTATTTTTTATTTTTATTTTTTACTTTTTACTTTTTAGTCTTAATGAACAATAAACTTTTTACATCCAAAAAAAATATTCTTAATAATATTTATATCTGAATATTATTTTTTGTTCAAGTTTGTTTGTTTATTAAGACTAAAAAGTAAAAATATTTATTTTTACACATCGAAGTTACATACGTGTACCAAATTTCAATCATTTTCACATATGATAGTTCATGAGAAATGAAAATTTTCAACTAAATGCATGAATTTAGCGTAGAGGTAGCGCGTGGGGGCGTGGGGTTGGGTCATATAAAATTCCGACACCGTAGTACTGTATTGTCATCGAAGTTACATACGTGTACCAAATTTCATTGATTTTCATACGATAAATCAAAAGATTTATCAGTTGCAAGATTTTATTATAACTAAAGCAAGTTAAATATAAGCTTATAAAAATCGTGCATGAAATTAAACTGTTCTCAATACCTATAATGCATGTGTATGTTTCTTGATTTATTTTTTTATTGAAGTAGAAAATAAAATAGTTAAATTTAATTTACTAAAAATCTATTACATATATAAAAGTGTAGTGTTTTCTGCGAATCTGTTACTCTTTCACACAAACACTACTTAACCGATTAAGCTGAAATTTTGCGTGAACATAGTTTTTATACCTGGAAAGAACGTAAGGCTACTGCAGTTACCAAATGTTTTACGGTTTCATTATGATGGGCGTTGGCCGCAATGGCTTCCGGTAACAACTTGTTTATGTTCCTTTCCAATATTGAACTTTACCACGGCCAAACCGTTGAACAGATCGAATTCTGAGACCGCTTGCAGTAATCGAGATTAAATTTTCTACAAGAAAAATCTGTCTTTGGTTATATCTCATTTGGTTATCGATAAAATTAGATTTAAAGGTGCGACGGTGCACGGCGAATATCCCTTCACTTTCAAGAGCCTCCAGTTTCCACTTAATGTTGGTCTATCGATAACTCATAAGACCGGCAGACGCTTCAATCGTATCCACTCAAGCTGATCTCCACTCGGGAGAGTCAATGCTTCTCGCACGGGCAACTGTATGCCACTTACTTGAGTGTCTCCAGCGGGGACAATCTGTATAAATGCACTCCAGAGAGAAAAGCGGTAAATATCTTACACAAGACAATTCTTTAGATTGTGTTGTTCACAAACTGTCCACAAAAAAGTTAAAAACTAAATGAAGCAATAAAAAAATGGGCAACAAATTACGATCATCTCCTCGTAGTGTTTGTCGGGTAACTCTAAGAACAATTTACAATGCATTTTTACCCAAACGAAAGATGGGTAACCAGCTATATCTATTATTTTTAAGATGGGAACAGACTATTCTGAAACCTTTATACTTCATATCACTCAAAGCTTTGAGTCTTGTGCTAACCAAACTGTTGCTCTGAAGAAATTACAATACAATGATAGTTTTTATAAGTTCAACAGGCTTTAATTGTTATTTAAGAGTATTATTTCTACGAACATGAAGATAATTTGTACAGCGGGAGGGTCTGACTAGACGGTAAGGGCTAGGCTCTTTGCGTCTAATTCAAATAAATTTTGACTAGTAATAAAATATAACTTTTTCCTTTCAACACCAACAGACGAAAAATAAACTGCGAATGATTGGCTGATATGATATTATTTTTATTTTAATGTTTTTAATACGTTAAACTTGTCGCCATGTTATATGGTAGTAATTATTTTCTTAGTACTGTATCATAATTTTCATTATTTCCTCCCATTAAATTTTTTATTTATTTAATTTTTTAATAGAAATGAAGAAATGAATTATTCGGTTACATTGTTGCTTCACCATATTCACTTGATTATTATATTATAAAACTGTCATCATCAGTTTTTCTTATTTTATAGGTTAACCTTCATTTGTCCAAATAATATAACAATTATCCGTTTTATTTCGATCAATTTTTTTTATATTGGTAGCATCGACATAAAATAATCAATTTGTAAAAATGGTACAAATTTAAAAATAAAAAAATAGACTCAAAGACGCTTACAAAAGTTTTACTTCAAACATAAACTAGATAGCCATTTCGATTATTAAATGACCATCATCAGTAGACTCTGATGAAAAATGTATGTATATATATATATATATATATATATATACGAAAAAATAGTAATAGATTGTAAACAGTATTAGAGTACTATATTAGCAGTGATTTTTTAGAGTAAGAATAAAAGATACGAACATCTACTGTTGTTTTAGACAATTAGTATAGAAAGCATAAGTTGTTAAGCTTAAAAATCGTATCTAAACCTCTAAAGACTCCAGTTCAGATTTCGAAATCTGCGTTAAGGTACGTAGGACGCTTACAAATTGAATTTTCCAATTCAATATCGATTATCTTATGAATTTTACAATTTAAAAAGTAATTTTTTTCGATATTCGATAATCCCATATCGATCGTGAAATAATATATATGTCCAATAAATCTAATGATAACAGAAATCAAAAAAAGGAATGCATTACAGACATAAGATTGTGAAAAATATTTCAAAACTATCATTACGATCGTTTAGACATATATTCTTATGATTTATCTCCAGGAGGATACACTCCTCATGTTATTTATCCTATTCCTTTTGCTATATTTTATTCCTATTTTATATCTAATTCTAAAATATATCGATTATAAGGATTCCTACAACTCATTAAGTTCATGTTTTCGGAACGGTTATATCATATAAGGAGTGCTTTATGTGATATATATATTTTATCTCTTGGTGTAAGAGAAGTAAGTAACTGTAAAATATGTCTTAATTTCAAAGATAAATCGAGGAAAAAATGTTCACTGAAAGAATTAAGACAAAAAATATTATTATTAAAAAGTTTAATATTAAAAGAGGTGCGGAAAATAAAAACTATATGATGTTAATGAAAATTAAAACAAAATAAAATGAATAATACTTAAGGACGTGGCATATAAGAAAAGAATGATATGAAAAGATTATTTTGTTGTAGAAAAAAAAACGAAAGTAAGAGGAAAAAACAAATATATATATATATATATATATATATATATATATATATATATATATATATATATATATATATTTCGCCGAATGGCTTCGACGGCTCGTTGTAATTAATAACCTTGTGGTAGCCCTGAAAAGAGCCGTTTTTGTCGTTAGCTCTGAGAAGAGCTGTTGGGTCCGGAAGCTGGTCACCGGCGATGTCGACTTGGCTGTAGTCGGGGAGTTGCGAATTGTCCATTGAAATCAGATCGGGCTTCCCCTCAGCAGCAGTTGTGTCCCCACTACAGCATGACAGTGGTGGCCCCCAGAGCCCCGCAGTGTCGGGTCGGCGACGGTCGTCTTTCGCCGGCGCGGCCGAGGCGGTTCTCTTCAAGTGATCCCACGCTGGTCCAGCTCCTGCTGCCGAGTCCGCCGGCCAGAGATTGAAACCCGACGAGCTGGAGCGGGAAGGTAGCGTCCGCGTCCAGCGGCTCCCTCGGCGGGCTGGCCAGGCCTGCTGCTCCGGCGGGGATGTTGGAATCCGCTGGGAGGTCCCACGTTGAGGCGACCAGTGAACTTCTGTCTTCTTCCATCTTATTGCTCTTCTTCTTCTTGATCTTCTCCAAGTGGTGGTCGATGATGAATTAAACATTCAATGGAATGGAATGCAAAGTTGGCGGGAGTTTATAGATTCTCCCTACGGATCGCAGAACCTGGACAGTGTCCCTTGCTGCTGGATGATTCTATCGGGCGTGTTTTTAAAGGTTTATTTTAGGTGATGGGTCTAATTTTTCAATTTTTGTCTTATTTAATATTTTGTGTTTTTAAGGACGGATTTAATTGCATTCCAATCCGTTGTTAAACCAGCGTTATCGAACCCATTTTATGAGCCGACCGCGGAAAGCTAAGCTTTTGAAACCTGTTCTCCCGACGTAATTCCCCTTCAGACCGTCCACCGAAGTCCTTTCGATGCTAACGCTTCATAGGCTAGCAGGAATACGCCACAACGGGGCACTAACTGTATGGAGGGAGCAATGCGCCCCCTTCTCCGGAGGAGTCGCAATAGCTGATTTAAGTTAATTTAAATGTAAGTTTTAAAGGGAGAGGTTGAGTAGAAGCTCTTCATCCACTTCTGTGATGGCTGCCTTTCAGGACGCATCTCTGCTGGGCTCTTTTCCGGACTCCTGTCCATGATGTTGGGTCGAGTAGAGGGTCTTCCTTCTTCTTCATCTTCTTCCTCTTCTTCTTCCGATGACCTCTTCATTCTTCTTTGGCCTACACCTTCCGATAATTGGCAGTAACCGAAGTTACATACCATTAACCTTAGTGTTCCCGTGGCCCCGAAGGGCTGAACGGGGGAAAGTGCAGGTTTCTTCTTTCTTCCGTGCTGTCAGTGGCTGCTGGGCAAGTGACTGCTGGGCTGGTGACTGCTGGGCTCCTTCCCTCATTCTTCTTTCTTGAAAGAATAGGGAATAGGGAACTTACAAATTTAGTGATACCTATTCGCGATCGCGGTTTTGGGCGGCGATCGCCTTTTCAGAAGAAGAAAATAGAAGTTCTTTACGCTACATAATATTAATCTCCAGACACACGTGTGTCCGGGAAGGGTTTGGGGGGGACCGCGTGGCCGCAGTGAAGAAACCATGTTTGTTTGTTGTTGTGGCTGCTGTGAGTATCTGTAACAAATAAACAGAACACACACACACACACGAAAAAAAAGAAAGAAAAAAAGGATTTTATATTTTCTTTCTATTTTGGGATGACGGGATTAAACGAAGGGCGTTTCCCTCTCTATTTCGGCGAGTGCTTAGCCAAAGACCAAGACGGCACGACGAGTCGCTCCACACCCACGCCTCTCACGTATCTGAAACATGAGAAACAAAACACACCCACGAAAAAAAAAATGCGTTTTTCTCTTACCCTCAATATTGTTGTGGCAGAGTTCCACGTTTGCAGAGCGGAAGTTGTGTCTGAAAAAAAAACACAACTTACCGCATTTTATTATCGCTGACTTGTACAGTTTACACTTGAAAACCATTCACTCGCGACCCCGGAAACGTTTCTGACGCGTTTTTCCGTTTGTGGCTCATGCGGTATGGAGGCCCCTAAGCCTGGTTTGTCGATTCTCGGCTCCCGCACCGCACCATCACGGTGGTTCGTCCAGTACGGCTTGAGGCCGCTTCCTTACAACTGTCGGGGTTGGGTCCTCTCGGCAGATGTCCCGAAGATGACTGTGTTCGGACACAGCCGCTCTTCCGAACAGTCTGCGCGCCTGCGCTACCCCCACCTCGGACGCGGATTGCAATCTCGCATCGGATCGGAGAGTGGCGTTCCTGACGAACCACGGAGCTCCAAATATCGTCCGCAACGCAACGTTTTGGACGGCCTTAATCTTCTTTTGAAGCGAGGAGCTCAACACTGCCCCCCATGCCGGGTAAGCATATGTCAGAATCGGCAGTACGTACAGCTGAAAAATAAGTAACTTAGTTGCCAGTGGGTACGGGCTGGCACTGTTCAGCACTGGGTATAGTGAGGCTCTGGAGGCATTGGTCCTCCGGGTCACATAATTAACATGTTCGCCGAAGGTAAGCCGCCTGTCCAAGACCACCCCCAGGTACTTAAAAAGGGATTTTCCCAAAAGGGATTTTCTCCCCTGAGATTTCCAGCTGCCTGGCCGGTTTGCGTGTCTTGTATGTGAACATCACGGCCACCGATTTTTCACCGTTGACCCTGATTCTCCACATATCGAGCCACGGTTCCACTAAGTCCAGTTGCCTTTGGAGCCTCCGGACCGCGTAATCCACATTTGCGTATTTGTAGAAATATGCCGTATCGTCTGCATAAAGGGTCGTTTTAACCCCTTCCGACAGCGGCATATCGTTTATGTACAAAGTGTACAGGAAAGGAGAAAACACCGCTCCTTGGAGAACCCCAGCAGCTATTTCTCTGGTGGAGGAAATTGTTTCCCCTACGCGCACGACAAAACGTCGGTCTAGCAAATATGGCCCCAACAGTCTGACATAGCGGTATGGAATCGCCGATTGTGCTAGTTTATAAAGCAGCCCCCTATGCCAAACTTTGTCAAAGGCCTTGGCCACATCCAGAAAAACGGCTGCAGTCACCGCTTTCCTGTGTTCAGGCCTCCGACAAGGTCATCTATTATTTTAACCAGTTGGAGAGTCGTTGAGTGACCCTCCCTGGACCCAACTTACTCCGGCCGCACTTCTCCCTCCATGTATCGCCTCAGTTTTTCGAGGAAAATTCTCTCGAACAACTTAGACAATACCGGTAACAGGGAGATTGGCCTATAATTCCGTGGGAAAAGTAAACTTTTCCCTGGTTTGGGTAAACATACGACTTTGGCCGTTTTCCAATAATTTGGGAAATATCCAACGTATAAAATGGACGTGAATATCACCGAAATAGTTGTAATCACGGAGGCCGGTATGTTCGGAATGCACGGGCGGTGATCCCGTCGACACCCGGCGCCTTGTCGGGGCTTGTGGCCTTAATGGCTGCGGAAACTTCCGCTTCAGTGACTTGGTCAATCTCTAGAGGGGCGTCCTCCACCTGTGAGAAATAATCTACAAGAAAGGACTCCACCTCGGTTGTGTGCTCGTCGTTCGGGGTGGTAGGGGTGTTTGGAGTAAATTGCTCCTCCAAGGTGTCGGCGAAAACCTCAGCCCTCTCCGCCTCCGAATATGCAAGAAAACCTCGCTGCCCCACAACCGGATGGCGAGGCTTCTTTCCTTCTCGTAATCTCCTGTTCAACCTGAACACCGAGGAGATGTCGTCAGAGATCGAGGCGAGGTATTCGTTCCACGAATCCTCTCGATGTCTTATCAGCAGTTGTTTCACCCTGTCCGTTTGATTATAAAAGACCGTTTATAATCAAACGGTCTAATTTTTAGACCGTTTGATGTTTATCAAACGTTCAACGGGGGACAGGTTGATTCGATATCTCCTCCTCAGTCGTCGTTTCTCCGCTATGCCGTCGGAGATATGAGGAGGGAGGTCGTTTCGAACAACTGTGCGAGCTTTGGCCGATGAACTGCCTGACAGGGCCTCGGTCATTGACGACGTGACGCGCTCGACAGTGTCGTCGATTTCCTCCAGGGTGTTCAGGAGCTCAGGATTTACCGGCCTGACCCGACCCAAAGGTTCTACGAGACCCTCCAAAGAGTCTCGTAGACCTTTTCCAGTTAACTGACCTTCGGGGTATAGGTGGGGAATCTCGGCCGCCCCCTGCGTGTCCTATTTCCAACATGACAGGGGAATGGTCCGAAATGAAGTCTTCTATCTTTTCAATCATGAACGGGAGAGTTACCCCATTCATGATTGCGATGTCCAACACATCAGGCCTATGTCTTCCTGCGCTGTGAACGAATGTGGGCACCTCAGGGCCTAAGACAGCCAAACGGCGGGCTCGTGCCCTTTCGTACAGCAATCTGCCATTCGCGTTTGTCAGATTGCTGTTCCATGACAAGTGTTTAGCATTGAGGTCACCCATGAGTATCATGCGCCCATCCCAATTTTCCAGCACGGCATCCAGATCTGCGCCGGTTACCACATCGTTCGGCTTGCTATAAGCCGAAACCAGCCGATACACCGTGCCTAGATGCTACACATGCACACACGTTTGTTCCATCACGTTTGTATGAAGAAAAACGTGCGTATGCATGTGGCGTCTATGGACTAAAAACGCGCTGGGGTATCCGGGTCGCACTGGCCTATCCGTCCTATATGTGAAATAGTTCCGAAGGGTCAGTTGCTTGTTTGGGTTCAAGCGCGTCTCAGACAACAGTATCACGTCTACCAGTAGATCTTCGGCCAGACGGCATAGTTCCTCCGTCCGGCCTACTACTGAGTTGGCGTTCCACTGCAAGAGTCTGAGGGTGGGCCTAACCATACCTAGACAGTATAGCCATGAGGCACTCTATTAAGGACTGAATACAGTCCTTGAGTGATTTTGCCAGGAGCAGGCGTGGCAAGACTATCATAATGTCCGGCAGGACATCCCTCACATTTGTGACAGGAAATCCATGCCTGTACTTTCCATCGGGGTGGTCGGTTTTGGTTTGCCGCTGGAGGCGCCTTTTGGTGCGGCCGCCCTTTTGGTGGGTCGCGGGGCTTCAGGGGCCGCGGTTTCCTTAACTGCCTGCTTGGCCTTCCCAGCCAGAGCAGGCTTTACCTTCCCCGTCGGAGAAGGCTTGGCCTTCCCCGCCGGGGCCGGCTTGGCCTCAGCCTTTCGTTTTACCACCTTTTTGGTGGTAGCCGCCGGTTTTAGCTTGGCGGGTGTTGGGGAGGGTTCCTCCCCTTTTTCCACTACCGCTGCCACAGGCGCCGGCACCACCGGTTTGGGGACTGCTTTTCCCCCACCGCCAACGCGGGCCCAGCTGCGGCCGTCAACAGTTGCGGGCTTTTTAATACCCTTGACCCTGTTGACTTGCTCCTTATAATAGGGGCAGCCCCTGCAGTTAGCCGGATGTGGCCCCTTACAGTTTACACATGAGGCTGGTTCCTCACGTGGTTTAGAGCATGTGGCAGTGTCGTGGTCCCCACCACACTTAACACATTAATGGGCTCTCCGGCAGTAATTTGACGAGTGCCCAAATTTTTGGCATCTGTGGCACTGGGGCGGCCCCCCTCGTGACACAAAAGCAGTCACTGCGACCTTGCAATAAAAAATACTGCTGAGGTTGTATATCTGTCTCGCATTGGGGGTCCTTTTAAGGGCCACTAGGCAGGTCGGGGTTTCCCGACCGTCCCTGGTGAGGAGCTTCTTAACAGAAGTCACCTCAGATCCAAGGGAGGTCAGTTCCTCCCTTACTTCCTCCGGGGTAGCCCCAAAAGCGATTCCCCGTATGACTACTTTCAGCTCCCTGTCCTTCGGGAGCTGAAAGGAGTGGAAGGCAACTCCCTTTGAGTGCAGGAAACTCTGCACCGCCCGGTAGTCTGCCTCGCTGCCTAGCTGCAGCCTTATGGACAGCCCGGTGCTTTTGGCAGCCAGGCGCCCCCCAATCCTTGCTTTTATGTCACGCGATAGTGCTGGCCACTCCTTCGGGCAGTCCAGCATTATCGGCGGGATTTTCTCCCGCCTGACGGTAGCAGGCTGTGATGGGCCACCATCATCAGCCTGCAGCGTGGCAGCTGCAGCCCGCTAAACATTCACTCCCGTGCATGCACTTTTATTGGAGCCTGAGAGTGGCGGGGCCGCAGCCCCGTTACAGTGGGAGAAATGCGCGGCGGGAGTGACACTGTACCCCAGTGCTTACGTTAACTGCGCTCGAGCTGATATCTGAGCTGCTACCGTTGTTATCCGCCGATATTAAATTAGGCATGTATGTGGTAACCACACACACACACACACACACACACACACATATATATATATATATGTAGCTATTTATTTTAATATGATACCCGTGAATAAAATTCAGAAACATTAAGAAGCTTATGTTTCTCTTCTATGTTTCAGAATTCATGACATATCCGTACATCAGTAACCGTTTTGTCATTACATCGAATATTCTATGCTATATATCTTTTACACAATGTTTTTTTAAAGGTCCGATTTATAAAACCACAATCCATATGAAATGTATTGACTCTCCTGAAACTCACCATATCTGAATTTTAACTATTTAAATATATTCTAAATAGAATTTTTACCAATTACACTTTTACTCCCGCCATAATAAAGAGAATGTTTACCTTGGTGCCACTTATTTTTATATGTATTTCTTTTTAACTTTTATATACGTATCCTTTTTTTCCTTTAAACATCCGCAAGGCAACTCTTATATACGTATCCGACGGCTGCTTACATTACGTTATTCTGCGTACACACCCGTGGTCTTTTATTAGTTTTGCAATTTCAACACATGTTGTTCTATTTGTATTAGAAACTATATGACATTTATTTTTACTTTTAATCGTAACAGAAAAGCAGGGACATATACATGTAATTTTTTTTTATAATACACGGCCTTTCAAATAAATAATTAACTAGTAAATTAAAAAGCGATATCCCTGTTTTATGAAATATTATTTCAACCAGTTAAATCAAAACCCAGAAAAAGAGATAAACGTAGTTAAAAATCCAGAAAAAGAGATAAACTTAGTTTTACAAAGAAACGTTAGAAAAAAGACGGTTTTAAAAAACTGATAAAAACACATGAAAATCCAATACCAATACTGAAAATAGATATATTGTATGTACCAAAGCCGTTAAAATAACAAATAACTTCGCTGCCGTAAAATAGAATACAGAAATGTACTGTATATATACAATGCAACCGGTATACAGCCGGTGTATTGTCGAAAAGCATACGAGATCGGCTCACAGAATTATATATATATATACATATATACTGTGTCGTATAAACTACGATAATGGTACTGTTATGTTCAAAAACTATTATAACAACCTGATCGGCAATAATTGTAGTATTTTTTTTAAACTTGTAGTTTCATTGAGTATCCTTAATGAATCGATTATGAATCGATGTTAATAAATTTATTATTAAATTATTTAAAATACAGTATTTACAATTATTTTATTATCATTAATTTTTAATTTCTAATTGTATCTTGTTTCATGATATTGGAAATGAACTTTATAACATTTATGATATTTTAAAATAAATACTTCGGCTAAATAATAAACATAGTAAATAAACTAAATAATAATTTATTTACTTTCGATAATTTGCTGTTCATAGAAAACAAGCATAGATTAAACATTTTTGATGAAAACTTTGATGATCTTTAATTCCAGTAAAATGTTAAAGATATTGAGAAAAATGTTGTAATTAAGAATTTTTTTTTCTTTTATTATATTTAATAATATATCTTATTTGTAGGAACAGTCCTGAACATGTATATAATTTTTTTTAATATTTTCACTCTTTAGAAAGGCGATTTTTATAATAAAAAAAGAAAAAATGGATGATTGTCGATTTATAAAAGTTAAATCATACAATTCCAATAGCATTTTAAGGAATAGTTCTCTTGCAGTAATATTTCTCCTTTTATATTATAATATATTATTTATAGGAATATTCCATACAATATATTATGACTTCTTTGTGAAAAAAAATTTTGTCGTCTAAAGAAATCACCTTCTGTTTCGAATACTAGTTTTTTTTTTATGCATGTTAGAATTATTTAAAATTATGATTGAAGAAAGCCTTTGATGGTTAGAACTATTATGGATTAACGATAAATTTTTGTTGCTTCGTTTAAATTTTTTGATTTGTATACTTTAAATAACGGTTATTTTTGTAACTAATAGAGACGTGTAAAAAATATATTCTGTGCGGTTCGAGATCTAACGTATGAAAAGGTTTATAAAGGTTGTAGTTGCCCACTGGATTCGTTGACGGAAGTTAATAGGAAGAGAACCCCTCAGTAATTTGCAGGAGTATTTATGTTACGTAAAAAAATGTGTTAACCTTTAATGAATCACCAAATGATGATTCTTGTGCCGATTTCAAATAGTTTCCTCTTTGATTGCACGGTAGATTACTTTCTTTGGTGAGACTAATCAAAAAGTTGTTTCATCCCATTTTAGGTTTTTTATTTTTTTCAAAATTTGTTTCTTTTCTTATATAAAAATTATATTATAATTATCTTAAAACAAATTTTAAATAGAGAGAATTTGACAACTAAAATTTAATTACTTATTGTCTTCAAGATTTATTCTTAAAAAATGAAGTTGGTTGCTACTCTCTTTTTTAATAAATAAATAATATATATACACTTAAAATAGATGTTTGCAATTTTAATAAATTTAAATAATTACAATACAGATATTTTTTAGTTCTAAGAATAATTCAAAAAAATTAAATATTTTTCACCAAGAGGGAGGAATTAGTTTCAATCAAGAAGTCCAATAAAAACAGTCTGATAAACTTATCATGTTAATCAAAACAACCGTTCTTGTATGATGACCGAGGATATAGACACAAATGAAATTAATCGGTTTATTTCTTTTCACTTTTTGATTTTCTTAATAATAACAGAAGGAAAGTATTGCTATTCGGCTGTATATTTCAGAATAGTTTAAACTATTGTCATGAAATTCTGTTTTGTACATTGTACACTACATTAAGGGGATATATATTTTTTTCCTATCTGATTAAAAATGAAACGATACTGAAAAATTGCTTTATCTAGAAAGTGGTCAATCCTAATGAAAATTTTAATTATACCTGTTTTGTAACATATACAATACAATCAAAATTATCATTTTAACTAACAACATAGAAATATTTATTGAAAAAATCTTTAACTACCGTTAAAATTGAATTTGTATACAATTTTCTAACTTTATGTGGTTTCAAACTGTGAACTTTTTTATATTTGTTTTTAAATGAGACTTTGTTAAGGAAAGAACAGTTTTCAACCCTTATCACAGGAGTACACTTCACTTACCCTTAACAATAGAAGTTGTACGTATTTTTCTAACGTACTGTATCAACCGATCGACTCGATACGATTTTTTTTCATTATACTTTTTTCTAGGCAAGATATTGCTAGAAAAGTATCAGTTCTCGCCCTTAAACGAAGGAAGAAGGCGTAAAGTTTTAAAAATTGAAAAATAAATAATATTTTATTTAAATAGTTCAAAATATTTGAAGTATGCGATACAAATATTAATAAACACTGCTATTGCTGTAACACATCGACCTGGAAAAAACATTCTATACTATTTTTCTTGGGAACATATTTTTAAAGAACATTTGATAAAGCATTTATGTTACCGCTCGGCCGATCTCTACGATAATAGTAGCGTATGGGTCTTTAGTCTGGAGGTTCCAGGTTTGAATCCCTGTAAGGTGAAACTTTTTCTTTTTCTATTCAATTTCGTACCGCATTTCCTTTTGTAGGTTACCGTCAGGAGGGGTAACCGGCCATAAAATTTCTATCAATTCCTGCTCACCTTACCTTAAAAAGTGGGGGAAAATGGTTTTAAAAAAAATTGTTTAAAATGAATTATTTTAAGATCATACTTTGTTATATTTAAAGATGTTTTCCTTTTAAGTAAGATCTTAATAACTATTTCAGCAATATCATTAGAAGGATTAAAATATAAATTCCATGCAAATAGCATGAAGGTTAGGATCATTGTTTGATAGCCTTTTTTCATGAAGAAATATTAAAATCTATGAGCAATAAACGTTAAGTATATATATATATATATATATATATATAAAATTGGTATCGTGACTCCTTGTCCGATGCGGTCGAAAATCAGGCCAAACTAATATATACAATAAATAAGCAAATATTTGGGCTAGTTTTAAAATTTCTTGGTCTACGGCTTTTCGGGATATGAGGAAAAAGCTGTTTAGAAATAATGTTGAATAAGCCCTCTCCATCCTTAAGCCCGATCGGCTCAAAATTTCGGAATTGTAATAACCTATTACGTACTTTTCTTGTACTAAAACTAAATTTTCTACGTCCATTACACAAAAAGTAAAAAACTAAAAACGATGTTAATTACCTTTCTCCTTTATAGCTTTTTCTAAAATTTTATGCCATCAATTTATATACATTTATTGAGTGCCTGTCTGGAGTTGTTAATCAAAATGTAGGCCAAAACACGTACGTGCATACATCTTCTAATAATTTCCAAAACTTTTTTCTGTTTTTGGGGCTTAGAAGGTCTACAGAAGACAACATTTATTAAAAAAAAATACCCTAATAACCAAAACGTTACCAATCGCTACAGTTTCCCTTTATTACATTGTTGTTGCGACAGTAATAAAGCTATAGCCGACAAAGTAAAATTCTGTCCTATTAACTTTTCTTTTTCTGTTTAGCCTCCGGAACCACCGTAAGGTATTACTTCAGAAGATGATATGTACGAATGTAAATGAAGTATAGTCTTGTACAGTCTCAGGTCGACCGTTCCTGAAATGTGTGGTTAATTGGAACCCAGCCACCAAAGAACACCGGTATCCAGTGTAGTGTTAGTATTCAAATCCGTATAAAAGTACTGCCTTTACTAGGATTTGAACCTTAGAACTTTCGACTTCGAAATCACCTGATTTGCGATGACGAGTTCACCTTTGGACCAACCCGGTGGGTTTGCCCTATTAACTTCTTACTAATCTTGGTTTATTTTACTTTTTTTTTTTAGTGTGTTTATTCTACTTACCTTAATATTTCTAATATCTTTTTTAATTATTCTCAGCCGATTTGGGCAATTTGGATCAATAGCTTTCCAGTTATCGGCATTTTTTCACGCGATAGCTATTTTAGTTATGAACTGTTACTTCTACTATTCGTATACATTATTATGTCGGGAACGTTAGGATATTAAAAAGTAAAATTTCAGATAAAAATAATTGCTGTGGTAAAAAGTAATGTATCGACACATAATTAGTGTTACCTACAAGTTACTGTTACGGAATGATGTAGATAAAGATAATATGGCGGTTAATAATTTTTTCTTACTAAAGACTATAAAAAAAATAAAACAAGCTATGGAAATAAAGGACTAAACATCGTTATGCAGTATTTAATTAAATAAAATAATAGGTGACCGACCAACTTTCAGACAGTTTTAATTTCTTTAAATATACCTTTTTATGTTTTAGAAATAGCAGGTATTTAATGTTGTGTAATGATTAAGTTCTCACCAGGTATTACATTGATAAGAAAATGTTGTCCTTCAACGAAAATATTTAAATGCAGTTGGGGGTTTGGAATAGTAATTGTCTTATGTTAAACAGCTCTGAGTAGTAATTATTCTATTTTAAAGAGCCTCCCGACTGCATTTAAATATTTTGTTGAAGAAAAAAATTTTCTTATCGAGGTAAAACCTGGTGAGAACTTAACCATTAGACAACCTTAAATGCCTGCTATTTCTACAACATGAAAAATGTATTTAAATTAATTAGAACTAAATATATTTAGAACAAATTAAATTTGATCAATCCCCCATTATATTATTTAATTAAATACTGTATAACGATGTTTAGTCCTTTCGTTCCATACCTTGTTTTCTTGTTTTTTAGTTCGATTCATTGTTGTTTTGTTTGTTCAATTTATTAATTTTAAAAAAAATTTTGTCAGTCTTTTTTTTTAAATTTATAATCGGTTTTATTATTTAATACTTTTTAATGATCATCAAGAAAAATTCACGATTCGAAAACGTATGGATATAATGTAATGAACGTACTGAGCCAAATGAGGAAACTGTAAACATTTTACTTTATTTGTTTAATTGCCGTATACCAATCAAACTTACAGATTTCTCGATCGATTGATTTCCTCAAGAGACTTTTTATCGTAAGGGTCATATAGCAATTATCTGGGATCCACAACCAATGGATTGACTCCACAATCGTCACGCAACTCAGTGCTATTCGTACGTAGGACTGGCCCGTGGTAAAGATGCAAGTGCTCAGATCTACGATGGCTCTCTCTAGGGTAGTCCCTTGGAGTTTATGCACCGTCACAGCCCAGTACAATATTAGTGGCAGCATACACCGTTCCGCTTTACCCTATCCTCCAAAGCATCAAATTCGGCAATAGTGATCTCGATCATCAATCTGATGCCGACAGAATTACTTCTGATCGTACTGTCATCAAACTCTACAAAGACCGTTTACAGGAGTTCGTCGGGCTCAAGCTGGTCTCGGCGTAGCGCAGGCCACTCGATTTTTCTGAATATATTTTTGTTCCGGTTTGGTTCCATCGTGATTTTGTGTTATACTAGCAAATACTTCGTTTCAATTATGAAAATCGGTAGATCGGTTGCAAAGATATAACAATATTTCCGAATAATGGTGATCTGTTAGATCGAGAATGTACCTGATCTATGCAAAAGTTAGCCTTCAACCTGTTAAAAAATATTCCGTTTGAATTTTAAAAATCGGACAAGTTTTTGCAGAAATATTAAAAGAGCACCCTAATGTATCTCCCAATGTAATCATTCCCTGATTGAAATAATTTATTTTTAAATAGCAGATTTGTTTTTTAAA
This sequence comes from Lycorma delicatula, assembly GCF_047948215.1. NCBI lineage: Eukaryota > Metazoa > Arthropoda > Insecta > Hemiptera > Fulgoridae > Lycorma > Lycorma delicatula. The sequence continues at coordinate 13,733,058 of NC_134458.1, read as the reverse complement.
TAATATTTTATATTTTTTTCTTACTTACTTCACAAGATCGTAAAGTCGAAAAAGTATTATAAAATGGTGTTTTTTTTAGTTTTCATCGTTGATTTGTAATTCTTACGATCATTTAAGAGCTGAGATAAAATAGTCTAGGATACTATTGGATTGATGTCCGTATGAAAGAACTAAAAAACGAGGTTGACCAGGAACAAGGTAAAATGGTAATACAGAGTGATCGTAAAGTCGCACAACCCAAATTTTTCTGCTTTGTAGAAATGACAGTTAAATTTGTTGAAGATATTTTAATTAGGATAATTTTTTGTGTGACAATAGTGTATGGTACCACTGCTAGAACATGCCTGCGGGCAACAGTGAGAAAGCAGTTTCTTTAGCCCTTGCAGCAATGTCTTTTGCGCAAGAACAACGCGTCTTTATTGTTGCGAGTTACTGTGAATTGAAATCGTACACGAAGTTTCAAGAAGATTTTTTAAATGCTTCTCTATATACTAATGCGCCAAACAAACCCACTATATGTTCTTTATTTAATCGTTTTCAGGATACAGGTAGCGTGCATGATTGTAAGCGTATCGGCCGTCCAAGTGTTTTAACTGACGACAGTCTGCAGACGATAAATTAAACACTTCGTTCACCAAAAAGGTTTCTTGAAAAGTTTTGTAACCAGATTGTGCTACCTTACGGAATAGTTCATAAAGCTACTAAAGTTCTGAAAATAAATCCGTACCGGATTAACGTAAGCCATCAGCTCCAACAACCAGATCAGGGGAAACGAATACAGTGTTGTCGGTGGTTTAGAAGTTTCATTTGAAATGACATATTTGTTCCAGACAAGGTTTTTTCACCGATGAAGCTTGGCTTCATCTTAGTGAATATGTTGACAAAAATTATAGAATATATTAAAATTGTTAATATGTTATCAACATTGTAGAATATGGTTTTAAGAGAACCCACATGTGTCCCATGAACAGTCATTACTTTCGCAAAAACTTGGGGTGTGGTTTGGTGTATCTCGTTGGGCCCATCTTTTTTTCGGAGACCATCAGAGCTGAATGCTATCAAGAAATAGTCATGTAGTTTATACAGTTTGTAATCATGCAATTTTGCTACATGCTGATGAACATGTTTTCTGGCTACAACAAGACGGATCAAATGCACACAACAGTAGTATGCAATTTGTTCGCGGACCGGATAATTTCTCGAAGTCTATGGCCTCCTCGTTCACGAGACCTGAGTCCTCCCGATTTTTATTTGTGGGGCTTTTTGAAAGATAATATGTATTCAAACAACCCACATACACTTGATGAGCTTTAACAAAATATTAGGAACTGTATATCAAAATCTGTAATCTGTAATCAAAAAACTGTATATCACTGCTGCTACACTGAAAAAGGTCACATACAATGTACAAAAACGCGTTCATGTATGCATTGAGAACCATGGTGACATTTTCAGCTCTTATTATAAACTTATAAGTAATACTTTTGTAAATGTTAATATTATATGGTAAATTAATAAAAAAGATTAAGAAAAGGCTTTCTAAAAAAATAATTTGTTGTCAAATTGGATTGCGCGACTTTACGATCACTTACCATTTTACCTTATTCCTGGTCAACCTCATTTTTTAGCTTATTCATACGAACACCAGTCTATTAGTATCCTAGACTATTTTATCTCACCTCTCAAATAATCGTAAGAAATATAAATTAATGATGAAAACTAAAAAAACCCACTATTTTATAATACTTTTTTTGACTTTACGCTCTTGTAAAGTAAAAAAAATATATATATATATATATAAAATTTTTTTTTTTTTTTAAATCTGCCATTTCAAAAAAAAAATTCAATCAGGAAATGTTTATTTTTAAAAATCAAAGAGAAAACCTGGAATTTTCGTTTTGAAAAACTAGTAAGAAAATGTGTAATTATGTAATGTATATAGGGTATATGTATGTTTGTTCCACCGTAGCAGCTCAACGGCCGAACCAATTATATTATATATATATATATATATATAGAATAAAAAAGTCTGTTTGTATATTTGCTTGTTTGTTTCGTAAATATCTCGACACCGGCCCCACCTAGAGGGATAGTTTTTGCAAAAATATTTCTTTTCACGTAACTAATATTCATATTCTGAATATGAACCAAATTGGCCCATAAATATAATTTTTCTAAATACCTCAACCCCAGCGCCGTCTAGCGGATTCATTTTTTGCAGAGATAATTGTTTCCATGTAAGTAACATGTATTCTGAATATGATGCAAATCGGACCATAAATACAATTTTTCGAAATATCTCGACGCCAGCGCCACCTAGCGGGTCCAAACTAATTCAGAAACCTTCCCTGGCATGCATCCAACCATTCCCCAAAGTTTCATTGCTATCGGATGAACGGTTTAGGAAGGCATAAGAGACATACAGACAGACAAACGTTCATTTTTACATATATAGACTAGCCGGTCAGGCCTCTGCTCTCTGGATCCCCACTGTGTTCATTATCCACATGCTTTTTGAAAATAATACTGATAAATAAGATCAATGACCGTTCAGTTTATCGGTTTATAACAACGCTAGTGTACTGTAATTTCTTCAAAGCAACAGCTTGGTCAGCACAGGACTCGAATCTTTGAGTGATCTGAAGTATGCAGATTTCAGGATTGTCGACTTCCATCTTAAAAATAGCAAAAAAGGGATAAACAAAAATGTTTCACGGTTCTTAGCATTATTCTAAAGACACCACGAGGAAGTTATCGTACTTCTTTTCAATTTCTTTGTTGTTTTTTTTTTTATTTATGTCGTTCCTTTTTTATGTTCTTGGTAAAACAGTTTGTGAACAACATAATCCAAAGAATGGACTTTTATATAATAATTATAGCTTTTCTCTCTGGATTGTATATATACAGATCGTTTCCACAGGAACACTGAAGCAAGCCGCATACAGTTGCCCGTGCGGGAAGCATCGATTCTTCCGAGCACAGACCAGCTACTTCAAGCGTCTGCCCTTTTGACTTATTTACTGTCATCGTAAAACTAATTTTAACCGGAAACCGGAGGCGGTTGAAAGCGAAGATCAGTCTAAAGGAATGTATGCGTAAAGCATCGACTTTTAGAGCTACTTTTATCGACTACCGAAGGGGATATAAAAAATGACAGAGACCTTTTTTCGTAGAAATCTAATTTCAAATACTGCAAGCGATTTCCGAATTCGATTTGATCACTGGTACGACAATACTAAAGTCGAATATCGGAAAGGAACACAACCCGGGCGTTACCACAAAACATTAAAATGAGTAACATCTTAACTTTGAAACATTTTCTTAACGGAAAAAGTCCTTTGTTCTTTTCAGGTAAAAAAAATGTTCATGCAAGATTTCAGCTCAATCGGCCGAGTAGTTTTTGCGTGAAAGAGCAACAGACTCGCAGAAACCGCTGGACTTTTATAGATATTTCAGACGCTATAATCGGACACATTGAAGATTAACAACAGATTGAAAACCGTTTAACTTTTTTCCATATTTCTACGTTAAGGAATAGTACGTGAATAATTAGATACGCGAATATGATCTAAGGGATTGATATTTATTAATGTTTTTTAACTGAAGCCTATCGAAATTCATGAAAGATCTCTCATAATGAGTTCTATTTTAATTAACTAGTAGAAGACGTAAAATATTATATTTAACATTTATTAAATCTGTCAATTATTAATTTTGATAAAGGTATATTTATTTCAATTAAACTAACTTCAGAGGTAAAGAAATTTAGAAGGGCTTGTAACTTAACGCAGAATTAAGAAAAAGAAGTAAATTTTCTTTTTACATAACAAAGTTAATATAAAAATAGAAATTTACAAGAAAAGAACAGATATTCGTTGTTAGTCATTTAGGGAAGAAAATGGAATAAAAATCTTTTAGAGTTCTTAGCGTCGATTGTCATAAGTAAATTTCTCTGCTATTAAAAAATTTTAAGAAAAACAGAATAATGAATGTCTTTCGGTTTAACACGTAAATCGATTTCTTTTTTCATACTTTAATCATTTCCTTACCTTTAATCTTAAATTTTTTCTATAGTATTTTATTCTAGTATTGGATGATTAAATATTAGTCATTAACATAATGCTAGAGATAATATTATGTATTTTATATATCGGAAAGGATTAGGATATCACTCACTGTACGTTACTCCATTCATTTACATACAAATATATATAAAAGTCAGGTTTCATTAAACTGTTTTCATCCATTAAAGTTATGAGTTGACCTTATTTTAAAATATACTTTGAACCTCACTCGACTTTTATTGAAAATATATACGATAATTCAGTGGTTAATTAAAAATTATAAAATATTGACCCTAGTTCAATCTTTTGTAGTGTTCTTTCAGCTTTTTCTAATTTTAAATTTAATTAAATTTTTTTTCGATAAAACTAGAAATACAAAATGATTATATATATTTCACGGATTTAGCGTACTTTCATTAAGATAATTCGAACTTTAATTTATTACGACCGTTATACGTTATTCTTGCATTCCTGAAGACATTAAATGTAATTCCTTTACGAATTTTTAGCAGAGACTACTTTTGTAATAAAATATAGGATTTAATACTTAAAAGTAAATCGTTGTGAACGTTATACAAGGAACGATTCCCTACACGTGAACCATGTAAACTTTTATATTTTTGATGACAGTAACAATATCTGATCCTACCTTAAATAAATGAAATATTTAGTAATAAAACAATAACTTTTCGCTATTAAGTGGTGATAAATATATAAAAAGATACATGAATCGGTTGCTTTTCACTATCTTCCGTGGCTAACACGCATATAAATCATCTGAGGTACAAGCGATACTAATCAAGAACTGCTTCCTCTGAAAGTTATTATGTTCATTGTAAAATCGTTACGTAGATTAACACCAATGCTTGATGCTTCTTTGGTTGGGTTGAATATCAGTCGTTGTATTTCGATGGGTTTGGCATATATCCATTAGTACGTACGGGTCGGCAAAAGAAATGACTTTATTTCTGTATTTTTTTGTTACGGCAAGATTATTTATCATTCTCAGGTTTTCTACAACTCTTCATCGGTTATGAATCTAGCGTTATTCATACTAAAAATTCTGAGTTAAAGTATATTTTCAGGGTACTTTAAAATGTTATGTTATAATGTTTTGATAAAATTAAAGCGGTAAGCATAATACAAAAATATGGATGCTGCTGAAATTTTTTTTATAAGTTCTAGATCCCTTGAAGGTATAGTACTCTTTAATCCCCGAATTTTTTATAGTATCGATCCCACGATTCCTCTTAATACACGCAATGCTACATCAAAATTTCATAATTAACCGTTCTTGAAATGTAAAACAAATTAATGGCTGATAATCATATACACAAAATTTTGTAAACAAAAGTTTTAGTATTCTTGGACTTAAAGTATTTCAGAACGAGCAGAACCGGGGGACTTTTTACGGACCGTAACAACATTTCCCGACGTATGTAACAATTAATCTTTTATAAAAGTATTGATAAAAAAATATTTACTTACTGATTAACATACACAATCATTACTACTTCCTAATGTAAAATTATACTTTGTTCGACAAAAAATGAAGCTTAAGTTTATAAACGAACCGTACCACCGATGGAAATTCATAAAACTTAATTGTCGCTTATTTGAAAGCCTATTTTTTAAAAATATTTGTACAAAATATACATTTTTGTAAAGATTATTTGTTATTTTTCAACCTTCGAATAACAAAAATATATTTATTTCATTTTTTTCAGATAAGTTGTCTTTAATCGCTGGTGTATTTAGTGTAATTTTTAAAAAAATCCACTTTTGAGAAGATACTTAGTGTACGATTTTATTTATCTCAAAAAATAAATCAGCCTTCTAGTACCGGAGTTGCGAAAAAATAACAGTTTTTTGAAATAGGTATTTCTATTACCAACAGACTTAAAAAGAAGTTCAATCGCTATTACAATATAACTGATATCGACCTTATTGAACATTTTTCGTATTTTTGCAAGTATTACGCATTTTTGTATCACAATATGGGCATCTTATTACACAATCATGTATGATAATGAACCCGACTGCAAAAAATTTGACATTTTTCACCGTTTGAGAAATCAATCTTTGATAACGATGTATTTTTTTATGATAAAAATGAAGGAATAATAATTTTATTTCCATTTAAATCAAATATTACAAACATTAATTATTATTCTATCTTGCACTCAAAATTAATTTACATTTCTTAATAATACAGTTTAGGCAACACTCCAAATTACTGGAAATTAGGTATTTCTATAGGTAAGCCTGTTTTAGAGATTACCAGCAATGTAATTAATTATTATAAAGAGAGCAGAAATAAAAAATCAATTTATTAATAACTTACCAAAGAAGGTGCGATATTCACCACAAATTTATCGTATAACTTATTTTCCACTAATGAAACATAGATTTCCACTCGGTTGACATATGTATTGACCCTTGTTACTGTAATCAAATTCGAACGATCAACCGTTAAAATATAGAAGACAAATATCATACTGCGATCGATATGACATCAGCTGTATACCATATATATTGAATGACATGAAAACCCACATGATGATGTTAATGCATATATTGGTCAAACAATTCAAGTAATCCTATAATAAAGTCACAAACAGTCAAACCTCATAAGTATGACAAGTGGTAAATCGACAGCTCTGGATCATCCGTCTCAAATATTTTATTCAAAAAGGATTTTTTTTCTCGCAGAATAAGTTCTAGCTTCCCTGATATCATAAGATATTAATTTATAAATCTTATGAGCTGTATAATCATGCGATCTTTTGAAATTTTCATTTTCTGGAAAGAGAACAATGATTTTTCCCTTATTTCTACGAAATTGTACGATATTACTTGAATGATCTCTTTTCAATACGTCCTGTTCTTATATAGAAGTTGTCCATTAATCTAAAGATATACAATTGTCATATAGGTAATATTTTTAATTTCCTAAAAATAGGTAACGATGAGTTTAACCTAGACTCATTAACAATCGACCTCACAATATATTTTTGTATTATAATTAACGGCTAAATAATCGATTTATATGTATCTCTCCAACATGTTATTGAACGATTGATTCTGGACTGCGCGACACAAAAGTACAACATTTTATTACATAATTTTAAGACATGTTTTTTAAAAAATAAAGTTTTCTTACACAAAAATCAATAACATTTCTAACATAATGAACATGGACCTTTCATGTCAATCGGCAGATCTTTAATAATGAGGACTTTTGAAGAGTTCTCCCAGACATATAAAAATAGCCAGATTAAGGGATTTCTTTCAGCTTTTAGGAGTCTTATTAAGGATATTATTTATAGACCTAGAGGCATGAAGGATAATTTTAAATGAAGTAGACCGACGTGAAACAGATTATGTTTTGAAATTTTTACGATTTTTTGTTAACGGATGGATTTTTTATTGCGATTTTTGTAGTTTCAAATGTCGACAAATGTCGACACCGTTACAGATGTCCTCACAGTCCACCCAGACTGACCCAGTACCGGTCTTGGACCATGGCGATATTCTGAATCAGTACTTAATAGATGACGAACTACTTGAGTCACTGCCTAAGAGGTGGTCTACCTGGGCGATGGGCAGGGCTAAAATTGCCACCCTTCGCGTGGAGGGGGCGGATGACATATGTAATTTTGTCGACATTTCCAAGTTCAGGAGAGCTGCACTGGAACAGATTAAGGCGGACATGATCTCGTAAAATACTTCCTCTTTTATTGAGCATCAAGAAGAGAAGACGATCTAGAGACGTATATTTACCGTATTCTACGACTCATCTGAGGGCGATAAGCTGACGGCCAAGTGTGCTCTCGGCTCTATAAGGAGGGTCCTAAAGAGATCACCTAGTGTTATCTTTTATCTGCCCACTGGTCCTTTCGGGAACATTATTCGAAAGATAGTGATATACTTGCACAGGACGAGCGATGAGCCTGTTGCCTTGGTGGTACCCAGGAGCGCGGACGCGAGTAGAAGCTGATCGGGCCCGTTCCCGATCAGCTTCGGTGCGTCGTGCGACACCTCTTGTGGAAGGAAGTAGAGTTGTAGTCGTAAAGGCGCAAGAGAAGTCGTATGCTGACTTACTCTGGACCTTGATGTCCAACGTAACAAGAGAGAAGGTTGGAGAGATTCTATCCCTAAGACAGGATAGAAATGAGGAGCTAAAACTCCGCATAAAGGGACGCAACAAGTGGAGAAGATTACAACTACCCTGAAGGACAGAACGGCCGAATTACAAATTGGAGTTCGTACCCGAGGTGATAGACGGGCGGTGTCCACATCAAGGACTTGGGTGTGGACACCATTGAGATTGAGGTCAGTGACGCCATCGCTGAGGTGATTGGTTCAGGGGAATCGTTCCGAGTCTCCTCATTACGAAAAGCGTACGGTGACACGCAAAAATGTTACGGTTACGACTAGTTACCGCACCGCTAACAAGCTGGTAGCCAATATAATAAAGATAGGGTGGGTCCATTGTCGGGCCTACATTCGAACCGAATCTATGAAGTGTTATAACTTCTGGTCAACGGGGCACAGAAGTAAGGGTACAGACAGGGCAACATTGTGTTACAACTGTGGAGGTGTTGGACACGTTATTAGAGATTGTAGAGAGGCCACAAGATGCCTCGATTGAAACTCAACCGAACATCGCACCGGAAGCAGGACTTGCGTTAAAAATCAACATGACTAAAATCATGTTAACAAACGCTAATAGAAGCATCTTCTCACACGATTTGGTGGGGGAGGTTGCGAGAAGGTATGACGTCGACATTGTGGTCACATCGGAGCCTAATGGATACACGGTGGCCAGACATGATTGGTCTGCCGATGCAGCTGGGATGTCGCTCTGTACAACGTTAGTGCTCGGCACCGTTGGCAGCTTCTTCACCGGGAAGAAGGCATAATTTCGGTGGAAACGAAACATTTCACAATCACTGCAGTGTATGTGAGTCCTAACATTCCTATTGTGGACTATGTAACCTTTGTCGGCGCTATGCAAGATATCATTGTGAGGTCCTCCAGAAGAGTTGTCCTGCTCGACGACTTCAATTGTCAAACAGTGATAGTTGGTTGTTTCATAACAATAGGAGGGGCTTAGTATTGATGGAGATGCTCCAAGCAGTAGGCCTTAGGTGTCTTAACGACGGAACTCCGATGTATGTGGCGCGTGGCCACGCCAGTGTACTTGACTTAGTGATGGTTGACGACAGATGGGGTAACGACTGTTTCCAAATGACGGTATTAAATGAAGAGATAGCTAGCGATCACCGTGCTCTTTGTAGCAATACCATGTTGTTCTGCCTCAGAGACTTGACGGACACAGGCCATCGTGACTTACGGGGGCACAGATAGAGTTCGTAGTTAATAGAGTGGCTATAAAACTCTCCGACGATAGGGTTGTCACCCCTGAGCGGCTTTAAGACCTTGTCATTCAGGAAATGGCACGACTCCCTGTTACACGTAGGCGCTTCCATCCGGTATACTGGTGGACACCGGAAATTGCCGCTTTATGACAATCACTTCAGGCTCTGCGTCGCAGAAAGCAACGGTTCAGGAGAATAAATAGCCCTGCCTACGACGAGATAGCTAACACCTTCATCACTGCTAGAAATGCCCTTAACTTAAAAATCAAAGAATCCAAGAGATCGATATAGCGACAACTTTGCCTCGAGTTGGATGCAAATCCGTGGGGGCGGGCATACTAGGTGGCGACAAAGAAGCTTGGAAGGCGTCTACCTACCCTCACACCTACACAGGCGAACGAGCAAATTAACATACTTTTCCCGGAAGGTGACCGGGATGTTGTAGAACATATTGAATGCTGTCGTGGACGATTCATTCAGGACGAGGTGGCACAGGTAATTGCCAAACTGCGTGACAAAAAGAGTCCGGGTCCTGATGGCATTTCGGCGGCCGTTCTTCAGAGGCTTATGGAGGAGGTCCCTTGGTAAACGACAGACGTCGCCTGTTTCGGACTACAGAATAGTTCTTTTCCAAGATGTTGGAAGGAATCCCGGGTTGTTTTCCTCCCGAAGAAACCTGGTGGCATGGATAAGATGACCTACCGACCCATCTGTCTCATCAACAACATGAGCAAGGCGGTGGAGAATCTCATAGCCAGCAGATTGATGGAGGAGGTTGAGAATGGACTCCATACTAATCAATATGGCTTCAGGTGAGGGCGTTCCACTTTACAAGCACTCAGTCGGGTAGTCTCCTGGGGAGGAAGAGGTATGGATCGCTGCCACAAATCTTAGGCGTAATGTTGTGAGCCTTCAGGGGGTTCATAGGAGTGTTCACTTTGGTGTCATCGCAGGATATCATACGGCCTAGTATGAGGCGACTTACGTCCTGTCGTCGGTTTCTCCAATTGAGCTGTTGGCCCTGGAACGCACGTTCTGTTTTGACGATGTGGACAGGGCTGAGGCCGCAGATATAATCCGTAGAAAGTGGAAGGAGAGATGGCGATCAGGAGACCAAGCAGGCTGGACCAAACGAATTGTCACGGATCTTGACCTTTGACTTGACAGGCGGCACGGTATGCTCGGTTATTATGTGACTCAATGTTTTACGGGACACAGTGGTTTAGAAAGTTACTTCTATAAATTCTACAGAAGGTCCTCTCCCTGACGGTCCTGCCTGTATTGTGACGGGGAGGATGACGCAGAACACACCATATTTGTGAATTGTAAACACCAGAATCTGAGAAGAACGGCCGGGATTAATGGGCTTCAGGTAGAGGTAGATCGCATGCTTAGGTGTACAGCCTACAATGATCGGGTAGGGACTACAGGGGCCTGTAGGTGAGGAAAAAGTTAAGACCGAGACCCGTCTTATGGAGGGGTGTGCTGGGAACGGCATAGTCGGGCCTGGTTCTTCCCCTACTCGTGGTTAGAGGCAGGCAATGCTAATAACCGAGACCCGGTCTCTGGCGGTCGGGCTGGGAACGACATAGTCGGGCTTGGTTACCGTCTGCTGGGGATTTGAGGCAGGCAACAGAAGATCCAACTGGAGGGCCGACCGTGCCGGATTTTTAGCCGAAGGGTGGGGAGGCCTCCTTTGAGTTAAAGGACACGCCCCCGGGCCGAGTATACTTAATTGGATGTCCGGCCAGGAATGTAGGGAGATATAAAAAAAAAATTAAAAAATTATGGGTTAAGTTTTTTTGTACAATTTTTTTTAATGATGGATCAATGAATAACAGAACAGTGATCTGTCCTCCCTTTCACAGCCCAAATACCCTTTCCCTACATCTTACGAACGAAAATGAAGATCATTCGTTGTCATCTTGTAAAAGACGGAGCAAATTTTAGATTTTGACGTAATTCAGGGACTCCATAAATGATCAAATACTGTAGTTTTTCTTTATACTATTGTTTTTAATTAAAACTAATCTTAGTATGCGTACATATTACACTTTTTACTTAAAATATCCGGCTTAAATAGAGATACGGTTTGGTTGTTTTTTTTTACAGGCTTAGGACTATTCATTAAACTCAGTAAAGAAGCTTAAGTAAACCCTTTTTAGTTTTACCACAATTAATTTTGCTCACTTTTTCTTTTTTAAACAAAACTTATATAACTTACATAAAATTTGATAAAGTTTGATTAGTTAATGTATATATATATTTGCAGAAGAAATTAATTATAATCATGCTCTAAACTAACAAATACAAAAGTTAATAAAAAGTATTTAATTCTTAAAGTTCAATAACTTCTAAAGAAGTTGAGTACTGCGGTTAAGTAATCGTCGGATAAAACTTCGCATTTAATGGAATAATTAAACGTTTTTCTACAAATTAATTGTATTTTTACCGACTTCAGTTAAAATATTCTTTTGATAAAAATACTGATAATTTCCCTATTAAACATACAATTTATTCTTACTCGTATAATTTGAAGTAAATTAACTAAAACTAATCAGTTTAGCCGTAGATATTTTATAATAGATCTTTAACAGATTATTTATATTTTATTGCTTTTGTAGTCGTAATTGCTTAGATTTTGTATTATGGTTTTCTTAGAAGATTCTAATTTAATTTTACATACAAGTAAAACATCTCCGTATTTGTATTTATAAATCGATGGACATTAAAATGATGAACTTTCTGTTAATAAAACTTAGAATAAGACCACGCCTATTATTTATTTAATACTGTTTTCCAATCTCACTTTATAAAATTCATCGTACGAAATGAATAAAAGTAAAATTTTCAAGTTCTAAAATATTATTAAAAAGCAGAAACTAAAATTCCTAGTGATCTTATTTGCGACTGCGGTAGTCATTATTTAAAATACTTGACTTTAAAAATAGCATTAACTTTAAAATACTTTTTTTCATTAACATTATAACATAATATTATAGTTTAAAATACAATGATGAATTATTCGTTTACCAAAGTAATTAAAAGTTATTTTTTAAATATCCTTTGCGTTTCACGTTTTTGTGCTTATCCTATTAAAATGCTCGATGACTACATGGAGTTTAGTAAGAAATAGTTACACCTTCAACGTTTAAAGTATGCGCTGAAAAAAATCGATGGAGCGACTTCAGGTTTTGTAATGTACAAAATGTTCACATTTTGTAATGTCAATACTATTGTAATTGGTATGTTTTTGTCAATGTAATGGAGGCATATTAATTAGTATACAAATTAACGATAACATTTTTTACTCGAATAATTTTGTTTTTATTTGACAGAATTATAATTTTGAAGGTTGTAAAGGATTATTCCTGGAATTTTTAGAAGGGATGAAGAATTTTAGTCATGTTATTTAGCCAACATATTGTGGATGATAGGCAAAATATCAAGATTTAATAAATATGTTAAAATAGCAACATCAAAAAAAAAATAATAATTTCAGCTTATAAAAAGATATTATAGTAACAAGCTTTTACACATACAATTTCAGTGAAATTTACAACATATACCCAAGAATAAAGATATATCCATTCTGATCTGGATCAGAATAATCGTTTGCTTATAGTAGGTATAAATGATGTTAATATAAAATCTTTTGTTATTCCGGCATTATTTTTAAAAAAATAAACGGTAGATACATATACGCTACATTATTATAATTGACTATATCTAATGTTTATGATGTCGACGATTTTATGTATTTTCAACGAGGTATGCCTCAAAACCAATTAAAATTGAGGTAAAAAAAGAACTATTTTAGTTGCAACGAAGAACCCAAGTGTAGACTTCATAGCGTAATGCGCTTTTGACCAACATTCTTGAGTGTAATAGAATTCATCATATTTATTTGACCGATTGACTTCACTATGAAATACGGTTCGTCTGTTTTAAATTATGATCTAATTTTAAATAATTTAAAGTTTATTAACGGTTAAAGTTCTACGTCTGTCTTAATTCTACCTAACATTTGGTTATTCCAATCTACCGAATCGCCTAGTGAAGTGGTTTAAAGTGCATAAAAGCAAAATACTTGTTAACAACACATTAGCTAAAATGCTCAATCTACATATAAATTCCTTTCTACTTTTGAAATTTCAAAAATCAAAGAAAAAGGATAAATACCTATCGAAGTCCATTCGTAGTTTTTGGCGTTAAAACATACTCACTGTGTGATCCATAGGCTTGAATATAATTTAGATATCAGCTATGGTTTGAGGTTTGGCACTAAACTATGTTTCTCTTTACACAGGATACCTGTTGCGTTATCTCCCTCCTCACTGTTAGTCGGTGTTTTCTTGCAATCCTTCCTTATTTCCTTCTTCTTCTCTTATATATATATAAACGTCTGCCCTTTCTATTGTACTCTCTCAGGTTACTGTCAGAACTTGTTGATCTTATTCCCTCTGTGAAATTTTCATAATACGTTTACTATAAATTTTGTAAAAGGAATTCATTTTTTTAACTATTTCCTTTTATGACGATAAATTTCGTTATTTAATACATTTTTTACTTATATGCGTTACTATATAATGCCGATAAAATTTTTTATGTATTCTAATGCAAACATTGATGACATTTTGTGTATTTTACGACTTTTTTTAAAGTTACAGAAAAAAATTCTACCTGTAGTTGATATAAGCGGTGTAATCGTTAAAATAAAAACATCTCGGCAGATGGACGAAAGTTTAGAAACCGATTACGCATCACGGTGATATTTTAAAAGAAATAGTCATTGTTAAAACGTAAGCGTATCATATTCATCGATTTTACAAGCCGTTATTGTTTCCTGAAGATTCGTTCTGAATTTTAAATAGCCGGAAGTTTCTAAAATGTGAAATTGAATATTTTATAAAAAAGCGCATTTAAAGGTAATAAATAATTAACAACGATAACAAAACTCAGTGATCGATTAAGACGATTCAAAGCAAAAGAGACAAGGACCCACTAAAAACCCTCCCCCTCATGCTGTGCGGAGATGGAACCACCGAGTGGTATGACGTCATCTCTGAGCGTGACTATGGGATCTCCTTTGCTCCCGTCAAGTGTCTGATTTCAGCGTCCCCCGGGGCACCCAGCGGCGATGATCCTGTTGGACCCCCGCCATACATCCCCGAGGGCTGGCCTTCCACCTCCACTCTCAGACTAAGCACTTCCTATCGGTGACTTCATTCCTCATCTTTCTAGATAGAAGATCATGAAACCATAGGGAACATCGTTTCCACTGCCAGTCAGAGGCGAGCATAATGTTCATTATGTCTTCGGGGGAGTACTGTCGACTGAACAGCAGCATCATCTCCCATCTAGGGCATTCCAGAAACGTATGCTGTACGTTATGTTCCAATCCACAATACTGGCACGCTGGGATCGTGCGCCTCCTACCCCTACCTCGCAGGTATTCATTGAACAGTCCATGGCCCGATAGCCACTGAACCGTCCAGAAGTCTATCTCTTCCCATCTTTGGCCCAGCCACATCCTCACTGAGGGTATTAGCCGGCATCTCCACCGATAAGTCATGCCGTTGCTCTATCTCTCCTGCCACCTGTCAAGCAGTATGTTGCTGGCCTCTAACCTGTCTACTCCTCGATATATGGCACTACGTTCCTTTGCGAGGAGGCTTACTGACGGCATCCCCGCAATAACTAAAACTGCCTCTAACGATACAGTGCGGTATTCTTGAACCACTCTAATTGCCAATCTTCTTTGCATACTTTCAATTTTTAATTTGCGTCTTGCTATTTCCAACGTCCCGCACCATACCGGGGCAGCAAATAGGATTACTGATGTAACTGTCGTCGCAATAATTCTTCTTTTGACGGTACTAGGTCCCCAACGTTTGACATTTATCTACACACCGCCGAGAAAACCCACTCCCCCTTATTGCTTACCTCATCTGTATGTGTGATGAACCCCCTCGTTTTGTCAAGCCAGACACCAAGGTATTTGGCTCTCCTAGAGGGAGTCATCTCATCACCCTCCAATCCAACAGTGAACTTTGGTATACGCCTCCTCCCCGTCATGAGCACCATCTCAATCATTCGTGTAGAGACTGCTAGACCTCTTCCAGCTATCCATCTCACCAGTCGTTTCAAAGTTGTATCAGCTAGTAACTTAACCTCTTTGACACTCCACACCTTGATATCTATCACAAGGTCGTCTGCGTGAGCAGTCAACTCTAGTCTAGATCTTAATGTCCAATAGGCCGTCGTAGGCCTCGTTCCAGAGCAGGGGGCCCAACATTGAGCCCTGCGGCACCTCCCGATCCATGGCCACGACAACCTCCTCGCCCTCCTTTGACGCAGCTAGCATCTCCCTACCTGTCAGGTATTCCTGAATCGTCCTGACCAGGCAGGGAGCCACCTTCCTCTCCACCATAGGGTTCAGGATACCATCCCATGAGGCGCTGTTAAATGTGTTGTGAGCGTCCATCAGCATTAATAGTGATATGTTTCTTCTATGCCTGCTACCGGCCGCAGCTGTGTTCACAGAGTCCATGACTTTGATTATAGCTCCAGTCGTAGATCTTTTTTTCCTGAACCATACTGCTTTTCTGAGAGACCACCGTGCCTGTCGAGTTCGGCCTCTAGTCTACGTGCCAATAGCGCTTCAAACATTTTCCCTAATGAGTTAATTAATGATAAGGATCTAAACCCTTTATTCTCTTTTGGTATGATCACCAATCGTGTCGCTTTCCAGCTCCTCGGTATCATCTTATTATTAATAGCTTTATTAAACACTTCTAATATCGTGAACGGTGACGCCTCTGAAAAACACTCATAATTTCTGCCGGCACACCGTCTGGTCCTGGTCCCTTACGGGACTGACGTTTATTAACTGTGTATCTCAACTTCTCTGCCATGAACTGGGGGATCTCCCCGGCCACAATTTCTCTTCTTTTCCAGGTATCGTCCTTTGGGAAGAGATCGTTTACAACCTTAACCAGTTGCTCTGTCGGTAGCCTGGATGTAGCCCTTCCAAACCTGCCCATAACTATGTGATATGCAACTTCGAAGGTATTCTCCAGCTCATCACAAATTTCTTTCCATTTTTCCCTTTTGGATTTGTTAATCGCTTTTTTGAGCTCTTTCCGTGCTTGTTTCCAAAGTGCCTTGTCATTCCAAGTGCTTTGTCATTATCAGATGGGGCACCCCTCTCCTTGCATGCGTATATTGACGTTTATAATAGCTGCAACGCTTCCGTATAGTCTCAATGTCTGGGGCCCACCAGTATACAGGACTCTGACCCGTCCCAGCACTGCTTTTCCCCAGCGTCTTCCTGCATGTTCCTGTTATTATCACATGCAACATCTGCGGCTCTGTGCCAGCAGGACCGTAACCACTTTCTCCAGAAACGTGTCCCTGAGTTTAGTTATCTGGTTCGGCTTCAGCCTCCAGGGCCCAAAAATATCCGTTCCACGGTTAGGCAGACGCCCAACAACCATCTCTATTCATCGATGGTCGCTGAGCGTCTCTTCTTTCATGACACGCTACCGTACTTCTTTCGCCCAGGACTCTCTCACAAACGTTAAGTTAACCGTGGATCCTATAGCCTCTATATGGAATGAGTGAACTCCGAAGTCGTTCACACAGACCATGCACATTGAGGCTATCGCTTCGGCGAGTATCCTTCCCCTAGCGTTATACTCTTCACTGCCAACCTCTTGGCTCTTCGCGTTGAAGTCTCCGCATATGAATAGTGACCCCTCTACGTGTCATCATGTCGGCAGATAGGTCCTCCACCACATCTGATAATTCTTTTAGTTGGATATTGGGAGGAGGCATAACAACTATAGAAAATTACACCATCCATCCAAATTCAAACAAATCCTCTTCTGCCACCCCTACCACCAATCACATTCTGCCTAGGCACCTTGGCAACAGCGCATGTCAATTCCACATCCGTATGTCAACCTCCACCACTCACCACACTCCGGTTCGATTCTGAGACTAAAGTTCCAACCCGTGCTCTTTGGCTATGGTCCACGAAAGAACATGGGATTGCCGTGAACGGTTGACATTCAGTTGCAATATCCGCGCCAGATTTTCTACATGTTAGTTCTCTGCATTCAACCTTGAAGTGGCCTTCCTTTCTGCACTTGAAACAACTTCTCCAACTGTACAGAAGTCCAGCTATATCCTTGACCGCCCTAATCACCTCCTCCTTACTGGTAAGGGCATTGAGATCTCTAATATTTATTCTTCTGGATCTCTTACTATTTTTTAGAAGACCCTAACTCCTTTAACACCTTCTTGTAGTTTCCAGTGTTTTGGATTTAACAGCCGGTGTCCTGCTTACGAAGCTGTCTTTCCTGTGTTTGGCTTTCTCCGTTCTTTCGACGTATATCCCCGCCGAACCGTCGATCCAGCGGCCCGCGTATTCCAGAATCTTCCTAGTCACGCTAGCCCTCCTCCGCCCGATACACAATGACTTTCTTGGCATGTAAAAATATCTCGTACACTCCCTTCTTCAGTTTGGGGATTTTACCCTCCCCAGTTCATTCAATAATTATGGTAAACACTTTCTGGTCGTAATCGGTCACATCGTCCTCTCGTAGGACAGTCGCCGTCTCCGCATAAACAAGCAACTGTCCCATCTTCAGCAGCCTCTTCAAATACAAATCACTTATTCTCGGCGCTACTCTTTATTCAGCCTTCGAAAAGTTGCTCTTGGGCTTAGCCTGATCGAAGACCACGGCCAGGTCTTTCTCTCTTTCATCAGAGACAGCGTTCGTCAGTTCCACAGTTCTCCGGAACCATTCGCTGTACCACTTCGCCGCCACCAAGACGTCAATTTTGTCATTCCTTACTCCCTCTTCAATCTGCCAGAGTAGCTCATTGCTGCCAGCCATTGTCCTCGTTTGGTATGCAACCTCTTTCCCATCCGCCTTCCTAGCGAAAGGGTAGGATTCCACGAATACCCTTAAGGCCATAACCACTTTTTCCATTTCACCTGCAAGTTCTTTCAACTCCCGGTCCGTATGACGTTTTTCGGCGTGTTTCTTTAATGCGGCACTAACAGTAATGAGCTCCCTCATGTGTTTCGTTATCTCCTCTTGCGGAGTATCCTCCTTCTTCTCGACTGACCTCTTCTCAGCCTCCTTCGTAATCGATTTATTTGATCGGTTTCTCTTTCTACGGTCTTTTTGTTTATATCAAGACACCACATCACCAATGAAGTCGCTTGTAGTTGACTCCCTTGAGCTGAAGGCATGCTGCTAGCTCATGTTTCTTTTTACCATATCCAGAAGCAGAAGGTTCTGAACAGCTTAAAATTCCTAAAGGAGGTCAGAGCACCCGAAAACGAGTGTTTTAATACCCTACATGCTATTCTAACATTTAGAAAAAAGAAATTCTTCGAAACAAAAGTGGTTTGGAACAATAGTAATATTGCCGCCAATCCTATATTCAAACTAAGTTCGCGGGAAGCCGACCAGCTGTTCTAGCAGACTCCTGCCAGTCAAGACCTTGCCAAATCTAGTGGACCTAATTAATTTAAAAAAACATATAATTAAGCATAACAAAAACCCACATTAAAAAACAAAACACAGGAAACGCCTTTCAAACTTTGGGTGCACACGTGTAAACACTATCCTCAACCTCCGTAATATTTTGTATAGGTTACTCATATTCAATGTGCTGTGATACAACAAAGGGCGAAATTTAAACAATTTTTTATTTCAGATTTGATGGCGATTTTTCTGTATAAACGATGACACAGCTATTATCTAATTTAACTGAGATAATTAAAAGTTCCACTTGGATTGAATTAAGGAACCGTGGATGGTTTTATGGAGAAATCAGTGTATAAATTAATGTGAGTGTCAACGTAAGAAAGGTGTGTAGATGTATAAGCGCACGCATATGTATATATGTGCGTTGGTATGTAGATGTTTGTAATAGTAGAGTTGTAGTAGTAGCGGCAGCATTGGTACTACTAATAGCTAAACAGAAAAAAGTAAATAATTTTTTATTTTAGTTTTGTTTTACGTAAACTGTACAAATCCATTTAATCGGAATTTTAAATGTTTATAGTACTGCATTTACGTTATTATGTGGTATAAATTTTGAATCGGCAAAACGTTTCTGCATACATAATAAGTTTATTCAATTTTCAAACTTCTATAATAAAAATTGAACTTCATTTCACCAACTACACTGATTAGAGTTTTTTCTAGGATTAAATTAAAGCGAAAGTATTTTGTTCTGATAAATATTTGAAATGTTAATATTTTTATCCCGTTTAAGTAGTTTAGAAATAATATAAATTAGGACATCAACAAAAAAAGCTAGCAAAGTATTGCATGACTTTCTCGGCTATTAATAATTAAAATAATAAAAGTTAAATCAAAAAATTAGAAGAAAACAAAATATATATTTTTTATAGGTGGGGAATAAGTTTTAGGAAAAACTTTTCTAAAAATATTCGTATATAGTCAATCTTAACAAATTTACTTAAGTTAAGTTTTCCCTAAATCTAACGCCCCCTAGAATAAAGACTAAAATAAGAAAAAGAAAATTAAAAAACTTTTCTGCATTTTAGGCCAGGGTCTATAATTTTAAAAAAATTGTAGACATTTCTTGATATGTCTCTCTCTCTCTATATATATATATATATATATATGAAGTATAGACTTCAACAAATTTTTGAAAAATATGTAAACCGAAGGGGGATAGCAAAACACAAAAAACAGATATTTAAATTTTAAGAGGGTGGGGATTATTTTTTGAAAAAGATTTTTTTGATTATTTATACATGTTTTGTAGGTAACAAGTTTACTTTAATTAAGTTTTCTATAAAGCCTCTGAAGAAAATCGAAATTGTTTTTTTCGCGATATCCTCTACCCCGTCAACGATGTTTGAAAAAAGTTAATATTGTAAATGTCCCATATATAGAAACATTTGTACTAAATTTGAAGAAATTCTGTCGGGTCAATCTTGTTATACAATGCTAAAAACAGTACAATGTATATACGTACATATACACACGCATATACATGTTTTTTTTAGTCTAAATGAACTAGTTGGACCGTAAAACTTAAAGATTTGCA
Source organism: Lycorma delicatula (assembly GCF_047948215.1). Lineage (NCBI taxonomy): Eukaryota > Metazoa > Arthropoda > Insecta > Hemiptera > Fulgoridae > Lycorma > Lycorma delicatula. The sequence continues at coordinate 13,712,504 of NC_134458.1, read as the reverse complement.
AAAAAAATCCGATACCCGTTTTAACATGATCGCCGTACTTTCCTCTTTAATTTATCTATTCTAGTTGTATTCGCCGAGAAAGTAAAAATATTACATTTAAAATATTGTAATCATTTGGAAGAAAAAACAGTTCAACTGAATACTTTTACATTCCAAATAATTGTAGAATGAGCGAGAGATTTTTCCTTTAAAAAAAAAAACATGAAACTTATTTCAATTAGTTTTTATTACCTAGAAGAAGAGTTTTTGGAGTATATAGTTAACATAAAACTGTCGATCAGTACTCTGTGCTCCTAAAGTGGGTAGATATCTCCTAACTGATTCTGGGCCGACGGATTGTGATACATTCTCACTTTCTGGGAAAGGAAAACTTTACGGGTGAGTAGTTTCCAACTTCGTGGTCCCTCCGCACGTAGATAGACCCTCCTTCATCACCCAGGCTTTTCACTTAACCGTGAGTCGTTCTTCTACGGTGTTCTATAAATTTTGGCTTTATGACATTTATACCCGCGCCGAAGATATAGGGAACTTAAAAGGTTCTTGCGTCCTTGATACAAAGGATGCGTACAAGTTATGGCTCAGCTAGAGAATGTATATTCTAGTCGCTATTCAATTAAAAGCCCGACGTGAAATCAAAACGCTCGTCAAACCCGTTAGAGTAATAGTTATTCATCCTTTTTTTTATAAACCGCTCGTTTATATACTACTCGGGATAAGAAAGGCATCGGGAATTGACCAATTAACCCCGATATTATTTATCATCTGCTGCCTTTCATAAGAGACGCTTGGCAGGCTGTTCTCCGGGTTCTTAAGCTGCGGCTGCTTTCCGACTTATTGGAAGGTGGCTTTGGTGAGGGTGCTTTTAAAATCAGGAAAGGATACAGTCACCAGGCTTTTGCCGATGACTGTCTTCTGTTAGTAAGTGGTGCCTCATAACCGCAGCTTCAAGACCGAGCGCAGGCAGCTTTGTCAACCGCAGAGGGCTGGATGGACATTCAAAATTTAAAGATTTCTGTGCCCAAGAACGAAATTTATGCTTCTAAAGCGTGCAGATAAATTATCATACATTCGTAACCCCGGTATTAATTACAAAGCCTATGTAACCAGCCAAGTTCAAGTTCATAAGTACCTTTGTTTTTTGTTTGATAAGAAGTTGCTGTTTAGCAACCACATTAGGCAAGTAGTCTCTGTGTTAGAGGCCGTCTCTGTTATGCACAAGCTTAGGAGGATTGCTCGACAGAATTAAGGAATGTCGGGCCGTCATTTCTAAATGGTGTACTGAGGTGTCTTCGAAAGTACGACCTCTTACGCGGCATTCGTTTGAGCGCAAAGGTTGGAATTGAAATCTAGCACTTGTTCAAAATTAAAGTAGTGCCCAGCGCAGAATTTTAGTCGTATTTAAACAATATCCTTCGAGGCTACTACCGTATTGGGAAAGCTCTCCCAATCGATTTAGTGGTGAAAGTTCGGGCGGCCATGTGAAAATTACGAAGAGGCAGTGAGGTCGAGGTATTTGGGATGCGATTTCGAGCCCGGCCTGTACCGGAGCGGAACGGTAATCTTAATGCACCGGTTCTAAATTCCGAACAGTTGCCCATCTCCCGACTGCAGAGGAGGCTTTACAGCCTCGCGATAGAAGCATGGCAGCAAGAATGGCACGCCACAGCTAAGGGATGATCCTTGTATAAGTTTATACAGGATTTGGGGGCATGGTATGCCTCGCGCTCGTTTTTATGGCCAACAGGAACCAGGGTGCTCTCCAACCATGTAAATTTAAACCAATATTTGTTTCGGTTCCACCTGGCAGCTGATGAGCTGTGCTTCTGTGGCGGGGGGGGGGGGTCCAGTCGAACGAACACATGATGTTCGAATGGCCAGCTTTTGGGAGAGCCAGAACTCGCCACCCTGGAACTTTGAGATCAAAGGGAAAATTGGCCACTCACTAGCGGCGAGTCAATGTGGCGAGAACCGCATTGTCGGACCGTGTGGGAGTTCCTTGATGCGGTTGCTTTGTTCAACCGACATCAGTAGTTTACTTAAGGGAAAAAACTCCTACCGCACTGCTGTGGGAATCTAACCTAGAGATAAACACCTTTTTGTTGAATTAACAACTTTAACATATCTATTTTTTTATCACTATTTTTTATTATATCACTTCGAAACTGTGAATAAGTTCTTTTAAAGTATATATATGCTATGTGGCCGTCTGACAATTTACGACAACTATGAAATAAACCTTTCACCAATTTATCAAGTCTATAATATAGAAATTAATATGGATCTATAAATCAATACGATATTTCATTTTTGAGATATAAGTTTTTTACTATTGTTGGCTAAACAAGAAAGATCAAATTTACCTTTCAACTAGTTCATCGCCAACATGATTTAATGCGATTCCTAACCCCTTAGATTATGAATTATAACCGGTATATTAAGTATATGTTCACAATTAAAATTGCAATTTTGATGTGCAGCTCCTATAAATTTACTAGTATGAGAATGGTGTAAGGTTTCTCGTTGACAAACACATCGCTACATAAAACGGTTAGTCTCTTTTTGAAATCTTTCATCATCTGGCGTCATAGTTAACCATATTCCTTTTGCTAATTCCTTATAAAAACAGTTGTATTTTTCACATAAATCATCGAGAAACTTTTCAACCGCATCATCATTATCTGTTTGGGCTTTGTATAATTTTGATTTACAACACATCCATTTTCACCTATTATAACATAAAAATATCCAGACAGTTTATAAGAGTCTGTTTTTTTTTATAACTAGTGGCCGGTTTAGGATTCGCGAAATCATTTGGAGTTATAAACGATTCAAAATCTGCGTATATAACAAAAGGTACCCGTAATGTTGAAGAATAATCCCTATATGAGACTATATTATCACGTTTTCGTTTCTCTCCAATACCAATTCATTCGTTTGGCATTCTAATTCTCTGAACCTTTCCATGCTTGCAATCGTCAATATATACTTTCGCCTCTTTTTTGTTGTTTCCATTTCACTATTCCAAGATTTAATCAGTACAAACAATAGGGGCAGAATTTAAATTTTCTACCACTTTTATTCATATCACCCAGTAGTCTTGATAAGCCGTTTTATCCATTTTTCATGTTTATTAGAGTATAATGAGATCGATTTAGTATAATATCGGTATATAATAACAACCACATCACTGTTTTTGATTATTATTACTCGCAAGTTTTAAATATACATCTTTAGACTTAAAGGATTCATATCATGTTCAATATCATAACATAAAACGTTTTTGAGCTTCAAATTTATCAATATCTTTTTACGCAAACAGGATACTCTATTCGTTTCATGTTTTAAGAAGTTGCTACTTTTTTATGGAATGAAACACGATAATGATCTCCACTTTGAGGAATTTCTTATGGTGTATTCTAACACCATAAGAAATATTTTTGATCATTCTTTAGATTTATTACACCACGTTTATTAAATAAATCTTCTGGTAATGGTAAATATGTACTGTTTCCACCATAAAGTGGATCGAATTCTGACACTGAATGATCCAATCTCAATATTTTGTTCATAACCCAACCGCTACCAATTTGAATAAACCTTTCGATAGATTTGTTAATTTTTTCATAAACTTCTAAATACTGTTCGTTCAGATTGGTTTTATTTTCGCCAACATTAAGCGCATAGTGAATGCTACTACGTAAATTGACTTTATAAAAATTACATTCATTCTCTACAGATTTCTTCATCTGAACAACAACAATATAATATTTAATATTGTTTGATTTATATTTTTCTGCTTGACATTTTATAGCATTAAATACCTTATCTTTCATAGCCACTAAAAATTCATAAATATCTATAAAATTTTGATCTAACATTCCACGCTTTTTTTAAAAAAGATCCACCTAATTCATGTTCTTTATCTGGAATTTCAACACACAACAACAAATCAGAAACAGAAATATCTGTTTTTAGTTTGTGTTTCAATTCAAAATACTATTCAGTTAAATCTTGAAAAGCGCTGTCAATAGACGAAATATTTTCAAGAAAAAGTTCTATTTTTCCGGCTTGACATCTTTAAAAATCATTTTTAAGAAAGAAATGAAAATAATGTTTTTTATATATTCACATTTTAATTTAAATTCATTGGGAGAGTACTTCTTACATAACTGTTCAATATAGCTTTCTATGTTGTCCAAGAATGTAATTAAATCGTATTTGTTAAATAAATATAAATTGTTGTAATAGAATACTATATTGATAAGGTCAGACGAGTTAGAATCGTTTGATATTGTAACTCGTTCGAATTTCATAGTTTTCTACTCTCTGATTAAGAATGTTAATTTTTTTTAAATAATATTTTATTTATGTTATGACTGACAACGTCACTATTTAGATAATGTAATTTTCAATAATACACATATATAATTACAATACATATATATATATATATATATAATGAAAAAGAAAAATATATAACTATATCTATATAGATATAGATATATATGCTAAATTGCATGGTCACCCTAGGTTGCTGTTTGTTGCGCCTCTATGGCGACGCGGCTCTCTAAAGTAATCCACGAAGCGTGTGGATTTTTTCTCGTCTCTTGATGCGGGAACTCTGTCCGTTCTGCGATATCTTGAAACTTTCAAACTATGTATAGATTTTTCTTACTATCTATGACTCGGCCGTTCGGGACACTCTTTCTTTGCGTGCACGGAACAGAGTGTGTGGGGATGCGGACCTAAGGTTAAAAACACGCATATAATACAAGAGATTGAACAATAGTAATTATCATACGGTATTGCTGTTATCATTCATTGTACATATATTTACACATTAAAGATAACGTACAACATATGTAACATAATTTTCACTGGGTATATCACCAAGCCAGTATACTCGATATATATATATATATATATATATATATATATATATATATATATAAAACCGAATACGCAGTTGAACTCGATCTCTCCTCAACAATATGCATTAACATAATATTATTGACGTTTAGTAGACAAAACCGTATTCAAGAAAATAAAAGCTGTTGAGAAATTATTAATGAACACGAAAAATGGACTATGCTAATAATATTAATCATAGTTTATGCCCAAAATCAGTATTTCTAAGTTTAAATGTACTTTAAAGGAAACAAATTCGACTCGGCAATATACAAAAAAAAAATAATAAATTTTTAAATTTAATCGTGGATGCTGATGTTCTTTGGTGGTTGGATTTCAATAAACTACACATCTCAGGAACGGTCGACCTGAGGCTGTACAAGACTGCACTTCATTTATATTCATTGATACTGTCGCGTGGTTCGCGGCTCGATTAGGATATTGAGAGTTTGACAGTTTATAATGTTTATATAATTACAATTGATTTAAAATGTTCATAATGACAACCAGATAAATTAATAATAATAATAATAATAAAGCAATTAATGAACACAAATATTAATATAGTAATTACAACCACAATAATAATCAAGATAATAATGTTACATGTCAATAACAAAAATCAAACGATTAATAAATATCATAGTATATGATATAAAACACATAATATAATCAAAACAGTAAGCATGACATAAAACAGAGCGTACTCAACAAAGTTAACAATCAAAATATTAAGCATCAAATAGTGAAACATATCAATAGTAAATAATAAATACAGATTACACATTAGACAGAGTTAAAAGAAATAATCGTTTGGAATTTATTCCAGGTAGATAAATAGAAAACTAGACCCTACTAACCACTAGTCTTGTATTAACAAGCAATTTATCGTGTTCACTTGCAATTACCTTTGCTATCTTCCCTAACAGTTTATGAATGAAGTATATCGCATTATTTCTTTCACTTATACATATACTTTTACTGTAACTCACCGATAGTATTTCTTGTTTACTGGAATTACTCGTGGCGTCATCTTACTCGTATCGAACTGGATTCAAGACTCTCCTCGCAGGACTGACGTCTTGCACTCTCGTTTTGCTGACTCATACCGGTGTCTCGCCTCGCTGGACCGTCGTTGTAACGTCTCGCTGGACTGGTTCGCAGAATTCCGCCGAACCCACACGATTCCACACAACTCGCAGCTTCCCTCGCTGAACTCCTCGCAGAACTGCTCTTGCGGGACCGACGCCGTAACTTCTCGCAGACAGGTTCTAATAGAACTGTCTTTAGCTAGTTTACCCAGACTATTTATACTGCTAGTCTCTTTACCTGCTGGACCGGACCCAATTCAAAGCGTGAGAATAGTCGACTGAGGCTATTGTTCCCATGAATTCCAAACCTGGTCTCTTCTCACCGTACAGCAGGTGTTCATTGTGTATTAGTGGGCAGTATAACAAAGGAAAATTGTTAAACGGACCTATACTTTACAAAAAGGTTTCTCCTTTTTGTCCCTTTCTAGATTCCTCCGATTATTATATTTTCCACTATTTTCACAATAATTGGTTGGAATCCGTTATAGGCTCGCTATACCGGTCTTGTTACAATATCATCCTCATTCATCCTCTGAAGTACTGGCTAAACAGAAAAAGAAAGACGTGTTTACAATTCATTGAAAAAAGTTGAATTATTCTATAGGTAGACTATAAAATTATTATTTTGATATCATATATAATATAAATATATTTTTAAATGTAATTGTAAATGTATGAATTTTTAATGATTAAATTTGCTTTCTAAAGCACGTTCAAATTTGACTTTTTTATTAAATTTATTTCATCGTTTTGGTTTTTTTTAATTATGTGCACACTTTTGTCAAATTCGAGGGATTTAAATTTGACATTATTGATTTCTAAAATTGTCAGTTTTCTACATTTGAAAATATGCTTTTTAATCTCCCTAATATCATCTGTACAATTAGAATTTAAGTTTATTATATTTTTTTAATTATTTACAAATGTTTCTTATAGCATCTTTTAAAGTTTTTATTTATAACTATATGGAAATATTTTTACGATTTTGTTCTTCGCATTCAGTTTTATTGACATTTGGTATATTATAGAATTAGAATTATATATACGTATTATTATCAATTAATTTTTTGGGTCTTTTCTATTATGCGCCCCGCACTCTTTGTTGATGCATTATTTATGAATTGCTTTTGTGTTTCTTCCACATATTCGCTGAGTTTGGAACCCTAAGACCATCCGAACACAAGACTAGCACTTTTCCACTCGGATATTTCGCGAAAAGGTCATCCGAAAGGTTTGCCGTACGGAGAAAAATAACCTATAAAGAAGTTCTTTTAAAAAATATGCTACTACGCAACTTAACTCACACATTTTAACATATTATATACACTTAATTAACTAAAACTAACATAAATAACATTTCGAATAACGGAACATTATTGTGCAGGAACATTAACTTTTGAGCACAGAACAATGAGATATTATCTTATTTGTAAACCGTACAGGCGACATAGGTAGCAGTTTTACAAGATTATATTACCTGCGATATTATTTAATCATTTAATATGATGATTTAAACGATATTACGTCATTTTATATAATTCTGCAAATATAACAAAAAATAAGGTGTGGGGTGCATAACATAAAAGACCCAATTGTTTTTAATACTAGCTTTAAAACTGGTTTTATAGTTACTTTTTTATTATATATAGATATAAGAATTATGATTTAAAAGAATAGGTTATATTTTGTGTTATGTATTTGACTTGTTAGATTTTTATCGACTCATGTTTTCCAGTTTATCTTCTACAAATTATCCTTTTGTTAATAAATACAGTACTAGTATTAATTATTTGTAGTGAGTTACAGATTCAATGTTGTAAAAATACAAATAATATTTTACTATTATTATATATTATGTTTAAACATTTTTAATCAATGTTATTTATTATAATTTATGCTTGTTTTTAAGCGGCTATTTGAACAAGTAAGAATATTTAAATTTATATATAATTTATGTACATCTTGCTTTTAAATTGTAATGTATTGTTAAATGCTTTGCATCAGTAAGTGCGATATTATCGGAAATTTTTGTTAAGAAAAAAATTAATCAGCTGGTTGTCTCAAAAGAGCAGCGTTTCACAATGCAGTCAATTTAATCCATATTATTTATTATGTAGCCATTAC